>NW_024424341.1:10384347-10444347 GCF_017311325.1 Ursus maritimus
ATAGATAGATAGATAGATAGATAGATAGATAGATAGATAGATAGATATGTAGGTTTTATTCCTTTACTCTCCTGTGAACGATTGTGTAAATACACATGCATTCTATTTGCCGTATTTACTTTGACCCAAGGGGAAGAAATCAACCAAGAATTAGCGGCAGTATGATCTAGATCACCTAATCCCTAATCTGATCCCTTTCCATTCATCAAGCTGTTCCACCATCTGGAATCTAACCATCTCTCAATTATCAGGCAAAACAATGACTCTGCCACTTTTTTAGCAGCAGAACCTCAATCAGTTACTTAAACTCAGTTTCTTCATCTCTAAAATTGACATAATAATTGAACTGACCGCCGTGGCTTGCGGTGAGGATGAGATCTAGCGTAGAAGTGCTCAGCACAGACCTGCCAACTAGAAAGTACTCTGTAAATGGTAGCTTTTTTTTTTAATATAATAAAACTAAGAATTCTCTGCCCTGATTGTACAAGGCAAGGGATTTCTAGTCTTCTAGCTCTTAAACTATTTATCCATCTTTTTTCTTCTGTGGCATGTCAAGCCAATTAGAGGTACAATTACTTTTAGAGAAATGGCAGCTAATACTAAGTAGATAAATACTATGTTGGTAGGCAGTGTTTTTCAATTCAAAATGATTTACATAAGCAGGAAATGGCCTGTTTCATGGTGCAGCTCATCTCCTCACACAAAGAGTAGATACAACCCGGCTGGAAGAATTGTATCCATTACACATGGCACGAGGCCATTAGAAGAGCCCCTTATTCTGGTCTAAACTTGAATGCCATTCCCAAAGTTTCTCCTTCCCCTTCTTCTTTGTTTTCTTCTTTCTTTCTTTTTTTTTTTTTTTGGAAATAGCTTTCTTCTTCTTATAAAGGTAACATACACATGGGAAAGAATTCAGAAAATCAGAGTAAAAATAAATGTCACCTAAGGTCCTATCATCTAAAACCACCCAAGTATAATCTGTTAAAATTTTGATATGTGAAAAACTGGAATGGATATGCACATATATGTCAATCTAAATCAATTGAAGTCCAAATAAATGTATATAAAATGTAATATGCATACAAATATAGACATATAATTCTATCAATTATAATTCTCAATTCTAAAAATAAAACAGAAAAAAACAAAAATAGAACAGATGATATAAAATTTTATAAAGACAAATAGGATCAAATAGTTCATAATGATTTAAAGCATCCTTTTATTTAACTATGTACTATGGATCTTCCAATGTCACTAGGTTTATATATGCATCTTTTTTTTTTCCTGAAGATTCATTATTTTGACACAAAAAATAAACTTTCAACCTGTAAAGAGTGTCACTTGTTTTATACTGTAGGGCAAACTTACAGAATAGGAATCAGTCACCAGCTTCAAGGATATCACATACGCTTTAGAAAAAGTCATTGTTATTTGGACTCAAACAAACATCAGTGTAGAAGGAGTAACTAATTATCTCCCTCTCCTGATTTGTCCATAATTTTATGAAATCATCAGTAGAAATGTTAATAGTTGGGATGTCACATAACTATGCCAGAGTCCGGTAAGTGTAGTGAAACCAGCCATCTGAATCGAGTTTAACTATAAAAACATGACCTTTCATTGTCCTTCTCTCCTGCCTCTGCAGTAGGAAGGCTCTACTTTATAGCCCCACGGGCCAGCAGTAGGCTTGAGTTATAATATGTAGATGCCTTATGGTAATACTTGCAAAAGAAGCCATTGAATTCTTGAGAGTCTGACATCTAGGAAGGAGCAAGCTAGGAGGCAGACTGCTGATCTGGATTTACTTAGATGGAAAACATTTATTCAAGAAATCCAGTTAATAGGCTGTGAACATTGAAAAAACCAAGCTTGTACAGTCAACGAGTTCAGTCAGCTGATCAGGATACCATCCCTAGACCTGTAAGTGACACAGTAGAATTTCTCACTGTAAAGCTGCGACTCCATCAGCTATGATTATCTTCTTTGATTTTAATGCCCATTAATCTTTACCAGCTGTAGCAGCCACGGCTTGGTAAAACTTTGCCATGAAGTCTGCCTCACTGACCTCCACTGCCTAACAAATTCATTGCACTCCTGCTCAGCCCAGCCTCAAAACCACTGATCCCCAAGACGTAGCTGGCACTCAAAGATACAAGGTGGTCGGTCTGCTCCAGACACACTAAGCTGCTCCAGCCCTTCCAGCAGTGGCTGTAAATTTCCTGGCACTGCCTTAGCTACCAGGTCCTGTAGGAAACGATCACGCTGGGGATCTGACCAACTGGTAAACCAGTGAGGAATATATTTAATCTCCTGAGAAGTAATGTAAGACATTGGGAGAGGGGAAGAGTTTGTAATACTGTCTGGTACTGAGGGTAAGGGAGAAGGGAAGGATAGTGGCATCGAAGAGCAAGGTGATTCCAGTGGCATCCTCTCTTTTCCTCTCACAGGACACCCAGAGATTGTACAAAACTGTTTAAAGTCCAGCTGTTGCCACTGTTGCCATGTTTTCTGAAAACCCTCTATGTATGCATCATTTTTAATTAATATAAAATTCTCATATAAACTGCATATATTTTTTATCAGTCTCCTCCTAATGGACATTTAGGTTGTTTCTTCTTGTTGTGGGTTGCTTTGTTTGTTTTTACCATGTCAGCTTTTTTGTGTGATGAATATCATCTTTGTGAAATCACTGGGTGAAAGATGAGCATATTTTTAAGGCTTTTGATATTTAATGCCAAAATCCTCACAAGTGCAATGAGTTATCCTTCCTCCCTCGAGGTCAGTGAGAGCACCGTTTCTGCATTCTCAGACCTACAATTGGATATGATCCGTCATCTTACTTTGGCCAGTCTGACGGGTAGAAAAAGAATGTCTGCTGCTTCTCTCGTTTTGATTCATTTCAGTTTGATTGTTTTCATTAGTGGGAGTGGCTATCTTCTCACATATGTATAGTGGTCATTCCTATTTCTTCTTCTTTCATGAAAGACTTCCACATTGTTCTCCATCTTGGGGAGGTGGGGTAAGGAATGCCCCGTACACCTCTGCACTTACCTATTTCACTATTGCCTGTCTTCTAAGGCTAGCCAAAGGGACTCCACATCCGTGAAATCTTTTCCGGGACATCTCAGCCACAAGTAACCTCATCTAACTTCTCAGAGGTCCTTTTGTAAAACTGTCCTCGTGGCTTTACCATTTTGACTTGTTCTATGGTTATTTATATCACCATCTTTCTTCCTCTCACTTTCTGTTCAGTCAAAATGCTGAAGAAGAGAACAGAACAGTCAGAAGAGCACATGCCATTTAAATACATGTTTATTGTGTATCTATTGGTAGCAAAGTAGATATATATAATTATAAACGCCAACACTTATTGATTTATGTATTAGGCCCAGTTCTGCCATGTGCAGTAACAAAATAACACTGAATGTCAGCAGTTAAACCCAAAAAAGACATTTTTCTTACTCATGGGGAATCCAACATGGGACCAGTGGCCTTTCTTCATCTTGTAACTATTCTGTCTGGAACACACTGATCCCAACGTTGCCTTGGCAGTGAGAGAGAAAGATGGAGGAGGCACGTAGTTAAATATCTTGGCTCAGAAATAACATGCACGCCTTTTATAATAGTCCATTGGCCAGAACTAGTGACTTGGTCCCCAACCAATTGCAAAGACCACTGGGAAACCAAGGGGAGCGCGGGGATACTTAGTGAGCATTACCTGTCTCTGCCATAACAGGTTTCAATGTTTCAGGAATTTCATAAGCATGAATGCGTGTGTACCTATAGTCTAGGTAATTGTAATTATCTCAGTCTTCCAGATGACAACAGGAAGTTCAGAGAAGTTAAGCAACTTGCCTAGGATCACTCAGCCAGTAAGTGGTAGAGCTGGGATTTAAACACCATCAGTATGATTTTGAACCCTCTGTTCTTAATGAGTACATCAGGAAAATTCCATTTAGTAAGCAGCATGAAGAGAAGCTCCAATTAGAAAAAAATGTGTGGGGTCTTAGGCCCTACATGTGTGAGTGACCTCTTCCCCACAGAAATGCAGTGCCTAGCTTCTCTGCCCATACTCTGTACCTACTCAGAGACTGAGCGGTAAGGTCCAAACCAGACTGTGCATTTAAAAAAATAAATCATGATTCTCATTCTATTAGGAAACTGTGTATTCATCTCCTGATAGCAACTAAAGTGAAAATGGCTGAGAGCAATAAAAATCCATTTTGCTATTTAGTACAGTTTGTCAGACTAGAGAAATGGGATTGAATTTCAAAGCCACAGGCAAGCTGGCTGCAATCTGTGGCTACACAGTTGACGGGGTTTTTTCTTCTTTATTTACAACTCTTTTGATAAGCCTTCAGCAAGTTACATAGGTTGTTCTAGTCGTATCTCGTTTGACTGGATTAGAATACTTGATGACAGTTTGGATAAGTTTGAGGCAGATGGTTCTTGACATTTTTCATGGCATCAGTTACAAGCCATGCAAGAAACTCTTTCATCCTTTGTTTATCCTTCACTTAGAAGCCACTAGAGTAGATCGTTAAACTTTCATTTTTCACAGTGCTGATTAAGGCATACTACAAGGCAGATGTTATTCCGTACCATTTTTAACAATTTACATTTAGCACCAAAGCTGGCTTTGTACTTGTTCCAGTGGATCAATTCACTTTTTTAAAACTTCAAGGTCAATCTCTGAAATACTGTGACTGCCTTAACAATCCAATGTTTCATAAACTCTTGGTTACAGAAGCCCTGCTACTATTCCATTTATGTGTGTTTGCTAGTCAACACACACACACGATGATTCAATAGTTCTCTTCCTCGAGTAAGGGCATTATTCAAGAGGCAATTCACTAAACAAAGAGAAGAGTCTTTAAAAAAAAAAAAGAATCAGAATATAACTTATCAGAATTATCTTAATTTTTCTAAAGCCATTCTAGACTCAGAAAAGGTGGTCCTGAAAGGGTGGACAGTCCTTAAACACAAGATTGATTGCACCTCACGGCTGAGATACCAAGAGTCAGAAATATTTCTCTATCCTTTCCCATGATTTAGTGATTTAGTAAATTACATACTATTTAGTTCAACCTAGGACAAATAAGAGGATACAAGCATCTTTAGATACAATGCAATATTGACAAATAGGCTCATTTAGCACAAATTGTGACAAAATTTGATTGTACCTTAGAAACGCACGGCCTTTCACTTTTTCTTTCCTTCTAGAATGATTTCAAAGTTGATTCAGTTTATAGACAAAAGATGATATCCTGCTCAGGAAAAAACTGTATGGGAAATCCTGAAGACAGTCTACATAAAATATGCTCAAATATATTCCCCACTTGTTGGAAAAAAATACTTGAGACAGGATTAAGAGTCATGTGAGGTGGAGTGCCATTTTTTCAAAAAGGAAACAAAACCACAAACAACATAATGACAAATGAGTAAACAATAGTATCCATGACCTTCATTCTACCACTGGCAGAACCGATGCGCAAACAACTTTAAGGGCTAAATGGAACTTTGAAAGATCATCCAGTCTATCCTTTTCACTAAAATAGTAGGAAACCTAAACTCTTTCCATCCTCTTACCTGCATGGGCAAGAGGCCAGAAGGATGTGCACAGCAAGTAATTGGATTTTGCAGAAGTAGTACTTCCAGAACTTTAGATCAGTCTTTATGTAACACAAAGTTAACTATCATGGAACAACCTATTCTCTAATGACCCCCATTTACTGCAGAATCTGGAAGTTGTAAAAAACAAAGGAAGACTGATAAAGATTTGCGTATTAACAGGCAAGGGAATCTGCACAGATAAAGTGTACTTACAAAAGTGTTTCTCTTTCTCATTGTGTGTGTGTGTGTGTTTAGAGAAGTAGGAAAGGAGAGAGAGAGAAGGAGGGGGAGAGGGAGAGAGAGTATCTCAAGCAGACTCCATGCCCAGCGCAGAGCCCAACGGGAGGCTCGGTCTCATAACCCTGAGGTCATGACTTGAGCCAAAATCAAGAGTTGGGTGCCTAACCAACTGAGCCACGTGCACACATTCTCTCTCTTTCTCTCTCTCAAATAAGTAAATAAATAAATAAAATCTTTAAAAAAAATAAAAAGAAAAGATAATTTTGTTACACTCACAGATTCCAAGAGGAGGGGGACCCAGTGCCAGGAATAGTGGAAAGGAAGTAGGGAAGCACCAGGTCAATCAGGAGGCAGAGAGGGGAAACTGTGGACAGAAGACTTTATTGTGGTTTCTGAGGGAAGAAATGGGTGAGGCCAAGTAAGGAGGCTTAGGATTGGCTAGTTTGCATCATTTCTGGGGTACAGGGGCTGCTAGTTGTCTGGTACCTAGCCCTGGGGTGATTAGGGCAGAGACATAGTGGCCTGGAGTATGAGAGACCCATAAAGGAGGTGGTTGGGGTTGGGGGCTCTGGATGGGTTGGTCTGCATTGGGAAAGTGCACTCCCAGGAGAGCTGATTACTATCTCTAGGAAGGTACTAACCACAGGTAGTTGGATGGGTAGTCCTTCCAGGGTCAGCAAGGTCCCAGATGTTAAAGCATCAGAATACAGAAAATAAGAGATGTGGTTAATACAGGAGTGTAGGTTTTCTTGACCCCTCTGCTAAGCTAGGCCAAGGACACTGAGATGAGGGCCTCCAAGTTCCAGGTGGTGATCAGTGACAACAGAGGGGTGGTGTGGGCTGAGCCAGGAGCAGGAGGAAGAGCACATGACCCCTGCTAGTAGCTGCCAAGAGGATATTAGTTATAGTCAGGAGTCTATTAGTTATCTATTGCTGTGTCCAAATTACTCTGCGACTTATTGGCTTAAAACAACAAACATTTACTCATAGTTTCTGAGGCTCATGAATCCAGGCATAACTTGGTTGGGTGGTTCTGACTCAGAGTTTCTCATGAGGCTTCAATCAGGTGTTACAGGCTGGCATTGCTGTCATCTCTAGGCTGGACTGGGGCAGGGTCTCCTGCCACGCTCACTCAGTGGCTGTCGGCCGGCCCCAGGTCTTTGCTGCTTATTGCTGGAGACATCAGTTTCTTGCTCCATGGACAGCTCAACTGAGCTACTCACAACATGGCAGCTTGCTTCTCCCAGAGCCAGGGCTCCAAGAGAGTGCAATGGACAGTGAGAGAGCATGAAGGGGTCGGGGAAGATGGAAGCCAGAGTCTTTTGTAATCTAATCTTGCAAGTGACATCCAACCACTTCTGCTGTGTTCTATGAGTTGGCAGTGAGTCACAGGATCCACTTCACATTCAAGGGCAGATGACACACCAGATGTGAATACCAGGAAGTGGGGATCACTGAGGGATCATTGTATAGGTTGCCTACCACAAGAGTGAACAGAAATTTTTAAAAACAAGAAACCCAAACCCCAAACAAACAAATACAAAAGCTCCTCTTCTTAATCACGTAATGCAAGAAAGTAGTCATCATGCTCTGCATGGGTTATAATTGCTCCCATTTTACAGTTGCATCTAAGGACAAGTAGACTAATCCCTTTAGATAGTGTTGAGCAGGGTTAAATGCCAGCTTCTAGGCTCTATCACATGATTGCTTTCAACACAGTAAATGGAAGTTCATAGTCTGATAATTCATAATGTTCTGTGCAAAGGGCTAATTAGCATCTAACAAGATGCGCAAACTCAGTAATAGTCTTAAAGACAAAAATAAGAACAAAGAGTGTCGACGCTATGGTGTTTTAGCCTTTCGGCTTGGCAAAGATGAATTGGATTGCTATCACTCAGTGTTTGGGAGCATATGGAGAAAAGACACACCCATACCCTGGTGAAGGGAGTACAATGGGTATGAAATTTTGGCAGGCGATTTGGCAATGGCTATCAAAAATTAAACGTGTGCAGACCCGTTGATCCAACAATTCAACTTCTGGAAATTCAACTCAAGGAAATCATCAGTTTGGCACACGGAAGAGTATGTGAACAGTCATTGCTATGCTATTGAAAATAGATAGATTGATAGGCAGAAACCTCAGAGTGTCCACAAATGGTGGGTAGGTCGGATAAATTTTAGATTAGATAAAATATAAGCATTCATTACAACTGGCAACTTATATCTGTATTTATTGACAAGGAACAACCTCTGTAAAATATTGCCTTAAGAAACCAGCTTCCGAGGGGAGGGGGGTGGGGGAATGGGATAGGCTGGTGATGGGTAGTAAGGAGGGCACGTATTGCATGGTGCACTGGGTGTTATACACAACTAATGAATCATCGAACTTTACATCAGAAACCAGGGATGTTCTGTATGGTGACTAACATAATATAATTAAAAAACATTAAAAAAAATAAATAAAATGCTGAAAGAAAAAAATAAATAAAGAGCTGAAAGAAAAAAAAAAGAAACCAGCAGAAATAGGAAAAAGGAGACACAGTGATTCCATGCATAATTGGAAAGTTTTATTTTAAAATGTTAATTTTAAACTACAGAACACTTATGAAGGAAATTGAGGAAGACACAAAGAGGTGGAAAAACATTCCATGCTCATGGATTGGAAGAATAAAATGTTAATTTTGGAAAAAAAAAAACTAAAATGTTAATTTCGCTTTCTGATAGGGTTTCTCGTGATTGGAACTTTTTCTTTTTTCTATATTTTCTTACATTTCTTACAATAAATATGCATGCATTTTTAAACAAGAACTAAACAATAGAAGCCAATTATTTTCCATGGCTTCTCCTTTAAGAATATGGTCCCTAAACCTAAAATAGCAGCCAAATTTATTTTTTGACTTTTAAAGGAAAGGTCAACACAGTCAACATCCACTCCCAGTTTATTAAGCATCATGGAGACAATGTTTGTAATGAACAAAGGGCTTGGAGGGTCAACAGGGTGAGCTTTCTTTTGGCCAACTGTGAAGGTCTAAGGACATTTTATGTAGCTCAACCACCAGTGAAAAGCTTTTCCCACTTAAAAACGCATGTTTGAATTGCTTGGAAGAGCACCTTTCCGAGCAAAAAGCTGTTGCTTAAATATTGTAATAATTGTCTTGAAAAACAGTTCATTAAACCTTGTGCACTTGATTTTTTGGGCCTCGTGTATCTGGATCTTTCCTATCCCAAACTCAGCTACAAAATGGGCTTCTTCTTACCCTGAACCCAAGCCAAGAAGACATCTGTGCCCTCAACCCTTCCAATATATTCCATCTGCTTATTTCCTCAAGTCCAGAGCAATATGGAATTTACAATGCTGGCTTTTGTATATACCCTTAAGTCATGTTGCTTTTTTAAATGTGACTTTTCTAGAATTACAATTTTTATAAGGAAATCCCAGCACTTGAATGTTCCCATTTGGACAATAATAATTGGAAATCAGGTTGGACTCTTGCTTTAACTAGCACCGACATCAAAACTTACCTTCTCTACAAAGGTCTGGGAAATGCGCTTGCCATCAGAAGGTACTCCAGTCAAGCAATTTCCTGCTGCTAAGTTAAGCCAGCATCATCTCCTACCTAAATAGAATAGAATGGTGTCTTTGGAATGAAGGAGACATTTGTTTGACGTTCAGCTTGCCGTGCAGAGAAGACATAGGTCAGGCTGTCCTTTTGACAAAGCAGCCCTAAGGAACAAATCTTAGAAACAATAAATATATCATATGTGTTCCATAATGGAATAGAAAAACGGCCCTAGTCACTGATCTCCTGTCTGCTTTGTAAATAGGGGGGGAGAAAACCTTCTTATTTATAGGAAAGGAGGAATTTAACTTATTTTCACTATTAGATAACATTCTCTCATAATTTTTCAAGTTATCATGAGACAATGTGATGTGGATTAATGTATGTCTGGCTTTTATCACCTAGATGAAAAGCATATCAGCACCAAGATGGGTATAGGAGACATCCCGTGATTTAATTATACTAAACAATCTTGTGCTTACGTGCAGAAGAGATAACAGCTAACACACTGCTAAACATTTACTGATACACAAGTCAAGACAAAGATAAAAGATTTCATTCCAAAGGAAAAATACTCTTAAGGAAAAACAGCTGTCATGGGGTTTTGAAACAGAAGTGTAACAAAAATTAATAATGGAGATGTGGGGCGCTCATGTAGGGCTGTGATCAGGGGCACAGTACCTGTTTCAATATTCCGTTCTCTTCCTTCTTTCTACTCACACTCTAGTTCCTGCTTTTCTTTCCCCTATGGGATTTGTATAAACCTACATTCATATCCCACACTAACCCTATTCTTTACCTTTGGAATAGGCCCTCTTTCTATCATTTGCTACACCCTCAGAGAATCTTCTGTCCCTAAAAGTGCTTCTCACTGCAGTGAAAACCTCACAGTGGCCAAAGCCCATTTGGGTGCATCGGCCCATTCTCTTTTCCTGTACTTGGTACCTCCTGGTTTGGACAAGCTAACACAGAACTCCTTCAAATCACTCCAAGATTCATTGAGGTTGGATGAAGTGAGAGACAGAAAAAGAGGGGCCAACAGCTTCCAGCCTGTCCTAGATTCTCCCTACACATAGTTCTTCTTCCTGACCACAGGTCCGACCAACTAATGGTGACCCTGGTTTAACCACTGGACTCAGAAGCAGCAGATTTCCAGAAAGTTTTTATTCTTGTGTTTTGTTTGTTTGTTTTACCATATCCCTTTTGTGACCCTGCTCTGGCAGTTGGGACATGCCTGGCTTCCCAGATTTCCCTATACATTTTGACTTGTTCCTCTGTGCCCATGTCTCGGGAGATCTGTTGGTTACTTTTCTCCGCTCCTATAACAAACTTTTCTGGACCTTACTTCTCCAGCTCCTTCCATACTTTGCAAGATCTAACCCCCCAGTAAATTCTGCAGTCCGTAATACTCACAGTGATTCTGCTCCTTAGTTGAACCCCAATGGGGACAGCCATTACCTGGTTCTGACCATGATTAACCCAACAAGAAGACCAACAGGTCATTCTCAGAGCTGCTGAGGCCACAGGGAATGATAAGCCTGGAGGAGTAGTGATTCTGGGGTGACATGAAAGCTGCCACAGCAGTAGCTGTGGTTAGTTGGCTAATGCATAGCCCCCAACCTCCTTCCCTTTTGCCTACATTGCTTTCCCAGCTCACCTTGCAGTGAAGGGGTGGCCATTTTTCCCAGTCTGGCCAATGAAAAATAAGCAAAAGTCTGCAGGGAGACCTTAGGGAACATTATTTTGCATCCTGAAAAAAGGAAAGGGAATGAAAAGAGAGTTATAGATTCCACTCCTCTCTCTTTCTTCCTGCCTTGAATTCATTCGTAATGGCTGGGGCTATGGCACCCATCTTAGGCCAATAGTGCAGAAAGCATGAAGAAAAATGCCAATAATGCAAAGAATAATAAAGCAGAGAAGTAGACCCTGGGTCCTTCATGAGATCAGTGAGCTATCAGACTTAGCCTAAGGCTACAGATTGAGCTTCCTATTAAATAATAATGCATGTCTTTATGATAAAGCCAATGTTATCTGAGTGTTCTGTCACATACTTGCTGCCAAGTGCATTTCTTATCTATACAGGTGTCATCAGGCATGTAATTAATGAGAAAAGAAAAAATAGGTCAAAAAAGAAAATTCATTAGCACCTACTATGTGTTAGATGTATGTTGGGCATTTTCACAGATATTCTTCTACTTAATTCTCACAATTACTTGGTGGGGTAGGTACTATCTATGTTTTATAGAGGAGGGAATTGAGGCACAGAAATTAAAAACTAGCCCAAGATCAACTAATTGGTGGGGCTGTAACCTGCATCTTCTGATTTAAAGATTGTTATTAAGCCATGAATAGATAAGACACATTCTTTACTCTTTCAGGAAGCACACTTAAGATTACTGGAGAGATGTTAGAAATGTAGATTTTTGTCTCCTTCAAGGTTATAGGATGAAACTGGTGTGAAGAAGTAATGTCTAATAACCAGAGATAACTAAAAAATCGAATGGTCTTTCTTAGAAGGTACCAAGTTTCTTCATCAGGGTACCCGTGTAAGACAGATGGTCATGAAGGGCCCTTGTAAACAAATTCCAGCTTTGAGTAGGGGAGTGATATGAGTAATTTCTAAGATCCTGTGACTTTCCAGAGATGTCAAGGTATTTTCCAATTCATTCTGACTTCCATATGTTTCTGAATTGGAGTTGTTCTTTCCAGTGCCTCATCTTGAAGATGCTATCCCTGAGAGAATGGGAAAGCAAAAACCTTTCCTGGTTTCTGGCTTAGAAAATAAAACCTTTCTGTGCATCAAGGCCATTCCTTAGGGAAAAACCAAAATGGCTGACAACTCATTAAGTTGGTAAAGTAGCACCAACTCAATTTAGAGGCACAGAGAGGTGATAAGAGGCTGCATATATTCTATAGTTCATATATTACATTGAAGAAAGTAATTTCTGGTCAACCAAAAGTGTACTTTCTCTTTTCTCAAAACGAACAAACACAAACCATAGACCCAAGGGATCACAAAAGGAAGAAAGTGCTTCCTATTAACAGGACTTTAAATGATTTTAAATGAAGTTTGAGCAAAGGGTCAAATTGGATTTGTAGATAATGATGATCTTTCTTTCCTGGTTTAGCTTAAAGATCTAGCACAGAAACAACATGGAAAAGTAAAACCATTTTAATATTCAGTCCTGAAGATCATTTTGAAAATAATCTCTGTGTCTTTAGAGACTCTCCAGTGAGGGTATCGGTGAAATTAAGATGTCTCTGAGATAATATGAAGGGATTCCTTCTTCATTCTTTGGAATCCACAGAAGCATGATTCAGTTTGTTGAGTTCCTACTACGTGAGAGGCAACTGAAAACTGTCCCCCCACCCCCAAAAAAGCTTGAAAAGAATATGAGTATATACATGGTAAATATAATGAACAATGGGATAAGCAAATATAGAAGGGTTTCAGAAGCAGAATAGATCACATATATTGTTCCCTTGTGGAGACATCCTGTTCTTCCCCTCTATCATCTTTCAACATGTCTCTCATTTTTCCCAATTTTTTTAAGATTTTATTTTTTTTTAAGATTTTATTTATTTATTTGACAGAGAGAGACAGCCAGAGAGAGAGGGAACACAAGCAGGGGAAGTGGGAGAGGAAGAAGCAGGGTCCTAGCGGAGGAGCCTGATGTGGGGCTGGATCCCAGAGCACTGGGACCATGCCCTGAGCCGAAGGCAGATGCTTAACGACTATGCCACCCAGGCACCCCTAAGATTTTATTTTTAATAAATTGTATTTGGATGTATTTCTACATCCAACATGGGGCTCGAACTCATAATCCCGAGATCAAGAGTCCCATGCTTCACTGACTGAGCCAGCCAGGCGCCCCTCAGTTTTGCCATTTTTATGTCTTAGGATAAATACTATCTCTGACCACCCCATTTACTTTGGGTATTGTTTCCCTATTCTCCATCAAGACACCATGTTGATTTTCTAGTTAGCATTCATTACAATTTTAAATTTTATATTTTTGTTTGCTTGATTATATATTTTCTTTTTTTTTTTTTAAGATTTTATTTATTTATTCGACAGAGATAAGAGACAGCCAGCGAGAGAGGGAACACAAGCAGGGGGAGTGGGAGAGGAAGAAGCAGGCTCATAGCGGAGGAGCCTGATGTGGGGCTCGATCCCAGAACGCCGGGATCACGCCTTGAGCTGAAGGCAGACGCTTAACCGCTGTGCCACCCAGGCGCCCCTGATTATATATTTTCTGTTGTCTTCCCTTTATAACGTTATCTTCAAGAGGGCAAGAATGATCTATACTACCTGAACTTTCAATGTGTGGCATTCAGTAGGCATTCACTAAATGTTGGGTAGATGGATGGATATAATGGATGACGAACAAATGGGAAAAAGCTCTACGCAGGTGATTTAATCAAGTCTTAAGGGACGTGTAAATTTTGGCAATTGAAGACACAAAAGCCTGGGGAAGGATGCATTCTAAGTATAATGGACAGCAAGAAAAAAGTAGCATATGTGAGGAAAGTAGGCCAGTGGCATTAGAGAAACAATGATTCCTACACGGTGTGATTAGATTTCCCTCTCCAATTCACTGCCGCTGTGGTCGCTTGGAATGGGCAGGAAATGGAGTAGGAATAGTACAGGAAACATCAGTCAATTTATCTTGGGTTAATTACATCATTCAGACCATCATCTGTCACTTATAATTTCTTGCAATTTTAAAAAAACTACACAAACAATGCATGGACACCTTTTGGTAGCAAAAAAAGATGCCTTCCCTTCCCAGGGTTAAACCCTTAACCATCAGGAGAGGATACACTCCCAAACTTGTCCCATGCATTTAACACACTCACAACTACACACATATGTTCACACACACACACACACACCCATACGTGTACATCCATGCATGTGCACACATCCATTCACAAATACGCACAGATATTCACACATACACAAACAAAAATTAACGACGAATCTGAGAGCATGGAGACCCCACTCTATTCACCACGGGAACTTGTCATGGGATTTGGGCTTTATCGTCAGAAAGTAGGGCTTCCCTCATCAACCTCAGAGACCCTCAGCTTTCCTAGACACAGGTGGAAAATGTAATTTAAGAGCACCACACTTGGCAGGAAATGCTGTGGAACTAGAATCAGCACATCTGTACACATCTGTACACTTTCCCTTCAAGTCCTATGAAAGTTCTCTGATTCCAATTAGTTTTAGGAACTGACTCTTCCGGCGCCCCAAGTCCTGACCTCGCTTAATGCACTTGCCCCAGTCTGAAAGTCTATGGACTGTGGCCATCCAGGCAAAAGAATTTCCTAAGCTCCTCTGACTCCTTTCCACATTCCTTTACCCACGGTAACCTCTTCCTTCCCCGGGGCTTTGTACCAACCAGGCGATTGCTGGTCGTGGAGGAGAAATGAGAGGGGTCCCTGGGAATGGGCCCCAAATGACAGAAGAGGTTCCAGTGTCTTCTCTAAACATCATGCACACTCCACTCGTTGACACACCAGCTGCCCAGAACAGACACAATTTCGAGCCTCAGAAACAAACCCAAGCTCTTCTAATAAAACAAATATTTCACAGTTCATTTAATCCCAGATATTGAAAAGACCTGCAGAGCCTCGGGGTTGCCCTCTCCCCAGGGATGCTGCTGTGTTTGAGTAAATACAGATGCTGCCCCCTTCCCAGCTCAGCAGCTGCCTTGCCAGGCCCAGCCTTCCTGCTCTTCTGTTTTTTTCCTGGAATCGTCATTGGAGTCAATCCAAAGGAGGCTCAGGTGGGGCTCTCTACCTGGGGGTTCCTCATCATGGAGAGTCGCATAAAAGTATGGCTGAAGAATAACTAGGGATGTCTAAGAAAACACACATGAACTTTATTGGCCACTCACGATTTACCGAGTGTCTATTCTGTGCCCTGCGCTGTTCCAGGCACTGTGGGTACGGCAGTAAACAAGACAGACGAAAATCCCGGTTTTATGGAGCTGGTGTCAGAGCAAACAAGAGACAATAAATACGTAAGACATAGTATGTCATATGGTAATGCGTTCTGTGAATAAAATGACTGCAGGGTCCTGGAAGCTGTTGTGTGGAACAGGACAGTTTTAAATAAAGTGGACGGGAAAGATTCCCTGAAAAAAGGATATTGCAGCAAAGACCAGAAAGAGGTGAGGGAGGGAGCCATCTAGATTTCTGGGGCAGGACTTTTCCAGGCATTGGTAACAAGTTCAAAGATCTCGCCTGGGGACACCTGTGTGGCCAGAGTGGCATGAGCACGGGCTGAATGTCCAGGGATGAACTTGCAGAGCAGTAATAGGGAATTAGATCTGGTAGGGACGTTCACCCAAGCTCAAGGACTTGGGTTTTGAATTCCACGGTTCTAAATCAATTTCAAAATGAAAATTACAAAGCAAATTTCAGCTCTGGAGGGAACATTTAAGGAAGTATTCCTAGGCACCCCCGCCCCCATCCTTCTCTTGGAGACTGTTATCTATCATCATGGATGGCTACCAGAGGAGCTGCTGTGGCCTTACCTGCCGCTGGCCATGTTCCAACCACTCAGTAGGAGGCACCCGACCAGGAACCGACGACTGAGTCTCCTCCCTGGAAATCCATTAGACCTGAGACTCAGAGAGTAGAAATCAGACCCTCTCTCATGGCAGAAGCTCTCGGGTATAAAACTTGAGAGTTGGGGGTGGCCCTGTTTTGTACTTTGTGGAAATGATGGAACACAAGGCAGAGAACAGCAACCAAACAAAAAACAAGAACAGATTATTTCAACTTGTATTCAAGTTCCCGGTGAGTTCTATTTATATCCCTACCTACTTACAGTTAGCTTATTTAATCCTCCCTTGGACTCAGGGAAACATGGAATAGAGCCACTAGAACCTGCTGAAGACAAAGGCCAGGTCTCAGGGAAGGAGAGCAGAGCACAGCACAAATCTAGAGTGGAATTGGAAATTATTATAAACCGCACGTGGCATTGTAATTGATCGTAAGACACGGAAACATTAGCCTGTCTTCACCATGCCTTCTGCCTTTTCCCCACTCATAACACCACCGAATCCAACACTAATCATATTGGTCGCAATGTTTCATTGCCCTGAAAAGGGGACGCACAGGTGCTGGAGCCAAGGAGAAAGGGGAGATCATGATGGATTGACTCTAGATAAGCGACCCTCAGACCTACAGATCGTCTAAACTACATGAGAAGCAATCTGCAAGGACAGATGCCTGGCCATCACCCCAGACCCACTCAATTGGCCCAGCTTGGCCAGGGATTCATGCACCTCCTAGATTTTCCACATGCTCCCTAGAGTTTATGATCATCCGGCCAGTATATGGAACTGTTAGGTCAGACCTCAGGCCTTCACTATGTGGAAAAAAGGTGAAAATTGGCAACTGTGGAAAACAGTTCATTCCAGCACATTGGCCTATTGACAGTTCCTTGCATGTATCATCTCAGGGTTTTCGTATTTGCTGTGCCCTTCGCCTGGGACATCCCTCCACTAGCCATGGCCCCGTCTCTTTCTTTCTTTGTGTATTTCCTAAAATGTTCACCTTATCGTGAGGACTTCCCTAGCCTCCTTATCTAGTATTTCAGACTCCCTCACCCTCATCATTTCCTGTACCACCCTCCCCCGATTTCTTTCTCCATTAGTACTGATCATGCTCTAATATGTTCTGTATTTTATTTATTATATCATATGCCATCTCTCTCTCTCTCTCTCCTCTCTCCTCTCTCTGCTTCAATAGAATGTAGGCTCCAAGGGGGCCAGGAATTTGTACCTGATTTGCTCATGGCTCTATCTCTAGAACCTGGAGCAGACCTTGCACGAGAGGAGGTAGTCAAATGGTTGTTGAGAGAAAAACCACTTTCTTGGCCACGTTTATGTGATGCTTAATGATCCTGTTCTCAGAGTCATGTTCAATCCTTACAGTTAGGATCCAGATTTCCAACAAGTCAGTTAACCTTTTACACAGCGCCTAAGTGCCTACTCTCATGCATCCAAACACATTTCTGCATGCGTGAAAAGCACCTGAAAATGGTTATCTGGCTGAGAAGGGGCAGACACCGTCCAAAGTGGAGCCTGAGGCCAGCTGGTAGTGAACTGACAGGAAGATGAAGTGAAAGTGTGCACCTGTGTCGGAGAGCTCCAGCCCGGGAGGCTGCCCTCCACTGACAAAGCCTCCGTCAGCCCTGTGACTTAGAGAGAAAAAGAGAAAGAGCTTCTTCTTTGTCAGCTCCCCAGAAAGCGTCCGCTTCCTTTCGGAGCCCTTCTGGATGCATGGCACCCGGGGAAATGTATACTGAAGGTGGGATGTGGTGATGTAAAGAGGGGTGTGCCCAGGTGCCTTTTGTATAAAGTGTTCCACATCTGTGTAGAGAACTTGGTATTATCCCAATGTCTTCCAGATACCAAGAAACAGCCTCGACGGCCTTTGCACAAGGGAACTAGGCATGGGGGGAGGTGATTTTTCTGACTTGGTAAAGAGAAAAAGAAATTACCTCTGTGAGTGCTGGGCCCCCTCATTTTTATTTGTTCTGGTCACTTCCTCTTCAAGGGCAGCCTTCCAACATAAAGAGACCCACCTTTTTGCAAACTCCCAATGAGGGACTCGAGGTGGGGAGTGAATCCAGGATGGAGGTGAGCTCTCAAGACAAATGCACTTTTTGTCTTCCGAAATGTAGGGGGGATGAAGAATCTTGATGATTTATCCTCAGTCAGAAAGTGCCACACACCAAGAGGCCCATCTCCAAGCTGGACGTAGAATTTAACTATTGCACATGCAAAGACATAAGGAAATTGAGGAAGCTTCCATGACTAATTTATAAGAGGAGTGCAAAAAGAGAATAAATGTTCTAAACTAAAATAAATGCTTCAAACAATCAATAAGTGATGAGTGACTTTAAAAATGTCTATTTAATTAGGCTGCAAGAATATAAAAGGAGTCCGCACTCAGTTGGTTCTTGAATTCCATTAAGTTCTCTTTCCTCTCTAAAGAAATCGAAGTAAAAATCATAGCCGGTACACCACAGGTATGGTTTAATGCAAGGAAAGCGATATGAAATCCAATTAGCGGACCCAGACCTGAAGAAAAAGCCTCGATCCTGGAGAAAAAGACTATACACGTATTTTATATATTTGCAGGGGTTGGGGTGGATGTGTTTAGTTAAAACAAAAAGTTTAAGGTATCCAAGGTATCGAATGTTTTGTGATTCCTGACATTGACTGACTTTTTCAATTATCTGAAAAACCGAGGCCCAGTTACAGCTAATTGAAGGTTAAAAAATATCATGTTTTCTTCTTTCACCAAAGTTCCTCAAATGCTGGCTTTATGTAGCGTCTTCTATTTCTTCGGATTTTTCCAGAATGCAAATAATTTCTCTGGCATTAGTTTCATTTGGTCATGAGAGATTAGGATTTGGGCAGGGTAGGGGGTGGGGAGAAAAACCAACAGGACAAGATAAAATTATTTTAGCTTTACTATTCCTTCTAAATTTCTATTTCAGAGTCACTATTACATAAAGTACTTCTGTTTTAATTACTTTTTAAAAAGATTTTATTTACTTGAGAGAGCATGAGCCGGGGAGAGGGGCAGAGGGAGAAGGAGAAGCAGGCTCCCCGCTGAGCAAGGCAGACACTTAACCGACTGAGCCACCCAGGCACTCCTGTTTTAATTATTTTTAAAAGCAAGAACCCACCACATACAGGCACAGGGATTGGTATATTACATGCTTTTATTCCTTAAATAGTATAGAAACTATCAAACCCATTTTACAGATAGAGAGGTTCAGATCAGTGTTCTGACCTTTATGTGGTCTTTAATGCAGAATTATTTCAAACAGATTTTGAAATACATAACGTTTCAGTTACTATTGGAGTGTGAAAACCTACCCCATAACTAAACCTTTTAAACAAACTTTTTTTTTTTTTCATGTTTACACATTGTGTGAGTCAAAATCCAGGCAGGGCCCAGAGGGAACAGTGTGTTCTGCCCCATAATGTCTGAGGCCTCAGCTGGGAGTTAGTGATGGCTCAGGATGACTTGCTGGCTGGAATCTGGAATCACCCGGAGGCACTGCCGCTCACATCGAGCAGTTCACGAAGGCCATTGGCTGGGTCCACGGGTGGAGTTGTTGGCTGCAGCCTCTCCTCCGTGTGGCCTGGGCTTCTACCCAATATGGCGGCCTCGGGGTGGTTGAGCCGCTTGAGTGGCAATGCTAGGCCCACGGAAAGGGCATTGCCTTTTATTACCTTTGCTAGGAAGTGACATAGTGTTACTTCTGCCACACTCTGTTGGATCCAGTTGAGGCGTAAGCCTGTCTCAATTCCAGAGGAGGGAAAGAAGGAGAGAGAACATAATCTCTTCTTTCAATGAGAGTAGTGTCAAAGATTTCGTGGTCATTATTTTAAACCATCACTGGAAGTAATAACTTTAAAGTGCCTCTTAGAGCAATCCTGCTTCAATGATAGACTTTTACTACTCACGATATCCTAGGCATTATCTTTATTAGGAAGATATTTCAGTGAAAAAGATTAAGAAGGATGAAGTATCGAGGGAGGGTGTGCAAACTCAAAGGAGTACACAGGCTATGCAGCTCGTGAGCAAATGAAAGAGGCCAACTTTACTAACAGGGAGCTTCTCTCATCAAAGAAAAACTGAAAATCTGGATTTTTATGTGAAATCTCCTGATTTTTAAAAATGCTTTGCTGACAGGAAAAAATATTACATACAATCACAAGTTTGCTATTCCTGTAACGGAGAGATAATACTATTTTTTGTTCAATAAATATCTCTGAAAGTGATTATCATTTGCCTGGGAGTTTTCTGGGTCCTCTAAGTCAATGACAAGCTACCTCCTGTTCTTTATGAGGAATGGCTTTTCCCATATCATAAACAAAATTCCCTGGTTAGAAGAAAATTAATTTACTCATATCTTGCACATTGACTTTGCAGAAACAGAAATAACTGTCCATCTGTTCCAAAACTTTACAGAATCATTATTTGTTCCATTAGTTCCATAAATGGGCTGTCATCAGTAATTGTCCTGTGTACTGTGAACACCTTCACTGATATTACATCAAGCTTAACTCCCAGAGTTCTGAAAGATTAGTTAATCAGTATTCAAACACTTTATGGCTATACTCGCATACCTTGCACCTTAAAATTAGAACATGTAAAAAGGAAAATGTTCCTTTCCTTTTGTAATGACTAGATAATGAATATGCCCTCACTACTGTGCTAAGTTATCCCAAGGGATATCCAAAAGCCAAAGGGATAACGTAATATTAGTAACCTTCCTGTTATTATAAGTCATTTATTAAAAAATAAAGTTCAGGGGCGCCTGGGTGGCACAGCTGTTGGGCGTCTGCCTTCGGCTCAGGGCGTGATCCCAGTGTTACGGGATCGAGCCCCACGTCGGGCTCCTCCACTATGAGCCTGCTTCTTCCTCTCCCACTCCCCCTGCTTGTGTTCCCTCTCTCGCTGGCTGTCTCTATCTCTGTCGAATAAATAAATAAAATCTTAAAAAAAAAAAATAAAATAAAATAAAGTTCAGGGCTTTCATTTCCAGCTGAGATGTAGTAACAGGGACTCTTGTTCTTGAAATCACTCGGATACAGGCAAAATATGTGAAACAATGGTTTTCAAGATACTGGGTATCAGTCAACAAGGGACGGTGGTCCCTGAAAAGCAGGAAGCAAATGAGGGGAGCCCCCCAGTTGCCCCAGCTTACTCTATTGAGAGAATTTCCAGTCCATGGCAAGTGCCCACTGGAGCAAGGCAAATTCCCTGCTTGAGGATCTAAAGGTGAGGGTCCAAGGAGAGCATGGCGGCAAGAGTTCACAGGGCAGAGTACCACAGAGGAAAGAGTTACACAGACAGAGATTCTATAGCTCTGGAGAGAGGCCCCCTGGAGAATTCAGCATCTTACTGGCAAATGTTTGGCATTCAATAAAAAATCACCAGTCATGAAAAAAAATGGAAAAATAGAATCCATTATGAGGGGAAAAATCAATCCATTGAAACCAACCCAGAATTGACCCAGATTTTAGAATTATTAGAAAAAGACATTAAAATGATTATAACTGCCTTCTGGATATTAAACAAAAGTAGAGGAAAAATTAAACATGCTGCGTAGAAATATGGGCAATTAAAAAAAAAAAACTAACAAATTGACCCTGGAGAAATATCTGCAATGTGTAAAAGGAACAGTGTGGGAGGGGATTAATGTCTAATGAGACATCGAGGAAGAGAAGATTAGCAGATTTAAAGGCACAAAAATAGAAACTATCCGAAATGAAAATGAGACAGGGAAAAGAAGAAAAATGGACAGAGCATCAGTGAGCTGTGCTACAACTTCAAGCAATGTAATATGTGTGTGTGTTGCTGAAAAGAAGACAGGAAGAGAAATAAAATATTTGAAAAAATAATATTGGCTACATATTTTTCCAATTTAGTAAAAACTACAAGCCCAGAAATCCAAGAAGCTCTATGAACACCAAGCACTAGAAACATGAAAAAATACATATACATCAAAGCACAATATAATCAAATGTCTTAAACCTAGAAAAAAGAGACAATCTTAACAGAAACCAGGTTAAATAGACACAATTATGTACACAGGGAAAAGGATAAAGATGATGATAGATTTCTCACTGGAAATAAGGCAAGTGAGAAGACATCTTTAAAGTCCTGGAAAACAAAGCTATCAACCTAGAATTCTGTAGCAACCAAAATATCTTTCAAAACCAAAGGCAAAATGAAGACTTTTCAGACATCAAAAACAAACAAACAAAAACACTACCTGAAAGTCAAATTGAATAATCAGATATATACTCCCAGATGTGTTAAAGAAAGCCCTTAAGCAGAAGGAAAAATAATACCAGATAGAAATACAGATCTACACAAAGGAATAATGAATACTAGAAATCGTAACAACATTAATAAATATATTTTTCTTATTATTTACATCTTTTAAAAAGAGAGGCTAACCTGGGGCACCTGGGTGGCTCAGTCGGTTAAGCATTCAACTCTTGATTTCCGCTGAGGTCATGATCTCAGGGTTGTCAGATCAAGCCCCACATCAGGCTCCACACTGACCATTGAGACTGCTTAAGATTCTATCTCTCCGGGGCGCCTGGGTGGCGCAGCGGTTAAGCGTCTGCCTTCGGCTCAGGGCGTGATCCTGGCGTTATGGGATCGAACCCCACATCAGGCTCCTCTGCTGGGAGCCTGCTTCTTCCTCTCCCACTCCCCCTGCTTGTGTTCCGTCTCTCGCTGGCTGTCTCTATCTCTGTCAAATAAGTAAATAAAATCTTTAAAAAAAAAAAAAAAGATTCTCTCTCTCCGTTTCCCTCTGCCCTTCCCCCTCACTCTCTCTCCCCAATCTCTAAAAAAAGAAAAAAAGAGAGAGAGACTAACCCTACCTATCTTTAAGAATTCTTATAAAACTACAGTTATCAGGACACACAGTGTGTCATTAGCATAAAGGTAGACAAGCCATAGAACACAATGAAGTCCAAAAATAGACCCACATATGTATGGGCAATTGATTTTTGAGAAAGGTGCAAACACACTTCAGTAGATAAAATCAATCTGCAACAGATGGTGCTTTATCAATTAGATATTCATAGGCAAAAAAAATAAGGTCAATCCATATCTCAAACCATATATAAAAATTAACTCAAAGGAGGTCATAGACTGATATATAAAAGCTAAAACTATAGAGCTTCCAGAAAAAAACCAGAGGGGAAAAATCTTTGTAATTCTAAGTTAGGCAAGGATTTCTTAGCTATGACACTAAAAGCGTAATTCATAAAAGGGAAACTTTATAAGTTGTATTTCCTCAAATTAGAAATCTCTACTGTTTAAAGAACACTGTTAAGAGAATTAAGGGAAAGCCACTGGCTGGGAGAAAATATTTGCAACCGGGTACATGAAGAAGGATGCATATCCAGAATAAATAAAGAGCTCTCAGAACTCAATAAGAAAAAAAAAAAAGCAACCCAATGAAAAAAATGGCAAAGGTCTTATATCTGTCCTGTCCTCTGTATCCCCACTGCAATTTCCCTATTCTGG
Source organism: Ursus maritimus (assembly GCF_017311325.1). Lineage (NCBI taxonomy): Eukaryota > Metazoa > Chordata > Mammalia > Carnivora > Ursidae > Ursus > Ursus maritimus. The sequence goes on from NW_024424341.1 coordinate 10,407,864, forward strand.
GTGCCCTTCATTTCCTCCTGCCCACATTGGATAGGCTGTTCCTGTTCTCCCTGCCTCTGAGATTGACCCATGGCAATGTAATCTCCCAACAGCAGCCAGCACCTTCATTTAAAAATGCAAATTGGATCATGTCAGTCTCCTGCAGTAAAACCTTCAATGGCTCCCCAAACTGCCCTCAGTGCCCTACCACGTCCTGCTTCATCCAGCCCCGGCCTCTTCTCTCTTCACTACCCTCTTCCTCTGTTCTTCTCCAGTCATTCTGACCTTCCTTCTGTTTCTCAAACACGTCAAGCTCATCCCTGGCTTGTCGCCTTTGTGACTTCTGCATTCCCACTCTTTCCACACCTCACATGGCTGGCCCTTTTTGTCTGAAGAGGCCTCAGCTCAAATATCCACTCCTCGAAGAGACCTTCCCTGGTGACTTGATCTAGCCAGTCTCTACCCCATTACATTGCTTTACTCTGCATGGCCCTGGATCGATCACTACCTGAAACCACCACATTTGTTTGTTTCCATCTATCTACCTGCACTAAGATGTAAGCCCCAGCGGGGAGGGACCAGGCTGTCATGCTATGCTATCAATACTTAGCCCACAGACAGGGCCTGGCCCATGGTCGCAGGATATTGGCTAAATGAGAGAGTTACAAATTCCTTCTGCAGTGAGAAGTCACGAGCCTTTGACTTCCCTTCAAAAATCCAAACTCTGGACATTTCCTTAGCTCTCTGCTTTGCGTTTCTTTATGACACACCAGAGCTCTGGCTTTCCTGTTCCTTAAAACAAGTATGCAGTGTTGGGGGCAAGAGAATGAGTCTCTAAACTTCTGGTTTAGCTTCAGAGATACTTCTCAGAGAATCTGAATTCCTAAAATCAGAGTGCCATGAGCCGAAATCATCCAGAGAAACCTAATATTGATAGGAGAACAAATCAAAGAACATCCAAAGGAGAAAAATTCTCTTTACTTTTCCTTGCATAGAGATGAATTTTCTCATTAACAACTGTACACTATCCAGCAAGAACCAAGACCACTTTCCTAACACACTTACAACATGCGTGAATGCAGGGTGCAATTCGGCACACAGAGTGTGGAGGTGCTCTGGGTTCCAATTCTGACTCCGCTACACTTTACTGGGTTTCGTGGCTTCGCCTCTCTGTCTGTTTATAAGCTGAAGAGAATGATAAACTCTGACTCATAGGATCTTTGAGCGGACCCGGTGAGACTTTCCACATGAAAGACACAGCACAGTACTTGGTGTGTAATGAAGTGCTCAATAAATAGTGATAGTGTCAACAATAATCAATTATGATAATTCATATTATTCGTGACACCTGACATCTGTTCACCTTTTATATCAAATTTAACATTTTTTAGGATCCACATGCGGAACATAAGGGCCAAGAACCATATGGCATGCAAGAATAATGCATAACACTGGCACTTTACAGTTTACAATTTAAAAGGAAGAAGGAAAGGTGAAGGGGGCATTTACAGACTTTATTATTTTAAAAGATTTTATTTACTGAAAGAGAGAATGAGTGGGGGGAGGGGCAGAGGGCGAGGGAAAAAGGGAATCTTAAGCCAACTCCGAGCTGAGCACAAGAGCCCCACGTGGGGCTCATCCCATGACCTTGAGACCGTGACCTGAGCCAAAATCAAGAGCCGGACACTTAACAGACTGAGCCATGCAGGCGCCTCTAGGGACTAATTCTGTTTCCTACAGGCGCTCTTCCTGGCTATAATTGCTTGGAACATCTACTTGACCACTGACATAGCTCGGCCATGTGTTTATGCCGCAGAAGGCACACTGCACTGCTCTGCCCTTTCTGGGTTTCCTTCTCCCGAGTTCAAGGAGAAGAAAGCTCTCCATGGGATGAATGATCATCCCACACGGTGGGTGTTTCCAGGAACGGGGTGCGTGAGCAGACAGCCGAGGGCCAGCGGTGCCAGGGCCAGCTCCTGCGTGGTCAGAGGCTGAGCAATCCTGTACCTCTCAGGCCAACCTGAGCAGGACCATTGTCCCACCTCCGTGCCAGGGAAGAGGTAATACACCTGCCCCAACCCCCCCTGGAAGTTTTCTCATGGCAGGAGAAGAAAGGGAAGCCTTCAGCTTGAAGAGCTAAACACAGAAGGTTCAATAGGCAGAGTAACTCATTCAAGTAACTTGAGACCTGGGAGGGGGGGAAAAAAAAAAAACCACAAGAGCTGGAACCCACTCAGACTGGTTTTCTTTCTTTTGCCAAAGCTCCTATTGGGCATGGAGGGAGGGAGGAAAGGAGAAGGGTTGCATGACACAAAAGAGACTGCCCAGAGCCGATGCCAACTTGGTGCCTTAGAATTAGTGAGTTGCAGAAGCCGGCAGGGTTGGGGCCTCTCCCCAGATCCCAGCAGATGAGTGAAAGTGATCCTTTCAAAGCCATTTGCTCAATGAGAGCAAAGCATGCCTTTAGGAATCATGCCAGGAGTTTTTTTGCTTGTTTTTCACTGCATTTGGGAGGAAGGGGCAAAAACAAATGATAAAAAGTAAAGGAGGTATTAAAGAGGTAAAAACAGAGTGGAGACAGATAGTGTAGTGGGGTGAAAAAAAAAACAAAACAAAACCCTTCGTTTCACAGCCAACAGGGAGTTTTCCATCAGGAGGGGACTATGTTCATCAGCGGCATGTGTCTCCAGGCCACTCAGCGTGGGAGGTTCTATAAGGAGACAGTGGAATCAGTAGATAATAAACTCGTCTGCATAGGAAGCTCAGAAGAATTTAGGGCAACTTAGCAAGGGGTAAGGTGAGAACAGCATGATGGCAGGTAGAAGCATATTGCCAAGAGTGATCATTGAGAAATTCCGGCATTTTTGAAGATTTGATGCCTAATGTGTACTTTCAAGTTGTGTGCAATTTTGAAATGTCAACATCTCTGCCATCCAGACTTGGAGCAAGACTTACCCAATGCACCAATGCCTGGGAAGAATGGTTTGGGGTAATCAAGGTTACGGGGCCAGTTCCTGATCTGAAAGGCAGAGAAGGAGAACAGCAGCCAGATGTGAAAATGGAAGATGGTTACGAGTTCACTGAGGGCAGAACCAGCTGCCAGAGAACTTTCACACAACCCCTCTGTCCCCCTCCTCAACTCCTGCCACACACCTCCCCCCCCCAACACACACACACATGCAGGGAAACCAGTGCCCTTTCCCTCTGCCTTGGCCATGGGAGTTTGTGCCAAACTTTATTTAAATCCAAAGGGCAGGGTGACCCCAGCTAATCCTTGAGTTAAATTAATTAGCGCACAAAGCAAAACCTGGTCCCTGAGAACTTCTCAAAAGAATGCATTAGATAGGACTCTTTTGGTTGCAAGCCGGCACAGGCACAGAAAGAAATGTGTTGAACCCAAACCATGGGAAAAAAGGAGTGGAAGTGGTTTCAGGATTGACTGGATCCAGAAACTCAAATATCTTGGGGACTCTCACTTCCCATTTGTACCTCTCTTGGTGGATCTGTTTCGTTTTTTTATTTTTTATTTTTTTCACACAAAGAGAACCCATGCCTGCAGTTTTTATTGTTCACTTCCAGAGGAAAATGATTTGCCTAACCCAACAAAATACATCCAGAAGGTGTGGGGATAACATGAGACAGTGGGAGTCAACGCCAACCTATATTTCTGAATGCTGATGCCAAGCTTTTTGACTTTATTCCTGGAGAGGTTGGTGATGCCTCTTAAGAGCCCAGAAGAAGCAATCATGGAGGACATTCTGTCTAAGCTAACCTAGACTTGGAACACTGACCAAAAGCTACAAACTATTCCCCAAATGGAGGTGGTCATTTGTATCATTTTCCAGAGTAACCCTGGAAATGTCTCTCCTATTCCACTCTCCCCATTAAAAAACAAAATTCAATTTCCTCATCTTGTTCTTAAAATACAGTCTTTCACAATGCTTAAGAGACCCGGCCCAACCTAATCCTCCATCTTGTTTTGCCCACACTTCTGGTACTGTTCTCCTCTGAACTCCCTCATTAACCACCTCATCAATCATATCAGTTGTTCCTTAACATGCCACTCTGCTTCCATCACAGGGCCATAAAAGGTGCTGTCCTCTCTACCAGGGAACCTCTTCCCCTTCCTCCACCCTGTAATACCCCACCAACCGACCAATTGAGTTCCCACTCATTATTCAGGTCTTGGCTCAAATCATTATTGACCACCTTCTTCTCTCATTCTCCCACAATTAAGTTAGATCACTTTGTTACATGTTCAGAAAGCACCATGTACTTTTTCTTCAACATAACCATTGTAATTTGTAACTGTATGTTTAAGTGATTCTTTGATGGATATACATTTCATAATGGCAGAAACCATGTCTATTTTTGTTGCCATTATTTCCTGGTACCAAGCACCTGGACTGGCACAAAGTTGGTACTTAAGACATTTTATAGAAATAAGCAAATGAATTAATGAATCAATAAACAAATGAAAAAATGAGTTGATGGGTGAAGGGATGAGGAAGGAGGACTAGGGTAGTAATCAAGAAAGGTGGACTGTAGGCACAGTACATTTTTCTTTAAATTATGGAGGAGGGAATATTTGCATTTTTCTCCACATGATACTGGGCTAGATATTTTACACTTGATTTATATTCAGGTCATCCTGATTCTAATGCCCAATGGACTTTTGACTCTATTCTGTAAACTTCTGCAAACAAAAGGATAAGTTAGACACCAAGGAAATTGGGTAATACAGAAAAGATATTCCTTCCTTCAAAGACACTTACATTCTATGGGGCTCATAAACATTAATTTATATGACAAACACTTAGATATCACTTACTAGGTGCCAAGAACAGTTCACATGCTTTATAAAATATTAACTCATGTAATATTAACCCTATGAAGTAGCTTCTATTATTATCAAAGATATCTCTTTAAATCACAGAGATCAAGTAACTTGCTGAACGTTGTACTCCTAGAGAGTGATAGAATCAAGATTTGAATCCAAGTATATGGCTCCAAAGCCCAGGTGTTTTACTACCACTCTAGATAATTTTCATAATTTAGGAAAAGAAAAAAAGACCAGAGCTTAGCTAAAGCCTCAGAAGATCTTTTATTTTTCCTCTCTGTCAAAGGAGAGTTTATATTGTGTTCAAAATGGAGTAGGCACATTCCACTCTGTCTCTCCCACTCAATGGAACTAAAAACCCTGGACAAAATGCATGGAACAACTAGCTTAGGATTCTAAAAAGTAAATGCAGCAGGAAGTTTAGGGAAAAAAACCAAAGCTCTAAGTAATACTATATTAGTGGTAAGCTCCCCGCTTTTCCTCTTCCAATAATTCCTGACCTAAGTTCACAGGCATCCTGAAACCTGAAACTGTGTATGGAGAGCAAACAGAAAGAGCTACAAGAAAGCTCAACTTCTGGGGGTTCTGGGGGTGCCTGGGTGGTGCAGTGGGGTAAACATCTGACTCTTATTTTCAGCTCAAGTCATGATCTCAGGGTCATGAGATCGAGCCCCACTTCAGGCTCCAGGCTCAGCAGGGAGTCTGCTTAAGATTCTCTTTCCCTCCCCTTCTGCCCCTCCCCACCATGCACTGTCTCTCTCTCTCTCTCTCTCTCTCTCAAATAAATAAATAAATAAATAAATCTTTTTTTAAACAAAAAGAAAGAAAAGAAAGCTCACCTTCTGGTTTAACAAGTGGGAAGAGGGGGCACTCTGGATAAAAGAGAGTTGAAAAACATCCCATTTTTCCCATTTTCTCTCACCCCAGCCCCCGGGGCAATCACACCACGATAGTGTTAATGATGACACCAGAAGTTGAGCAGTTGCTTAAACTCAGAAGGGAGGAATCCTTCTTTTTGACCATAGAGACTGGTCCCAAGAGCATAGGGATAATGCCTATCACTTTTTTTCTCTATGTGTCCTCTTGCCACTTAGCCCCAGAACCAGATGTGTTGTATGAAGGGCATATCAGAGAGGAGGAATTAAGTCACAACTTTCTAATCAAAAGACCAAGAAAGGAAATTCCTGTGAGCCACTGAGTGTCTGGGAGGTCGCAGAGTCTTTACTTTATGTAGAGCTTGTGAAAGTGATGCCAAAATATTTTGTATGAACTCCTTCACTAGCCCTGAGGTATGCATACATGGATCTGACGCCAAACAATAGGCCAAAAACTTGAAGACCTGAACTATATGATAAACCACTGCCTCATCTCCAAACTGGCACCTGAATGACACTCACATGGGGTAGACCAAAATAACACTACAAAGGCTTTGAAACTTGACTGATACAGGGACAATAGCTCAGAGGAGGCAGGTAGGAACTTGTAACCTGAACAAAATCTGGCTGACTGCCTAATAAACAAATAAATAACCTTCTCCATATGATTTAGTAAAAGCAGGAGTACCCTAACATAGTACTGAAAAAGCCCAGGATGCAATTCAAAATTAACCTACATACAAATAACCAGAAAAATCTGAACATCTGAAAAGGGAAAAGACAATTAACAAATACTGATCTAAAGATGATACAGATGCTGGAATTATCAGATATAGGTCTTAAATAATGTATGTAACCATGCTCCAAACAGTGAGAGTGAGTAGTCTTAAAAAAATGAAAAGATAGAAAGTTGCAGCAGATAAATAGAAGTTATAAAAGATTTTTAAAGGACCAAATATAAATATTAGAACTAAAAAACACACTAATCAAAGTAAAACATTTTCTTGATGCACTTGATAGCAGAATGGAGACGTGAGAAGAAAGAACTAGTGAACTTAAAGATAGATCAAAAGAATATTGAATCAAATTATAGAAAAGAAAGAGTTTGAAGAAAAAAGAATGACAGAGTCACAGGAACTTGTGGGACAATATGAAATGGTCTAACATTCATGTCATTAGAATCCTACAGGATGATAAAGAATGTGGTGCAAAAAAATAAAAATAAAATATTTTCATAGCAGAATACACATTCTTGTCAAGCATCTATGGAATCATCACTAACATAGACTGTATTTGAGTCAAAAAACAGACCTTAACAAATTTAAAAGACTTGAAATCATATAAAGGATATTCTCTGATCACATGGAATTAAATTAGAAATAAATAATCAATGATACCTGGAAATCTCCCAACACATGAAAGTTAAACAATACACTTTAAATAACATAGGGGTGAATAACAAGAGGAGTTGGAAAGTATTTTTAAGAAATGAAAATGCAACATACCAAAATCTGTGGGAAACAGCTAATGCAAGATTTAGAGTACAATTAATGGTTAACTGTTTGTATTAGGAAATAAGAAAAATCTCAAGTCAACAGTCCCTTTTTCCACCCTATGGAATTTTAAAAAGAAGAGCAAAATAAACCCAAAGAAAACAGAAGAAAGGAAATAAACAGCAGAAATCAGTGAAATTTAAAATGATAAACCAATAGGAAAAAAAAACCCATAAGAACAAAAGTTTATTCTCTGAAAAGACCTATAAATATGATTGGCACAAGATTGGCAAAAGAGAGAGAGAGAGAGAGGACATAAATTTTCAATATCAGGAATGAAAGATGTACTTTCACTACAGAACCACAAACATTAAAAGAAGAAAGGTGGGGATACTTCCAGATTCATTTATGAGGCTAACATTACCCTCATGCCAAAGCCAGACAGAGAGTAAAAGAAAAGAAAACCACAAACCAATATACCTCAAGAACATAGGAAAAATCTTTAACCTGGTATTAGCAAATCAAATCCAGCAATACATAAAAAGAATAATGCACCATGACAAATGGGGTTAATCCCAGGAATGTAAAGCTAGTTTCACATATGAAAATAATTTCATGAAATCCATCATGCTAATAGACTAAAGAACAAAAAAACACATAAACATATAAAATTATGGAGAGATGCAGGAAGATTAACATTCATTTTGAATAAAAACTCCCATCAAACTTGGAAGAGAAACATCCATAATACAAGCAATGGTGTCCAAAAGGCACACTGCTGACAACATAATGGACAAAGACTGAATGTTTCTCTTCCTAAGATCAAGAACAGACAAGGAAGTCAACTCTCACCACTCCTGTTCAATATTATACTGGAAGTCCTACTCAGTACAATCAGTCAAGCAAAATTAAAAGGCATACAGATTGGAAAAGAAGAAATTAAACTGGTCTTATTGACAGACAACATGTCCATCTATTTAAAAAAACAACAACAACTAAGTAATAAATCTAGGAGAAAGTTAATCGAAATAATAGGAGAGTTTAGCAACAATAAAAGACAAATTTACCCCAAAAATCAAATTTCTATATATCACCAATCAAAAATTGGAAACTGAAATTTGAAACTGAAAACAATGCAATTTAAAATAGCTCCAAAATATGAGATGTTCAAGTATATACCTGCATGTGCAAGCCCTATATGCTGAGAACTCCAAAATACTTGTGAAATAAATTAAAGAAACTCTGAGTAAATGCAGAGACAGGCCATATAAAGGGATTGGAACACTCAGTGTAGTTGAGAGATGAGTTGTCACCAAACTGATCTATAGATTTGATACTATTACAATCAAACACCTTTTGGGATTTGGGAGCAATATATAGATAGAAGATATAGATATTTATATATGGTATGTACATATAGATTATAAAATTTGCATGAAAAGATAAAGGAAATCCAGTAGCTAAAAATATTTTTGAAAAATAATTTAGATGAGAGGATTCACACTATCCAATTTTAAGACTGCTATAAAGCTATAGTAATCAATACTGTGTGGTACTGGTAAAGGGATACACACAGGTAAATGGCAATACAGTGCTTATAAAGACATCCACCCAAATATGGCCAGTTGATTTTAAACAAAGATGGAAAGGCAATTCAATGGAGGAAGGATAGGCTTTTCAACAAATGGTGTTGGAATAATTAGATGTTCAGATATCAAAAATTAATATTAACCTAAACCCCACATCTTATACAAAAATTAAGTAAAGGTGGCTGAAGTTTGTAAGAAAGCTCTATGGGATTTTGCTTCCCAAGTCCAATAATGATAAAATTTCTCAGAATTTCATGATAAAAATTCTCAGAAAACTAGAACTAGAGGGGAACTCCCTCAACATGACAAATGGCATTTTATTACAAAACCCGCAGCTGACAACACACTCAGTGGTGAAAGACTGAGAACTTTCCTGCTAGGATAAGGAACAAGGCAAGGATGGCTGTTCCTACCACTTATTTCTATTCGGCACGGTGCTGGAGGTTCTAGCCAGAACAAATAGGCAAAAAAAAAAAAAAGGAAAGAAGAAAGAAAGAAAGAAAGAAAGAAAGAAAGAAAGAAAGAAAGAAAGAAAGAAAGAAAGAAAGAAAGAAAGAAAGAAAGAAATAGCATCCAGATTGGAAAGGAAGAAATAAAAGTCTCTATTTACAGATCACAGAATCTTTTATATAAAAAAACTACAAAAAATCATTAACATTTATACATGAGTTCAGCAAGTTACAGGATATTAGTCAAATATTTTTTAAAAAACCAAGCATATTTCCATACATCAGCCATGAACAGTATGAAAATAGAATCAAGAAGACAATTCCATTTACAATAGCATCAAAAAGAATAAAGTGCTTACAAATTAACAAAAGAAATACCAAACTCATACACTGAGAGCTATAAAACATGCTGAAGGAATTAAAGAAAATCGAAGTTAAGTGGAAAGACATTCCATGATCATAGATTGGAAGATGTCATTTTTTAAAGATGTCAACACTCTCAAGTTGATCGACAGATTCAGTATAGTCCCTGTCAAGATCTCAGATCAGTTATTTGCAGAAATTGACAAGCTGATCCCAAAATTCATATGAAAATGCAGGGGATTCAGAAGAGGCCAGAAGGAGGACTTACACTTCCTGATTTGAAAACTTAACCACAAACTGACGGTACTCATGACTCCATAGGACTAGCATAAGGATAGGAATGCAGGTAAGTGGAATAGACTTGACAGTACAGTGAGGATGAACCCATAAATCTCAAAACATTGCATTTATATGTTTCCATTGATATGACATTCTGAAAAAGGCAGAAGTCTAGGGATGGAAAACAGATCAGTGGTTGCCAAGGTTGGAGGGAGGATTTGACTGCAAAAGATCATTGCAAAGAGGCTTCTGGGAGGTGGTAGAATTCTGATTGTGGTGGTGGTTGCATGAACCTATGAATGTGGTAAAAACTCACCAAACTACACACACACACACACACACACACCAGTTTTGTTTTTTCCTTTTGGTTTTTTGTGTTTGGTTTTGTTTGGGGGTGTTTTGTTTTGTTTTGTTTTGTTTTGTTTTGTTTTGTTTTGAGAGAGAGCATAAGCAGTGAGGGAGAGGGAGAGAGAGAACTTTAAGCAAGCTCCACGCCCAGCACAGAGCTGGACGTAGCTGGATCTCATAACTCTTGAGATCATGACCCAAGCTGAAATCAAGAGTCAGACACTTAACCAACTGAGCCACCCAGGCGCCCCCCACACATTCACAACAACTTTTAAAAGCACACAGAAAAGGGAAGGAATAAAATAAATGGCCCAGGATCAATAATCCAAGACTTCAGAAGATGCCAGCGTGTTATCATCCCTGCTTAAGAAGATTTGTGAACCAGCTAAAAGGACAGAATTAGCAAATTCTGGAGAGCTATCACTAAAAATAACACTAAGTCCTGTCATTTGTCAAGCTTTTACCGTGTGCCAGGCCCTTTGCTGATGCCTTCCACCAGCTAATCCTTCCAGTGCTTATTAAGAGATAGAGAAATGGCGTCCAAGCTAAAGCTGACTGGCTACAATGGCCAAGCTACCTGGCACGGAGAGTCAGAAGAATTGTAGAACTGTTTCCTTCTCGTTAGGGTCTCTGTCAGAAATCAGAGTTCCAGGAACACAGTGGCATGCCATTTGTCACAACTGGTTTGTTGCTTATGAAGATGTAAGGGTGTTTGTTTTTTTTTTTCACGTGTATTCCCCATCATGGCAACAAAACCATTTCAGCAAGAACTTAAGGGATGGTTCATAGGTGCTCCTCATTCCTCGCTGCCGTGTGGTACCTGACACCACATGGCTCCTGATCTAAATAAAAATCGTTGGCAACTTCTCCCCATAAGGAAATGAGAGGTCATTATCTAGTCTGAAAAATTAGATTGGGTCAATCAGAAAGGTAATTCAGGCATGACAAGGACTACAGAAACTTCCCGATAAAGAAAAATACTGTCGATGTGCTGGAAGCTGGAAACCACTAATGTTACTAAACCCTGAATACAATTTTTTTTAAAGATTGTATTTATTTACTTGAGAGAGAGAGACAGAGAGCAGGGGGAAGGGCAGAGGGAGAAGCAGATTCCCTGCTGAGCAGGGAGCCTGATGTGGGACTTGATCTTGGGACTCTGGGATCATGACCCCAGCCGAAGGCGGAAACTTAACCAATTGAGCCACCCAGGCACCCTGATAACAATTTTTTTACAATGTCTAGAATTAGCACTAAATTTCAACATCATTAAGAAGCAGGTATTTTCTAAGAAACAGACTACCCAGGACTGAACGAGAAGATCTAGGCGTCCCTAAAGTGTTGATTTTCAGGTTTCATGTCCTTGCTCAGACACTCCCACCAATGCCTGAGTTTTGTTTTGTTTCGTTTTGTTTTTACATCAAATAAAGAACCAACAACCTTAGTTGGGACTCAAAGTGTTCCCCATCCTGACTTCTCTGGTCCATATAGCAGGAAACTTGGCCACCATCTCCCCAAGTTTTATTTCTTACAGTTTCAGCCACCCTCGGGTATGATGACTTTTCTGGTTCTACATTTTTTGGGGAAGAACACGTATTGGCTCCCCCTTGGTGTGATGACCATGCTTAGACCAGCCCAGTGTGACCAGTGAGATCAACACAGCTGTGAAATGGGGTGGGAATGGAGCAGAAAAGACAAAATACTATTTTTGATCAACTCCAAATCTTTTTCTCTCCTGTGAGTAATATCATAAAAAGCTAACATTTACCAAGTATTTATTATGTGCTAAGCACTTTACACACTTTCATTCAATGCTCAATGAGGTAAGCATTGTTATGCCCATTTGTAATTGAGAAAGTTGAGGCACGCGGAGGTTATGTAACTTGCCTAAGTTCACAGAGTGAGCAAGTAGTAAAACCATCGCTTGGGCGGTGACCACAGTGTGTTATTGCTAATTTTTGAAATATGAACTATATGATCAACTCTCTTGGTAATAACAAGTCTCCAAGGGTATTTATCATTTCACACTTATTCCCATCTCCCCAGCTAGACTGAGGGTGGAATCCAGGTCTTCTCACTCTCTATCTATCCCACATCTTAGCCTCGGACATGCCCTGCAATCAAAGCCCAAGAGTGCCAGGGCCCCAGGTGACATGCGACCAGAGTGCCTGCCAAGGAAGGAACAGATGGGTCTGCTAAATGGTGAAATCAAGTCCCTGCCACTATAATGGCAATAAGCATTCCACATAAAATAATTACTTCCAGTTTGCTTGGCAGGTTGGACAAAGTCCGAGGGAAGGTTAATTTATCTTTCACAGCTTTGAGCCTTCAAGCTGTGGTTTCCCAAGTGAAAAGAGCCTCTCCTCAATGATTCTTTGCAGGATCCATTTAGTCATGACAGAATTACCTCCTCATCACTGAGTGGCAAAGTCAATTTGGAGTCCACTTCTCAGCAAGGGACCACAATGGAGGAAATTATTTAAGTCACATGGAGATTTAAGTCCATAGCAAAGGTCTACAGTACTGTAGGTAGGATACTGAAATAGGTTTCAGGTCAAGACTCCAGCTACCTGTACCATGTAAAATTTGTGTAATGATTTTTTTCATCTATGAAATGGTTACAATCATACATGGTCAATCTGTTTAAGGAATATAAAGACTATTAAATGAAATTAAGTTTACTAAATGAAATTTGGCATAGTTAAAGGTGCTTAAAAACTTCCAAGAAGAGAATCCAGGCATGGGTGGAGCCTTTAATCTGAACTGAAATGGCAGAACTTCCTGTCTTTCCTGCTGGTTAATGTTTCTAGACTTCTTCCTCATCGCTGTTTTCTGGCTCTACCTTCCTCCCATTAGTCCCATCTGTTCAAGTTCTTACACTAGGGGAATTAAATGAGCCAATTTTTTGGTGTGTTTTCAAATAACCAAATACCTCTTCCCCCTGAATGGCACAGACTAATCTTGGTAAGAATTTGGTGTCAGCGTCATGAATATCCAACCCAATTCTATCCATCCTCTTTTTCAGAGAAACATGGTTTGCTAAGGTAATCCCTGGTGGCCAAAGCAAAGACAGGTCAAGGATTTCATTTTAAAAAAATGCCTTATTTGGTACCACAAAGAGTCATTCATTCCTAATCCAGTCTTGCCTACTTGGCCTGGGTCAGAAACTACTCCCTAGTAGAAGCAAAGATAACTCTACACCCTGGGAAGAAAAAGCAGAAAGATAAATTGTTGTAAGATTTGTCAGCAGTGGAAGATATTCAATATTCTTTCTAAAAGAGTAGAGTCATACTCACAAAAGCAAGAGAAGCAAAAATATTTCAGTTGATGTGGAAAATGGCTTTAATTGTCTGTTATATTTGAGGTGACGTGTTCCTTTGGTCTCCACGGTAGCCATATACCCTTCTACTGTTAACAGAACTTTTTGTGTGTAGCTCCCTTTCCCTTTCTCTATTCCATGTAATTTACTGGATTTAGAATTCATGGTTGACAGTCAGTTTATCTTAATATTTGAAAAATGTTGTTCCCTTCTTTTTGGCCTCCATGGCTTCAAGTGAGAAATCCACTATCATCAGAATTGGTGTTTGTCTGTAAGTAATGCCTAGTTTCTTAGTGGCTTCTTTCAAGATGTCTTCTTTATGTTTCATTTTCAGAAGTTAAATTATGATCTGTCTTGGTGTGGCATTGTTTGTATGTATCTTGTGTAGGGTTAGCTCAGTTTCTTGACGATGTAGGTTTATGAATTTGGCCAAATTTAGAAAGTTTTCAGATATTTTTCTTCAAACATGTCAATACTTCTTTCTCTTTGCTCTCCTTCTGGGATGTCAATAACATAGATGTCAGCTCTTTTGTTATTGTCCCACAGGTTTCTGAGACATCGTTCACCTTTCTTTCAGTCTATTTTCTCGCTGTCGTTTATCACAAAGCTGTGATCATCAAGACAGTATTGTACTGGCACAAAAACAGACACATAGATCAATGGCACAGAATAAAAAAACCCAGAAATGAACCCATAACTATATGGTCAACTGATCTTTGACAAAGCAGGAAAGAATATCCAGTGGGAAAAAGATAGTCTCTTCAACAAATGATGTTGGGAAAACTGGACAACAATATGCAAAAGAATGAATCTGGGCCACTTTCTTAACACCGTACACAAAAATAAATTCAAAATGGAGGAAAGACCTAAATGTGAGACAGGAAAGCATCAAAATCTTAGAGGAGAACACAGGCAGTAACCTCTTTGACATCGGTGGTAGCAACTTCTTACTAGACACGTCATCTGAGGCAAGGGAAACAAAAGCAAAAATGAACTACTGGGACTTCGTCAAGATAAAAAGCTTCTGCACAGTGAAGGAAACAATCAACGAGACTAAAAGGCAACCTTCGGAATGAGAGAAGATATTCACAAATGACATATCTGATAAAGGGGTCATATCCAAATATATAAAGAACTTATAAAACTCAACATCCAAAAGCCAAATAGTTCAGTTAAAAAATAGATAGAAGACATGAAGAGACATATTTTTCCTTTTTTAAATAAGGTAAGATTTATTGGCTTATCCTCAAGTTTACTGATTCTATCTTCTGTCATCTCTTGCTCTACCATTGAGCTCATCCAGTGAATTTTTTTATTTTGGTTATTTTAAGTTCTATAATTTCCACTTTGGTTTTTTTTTTATAACTTTCTGTCTTTTGCTGAGATTTTGTACTTTTCCATTTGTTTCAAAAGAATTTGTCATTGCTTGTTGAAGCATTTTTGAGATGGCTGCCTTAAAATCCTTGTCAAATAATTCTGATCAATCTTGATGTCGGCATCTCTGATTGTCTTTTCTCATTCAACTTGTGATTTTCCTGTTTCTTGGTATGATGAGTGATCTTTTTATTGTATCCTGGACATTTTGGATATATTATGAGGCTCTGGATTCTATTTACTTTTCTCTTTTTAAGCTGGAAGTCCTTCTGTTTTGTTTTTGTTTTTGTTTTTGTTTTTTTTAAAGATTTTATTTATTTATTTGACCGAGAGAGAGACAGCCAGCGAGAGAGGGAACACAAGCAGGGGGAGTGGGAGAGGAAGAAGCAGGCTCATAGCAGAAGAGCCTGATGTGGGGCTCGATCCCAGATCGCCGGGATCACACCCTGAGCCAAAGGCAGACGCTTAACCGCTGTGCCACCCAGGCGCCCCATGGAAGTCCTTCTGTTTTGAAGTCGTGTGAGGGCTTGAGTGTGTTTGCTCCGCTTCCTGCTGGACCTCACTGACATCACCTCCAAAAAGTGGAGCAATGACTCACATCACACTGTCACACCTTGTTGCAGATAGATGGAGTAGAAGTTCAGCTCCATCCTCAGCCCATCAACATCTTTCCTGCAAAACTGGGATACCAACTCAAACCAAGTCATTATCTTAAAGTGGAGTTGTAAGCTCAGCTCCCTATTGATGTGGTGAAGGGTGAAGGCTACAAGGCAGAGGGCTAACATACCATTTTGTTCCTGCAGGCTAGGGGTAGAAGTTCAGCTCCCTACTGGTCCCTACTCATGAAGGGTGGGGAATAAAGTGTCAATTAGCTCCACCTCTCATCACCTCATTCTACCTGTTGATGCCAATTGGGGATGGGAACTCAGAAGAAGGGTGCAGAAAGCAGAGTGCTGAGTAGCCCTGCTTTGTACACTGCTTCGTTCAATCTCTTTGCTGTGGGTTGGAGGGGGAAGTTCAGCTCTCCACTGAACTCCACCGACCTCCAGAATTAGGGATAGTGGAGTGCAGACTAGCTCCAATTTACCCTGCCCTATTCATGTTCAATGATGCTATATGAGTGTAGAAACTCAGCTCACCATTGGACTTAGCCAAACACTGTAATCTGACCCCTCCCCTCCAGTGGTTTGTTCAAAAAAGCACTGAAAACAATCCAAGGTAACTCAGTATTGGGGTTCTGTGGGGACAATTGGGAAATATAGGGTTATTGAGAGAGTCTCTCTCTTTGTGCTGGATTTGAAGTTGATGGGAGTAGGCCTGGAAACTATGGAACTACTACCTAAGGATTAAAGAGAGTTTAGACTCTTGGCTTCCATATGCAGTAAATGCAGTGGTTAGGTGCATATACTTGATTTCAAAGTGTAGCTCAATTAAGAGACTTCGATCACAACATCTTACCAAGTAAAATGGAAATAATAAAAGTACATCCCTGGTGGGGTTATTGCGAACATTTAATGAGGTAAGGCAAGTAAAGCAGTTCAACCAATGTTTGGCATGTTGTGAGTTCTCACTACATGGAAACAATGATGAATAATTGATAATGGTTGTTAATGGCAAGTCAGGGTCTTCTACTTTTCTTTTACTTTCATAGGACTGAACTCATGGTAAGTGCTGAATAAATAATACCAGCACCAACCAACGTATCAAGAACCAGCAGATTAAAACCTGTTAACTCAATTTTCCTTCCCATCACAGTGCTTGTTTTAATGTAAAGAGCAGGGCTGGCTGACCAATTGCATCCTCACCATCTGCTGTCACATAACATAACATTACTGCCTCTTCCACATCTGTCTTTCCAGGGATTCTGTTTCAAAAGCAATTTCCCATGAGACTGACATCCTTATAGCTGCACAGAATAAAACCTCCTTATCCATAATAGAGACTCTTCCCTCCCTCCTCTAGTCTACCAGTTTCCTATCACCACTTGTTAAAAATCACCCCCAGTAGAACCTGGATTCAAGGAATGAAAGTCCTGTGAGGAATAGAATGTGGAGAACTATCAGCTGTCATGGATGTTAATATCACATTAATGGAGTCGTCTTAGGTTTTTCAAGATAGTTCCATGGTGAGAAATGCAGACAGATTAATGGCACTCTGCCCTCACATGTGCGGTAAGAACTGTCCTGCCAAGTCAACAGAACCCCAAGCATGGGGGCTGTAAAGTGAGTTTGAGCTGAGGGCAACCAGGCTCAAAGAGCTTTTCTTATTCTAAACTCTAATTGTCGACACCATTGAAAAACATGGCCTGGCATCTACCTCAATCTCATTCACCACAACCTAGTTGGATCTTTTCATTCTGCTCTGGAAACAGGTTTGAATGTATCTAAAATGACATTTTTATTTGTATCACCGATCCTTGAGATATCATGGAATTTCTTTTTCTCCTCCACTAACCTCCCATTAATCTATTTTGTGGCAGCTTCCTCAGTCCCATTCCTACTCCCCTCTGTCATGCCTGGATAATCCCAAGAGTACTCTTCTCAACAGGAGGCAGTTTTTTCCCTCCCCAAGGGACATTTGCAATGACAGGAAATGTTTCTGACTATCACGATCTGAAGAAGAGTGAGGAGGTGCAGGCCAGTGCTATTGACATGTGGTGGATAAAGGCCAATGATGTTGTTAAACATCCTACAATGTACAAGATGTTCCCTACCCCCCAGCAAAGCATCTGGCCTAAAAAGTCAATAATATCAAAGTTAAGAACCTTGATTTAGAGGCCACAAAACAAGATCATATTTCCAAGTATCTTTGCAGCTAGACTTCACGTGCTCAGTTGGAAAGCAGAAGTGAGATCCATGAGACCACAGTTGTAAGGTCTTCCTGCAAACTCACTGGCAGAGGTGTTTCGTTCTTCTGGCTCTGGCTCTAGTCTCTGATCCCTAGATTCTGAGCGGCGAGTGCGAGCAGCATCAAGGTTCCCACTGGACGTATCCCATGTGTGATTGGGTTTTTCTCTTGGCTTATTTGCTCCTACTTGCAGAGCATTCAATTTTGTTTCTCTGGCCCTCCTAGACATTCTTGTAAGTGACTTCATGGCCTATAATAAATCCTTTTCTGCTTAAACTAGTTAGAGTGCATTATTTGGTCTGCAATTAAGGATCTTAAGTAATACAGTAAGTGATTATAGGCAATCAATCTTCAAGAAGATGGGAATGTGAGATTGATTATAGTTAGAAATCAATGCAGATTTAGTTAGCATTAGAAGGCGGAACTCTTGTAGGCCTTGGAGGACTAAGTACCTGCTTCTATATGGAAAGTGGATTGGTATGGGGGATTAAAGATGGTCACAAATTTTTTGTCACTCATCCTTCTGTTCCCTCCCTTTCCCTTGAACATAGACCATCCCTGTTATTTTAGTCAATAAATAGAAATATAACAAATTGATCCTGTGAATTTCAGAGGCTGGGCCTTAGATCTGCAGCATCTGCCTTTATCTCTTAGAACACTCCCTTTTAGGATTCAACCACCATCCTGTGGGGATGCCCAAGCAATCATGAAGACAGGCTACAGGGAGGAGAACCAAGGTATCCTTAGCTGAAGACCCCAGCTGAATCTCCAACCAACATCCAGCATCAACTACCAGCCATTTTTGTCATGTCTTGAATGTCTCAGGCCCTGTTGACCCTCTGTTGCTTGTCATCTTGTCAATCATTGCTAAATACCATCAATCCACAAAACGGTGAGAGATAACAACTGGGTTATTGCTTCAAGTCACTAAGTGTGGAAGTGATTTGTTACACAGCATTAGAAAACCAAAATAATTGGCTACTTCCAACTGTACTGGCAAGCTTAAAAAATAAAATGACAAGGTGAAGATTTAAATTCTCTATTCAAGACATAGTCAGAGAATCAGAGTCTCTATGACTGCCCTGAAAGAAGGTGGCTGTAAAAATAAGATGTTGAGTCTAATTCTATAAGCTGCTCAAAATTCAACATAGGTTGACTAAACAGCCTCATTGGATCTCTTGTGTACATGTTAGAGCGCTGACTAGGAAAGAATAGGATGTTGAGAATAAAAATGGCGACATTTGAGAGGATTTGAATGATTCTGAGGACATCTAACCTTCCAAATCTGACTGTCTATTGCCAATGGAAGCAGCCCCTCTTTATCTGGTGAAGCTGGCCCTGCCCACTAGAACAACCAATAAAGACATCATCTAACGTAGCAGAAATACCAATTATCCCCTTGCCTCAATGTTCTACCTCTCAGTGGCTCCAGGCCTAAAACCGCAGTCAGATCTCAACATGCCCTGGGGCATCGGTTACAGAGTAAAACCATAAAAGAAGGGGCACACACGAAGAATGACAAGATTTTGCTAAATTATTTCAGCAAAACTTAAGGAACATATGTGAGAAGATCGTAGATTAAAAAGAGAGTAATATAATTCTGAATGAAGCTGAACTTAGTGCAATGATTTTATGTACCAGAGATTCTAAAATCAATGGGCTCACAAGTCTCTTTTCCAGTTATTGTGGCACGTGGTACCATGAGCAGCAGTCTCGCACGACACCTTGTACGAGGTAGTGCAGGAAGTCCTGCCGCACAGCTGGTACAAGTGCCCAAAGTTTTTGGAGACGGTGGAGCTGCAGGTCAGCTTGAAGAACTATGACTCTTCTTCAAAGACAAATGCTTCTTGGGCACTGTCAGGCTTAAGTCCACTCCTCACTCCAAGTTCTCCATATGTGTTTTGGGGGACCAGGCGTGCTGCAATGAGGCCAAGGCTGTGGATACCCCCACATGGACATTGAGGCCCTGAAGAAACTCAACAAGAATAAAAAATGAGTTGAGAAGCTGGCCAAGAAGTATGATGCCTTTTTGGCTTCAGAATCTCTGATTAAGCAGATCCCATGAATACTGGACCCAGGCCTGAATAAGCCTGGCAGGTTCCCTCCCTTGCTGACTCACAATGAGAACATGGTGGCCAGAGCGAATGAAGGGAAGGCCACGATCAAATTCCAGATGAAGAAGGTACTGTGTCTGGCAGCGGCTGCTGGCCACATGAAGATGACAGATGATGAGCTCGTGTACAGCATCCACTTAGCTGTTAATTTCCTGGTGTCATTGCTCAAGAGTTGGCAGAACATCCAGGCTTTATACATCAAGAGCACCATGGGCAACCCCCAGTGCCTGTACCAAGGCACAGCTTAATAAACCCTAGTGCTACCATTACCTGTCTGCCTGTGACTCCGGAGAGGCAGGTGCTTTGTGAGTTGACATTGCATGCCGTGGCACTGTGCTGATGACTGCAATTTCTGGCAGTCAGTGATGGGTAGTCATTTTCTCCACGCTGCAAACCAAGAAATGGATTCTATCAACCTTTGAAAACATACAGTCTTATTTAGATCTCTTGGATACTTAAAAAGAGAGTAATTCTTAAAACATGTGACAGTAGGTCTGCTAACCAGGACTGAAGCTTTTCTGATAACCCTGAGAAAGTCAGAGTAGGACCTTCACATTGAAGACATTGACTCAGCCCTTGGCAGTGCGTTTAACCTATGGCCTGAAGTTGCTTTCCTTTAAGCCAGGTTCTTTCCATGGGCTTTTTGTTTTGTTTCATCCCTCCAAATTGTGCCTTTGGGTTCTTGGTCTGTAGGAATCACAAGGAATGTTCCAAATGGAGATTGGGTTCCTAGATTATTCAGAAGGGAGTGGTCCACAGTCCTGAGAAATTGATCTAGTGTTTGCTTGTGTGACCCCACACTGAATACCCTATGTTCAGGGTAGCAATTTATTGTGTGAGACGTTTAGGAGAATACAAGTAGGAGACCTGTACAATATTGTAATTCATCTGCCCTGTTTTTTAGAGGAGTTTAGCAAAACTTCAGTAGCTAGAAGGCTACTTCTAGGCCTTTGTCCCCTGGGTAGGTTCTGCCCCCTTCCTGACCTGAGACACTTCCCTGTTGGAGTTCTTGCCTCCAGCACTGAGTACTGGAAAGTTGGTTTGGGTGTGGTAGGAAATACCTGTGACTTAACCTTTTACTTGAATCTGCTTCATTTAACTTAGGTAAAGTAACTAGTTTATCCCTCCATCTCCCCATTTTTTAATATAGCTGAAAGTCTATTTCAAACCATAATTTCAAATGTTGCACCTTCTTGAAATAAGCTTGAACCAGGAAGAATACAAGGTTTTCACTGAAGTAATCAATAAATAAAATTTTAAAAAATAAATAAAATCAACAAGTTCACCAAGACAACTGGGAGTGGTTCTAAATGGTGGATAGAAATCTTGACTCAGAGGCGCCTGGGTGGCTCAGTCGGTGAAGCATCAGCCTTCGGCTCAGGTCATGATCTCAGGGTCCTGGGATCGAGTCCCACATCGGGCTCCCTGCTCAGCGGGGAGTCTGCTTCTCCCTCTCCCTCTGTGATCTCTCTAGCTCTCACTCTCTCTCAAATAAATAAATTTTAAAAATAAAAAATAAATAAACTCCATGTTTAAAAAAAAGAAGAAACCTTGACTCAGTGGTGGCCTCCTGTAAATAAAGTCAATATTCATGTAATTCCTTAGAATAATGTAGGGAGAAAAGAATGCTGGAGTAAATTTGTTATAATCCATTCACTCCCCCACCTTTGAGAGGGTTCAAAAACACTCCCCTGCCAAAGCCTTGAGAAATACATTGAAGAGAGACGTGGCAGTCTTTGAAAAGCACTGGAGCGGCTGTATTCCAAGCTAGAAGTAAAAGTGCATTGAAAAGGGCTTTCTGATTTCAGAGGTGTTAATAGCCTGGCACAAACACCAGAGGCAAGGTGAGCATGAATATCATAATAAGCCACATAGTTGAAAAGACAATCGGAATGGTTTGAGCTGAAAGGATATCTATCCTGGGGTCTTTAAGACAGCTAACCTAGGTCCGACTTGATCCATATCTTGGAAGACTCAGTCTGGTAAAGAGAAGCTTGACTCGCATCCAATTCTGAGGACTGAATCTCAGAATTGACCCAGAATTCCTTGAAAAAAGAGAAAGAGAGAGAGAGAGAAACTTCATATCCCCAAGGAAAGAGTCTGCAATAATATCACAAGTGTGTGTTTCAGATCTCCCTTCTAGTCTTCCCTAAAGGAAACTGTGGCCCTGTGCCATTGTAATTGTGCAGTGGGAAAAGGGATATATATAGACTTTCATAGTATCATTAGACTGCATTATTCTGAGTTATCATTAATTCCTGGGATCTCACAACACAATTGTAGACCAAGAGCTGAAGTGGAGCTGAGAGTAGAGTTTAAGCCTGAGCCATTTAACAGTGGTTCAGTGGATACATGAGCCCATGTTGGTTATTTCCTTAGTTCCTGAGTTCAGTCAAAGGGAAGCTTCTGGAGCTTTCCTCCATATGAAAATAGTAAACCAAAAACAATAATAATTCCTATAAGAACAAAAAGATTATTGCTATGAACCAAGTCTTGGAAAATCAACCCTATCACAATCCCACTTTGTTTGCCTATTTAATCTGTGCAGAAGATAGATGGATCTTGGAGACTTACAATGGCTTATTCCAAGTTTAATTAGGTTTGACTTCAATTGCAGCTACTATTCCAGATGTAGTCTTCTCAGTGAAGCAAATCAATACAGCCTCTGGCACCAAGTGTGCAGATATTGATCCATCTAATGCATTTTTCTCTATCCCGATTAGCAGAAAATACCAGAAGTAATTATTAAGTAACCATAGGCTGCCAATTTAGAGGGAGTTCAGAGGGAAAGAAGGTTCTCCAGCTAGCCCAACTCAGCCAGTTGGCCTTTGTGATTCCCCAGATCCAATGATGTTTGACTTTTGATTGATCAAGTTGCTATACGAGGTTTGAGGAAAGAAGTGTTAGGAGAATCATAGTTACAGACCTTCAAGATTGGTAGGAAAGCCATGTTCTTTTCTCCTTTTAAGAAGCAGCTCTTTCTCAATGTACCTGAATTCCAAGAATCCATGAAAACTGAACTGTTGATCATGAAGTGGGAGTTGTCTGATCCACCAAGCCATAAATTCAGGCAGGCCCTGCATCAGTCCACCATCGAGGAGATATGACATAAATAGAATTAGGCTTGAGCAAATCTTTAAAATGTAAGTTATTTACCAGAACCTCATAATCCAAGCATAGTTCCTTCTGCCACCCTGCAGTCCTAAAACTCCTGAGGATTCCTTACAATCAGTTGAATGAGGAGGAAAATCAAGCCTGACTTCTGGTGCCTGTGAGAAATGGATTGCTGTGCCATTTCAGCCTCACTCAAGAATGGCCTTGGAGGAAAAAGCAGAAAGGGAGAATTTTCCAATAGGTGGGATTTTAAGCAGTTAGTCTTGTGATGCAAGGTCTAGGCACTTGAAAGAACACACTTAGATGATTGGTAACAAGGTTTTAATGAAGGATGAGCAACTCCAAATGGGTTCAGCATAAGCGAGTAGTTGGTCCCATGTGAGTGCTCAGAAAAGGGCCTCACTGTGTAGAAAGTTCTCAATAAACATGCTACAAATTATACCCCTATGGATGTGTGTCAATCTTTTTCCAGACATTCTAGTGCATAGGTTCATGGACAATGTGGTCATGGTGGCAAAGAAAGGGGTAATGCACTGGTTTAATAATAAAATTAATTTGGGTTACCACACTGCTCAGTGCACCAGAGTCTTGAATACTGCATCATTGTCTGAGGACCAGAATACTATCTGGTAGCAACTGATTATATTGGAACCATTCCTTCTACAGGGTTTTGTATTCCTTTTTTTTTTTTTTAAAGATTTTATTTATTTATTCGACAGAGATAGAGACAACCAGCGAGAGAGGGAACACAAGCAGGGGGAGTGGGAGAGGAAGAAGCAGGCTCATAGCGGAAGAGCCTGATGTGGGGCTCAATCCCAGATCGCCGGGACCACGCCCTGAGCCGAAGGCAGACGCTTAACCGCTGTGCCACCCAGGCGCCCCAGGGTTTTGTATTCCTTGTTCACCATGTCTGGCAGTCCCACCAGGCATGGAATCACTAAATTCTTTGTTTGAGATCATAGTATCACATAAAACACTGTGTCTTCGTTTTATAGCAAAAGAAATAAGGCAGTTTCTGATGTTCATAGGGTTTACTTATCTGTCCATGTATCCCATCATCCATAAATAGTTGGTCTTGCAAAATGATAGAGTGACCTACTGGATTATTACCTATTGGAGACAATATCTTGAGAGACTAAATAACTATTCTGTAGCCTGTAGTCTATGCCCTGAGCAGATCAGAGACCAATATTATGATGTCATTTCTCGTAAAGCCAGAATATAAGGGAGCAGGAAACATGAGTGGAAGGATTAGTGGCTCCTCTGACTATCTCAACTAATAACAAACCACCTAAAAATATTCCCTTTTTATTTCCGTAATCCTGGACTTTGCTGATTTAGGGGGTCTTCATACTCCAGGAGGAAAGGCTTTCTTCCACAAAGAACACAATTGTTCCACTGAATACAAAGTCGAGACTCCCAACTGACCACTTCATGTTCCTCAAAAGAAAGTGTTGGCTAAGATGATCAATCTTTGCCATGAAGAGGGTCTTTACCACATAATGAATGTGAGGAAAAGTAATAATAGGAGAACCTAAAAGTTCCTGGTGCTGTCTTTTCCAGTGAAAAAAATTAATGAAAGATGCCAGAAACACCAAATTGGTAATACTACCAAGGCTTAAACCTCTAGAAATGAATGACCCACCAGATGAACCCCAACAAGATGGGTACTGACTGAAGCAAAGAGCATATGGACTGGGATGGAGAGGAAAGGGGTTTTGACTGTGAGTTCCTCCTTTCCCTTGGCACATTACCAGCACTGGATGATAACATACTTAAAGTGTTTGCGTTATAGCTTTTATTAGAAATATTGCTGGGGTGGCTGACTGGTTCAGTCAGTAGAGCATGCAACTCTGGATCTTGTCATGAGTTCAAGCCCCACCTTGGGTGTGGAGGCTACTAAAAAAAAAAAAATGTTGCTGATTAATAGTGAGAGTTTATGCATCTTTTCATATGCTTATTGGCCATTTCCATTCCCTCTTCTGTGAATCTTCTATAAATAACTCTACTGAGTTGTCTTTTGTATTAAGTGGATGATGCCCAAGATGCAATCTACAAAATCACAAGATAAATAGTCTTTTAGGAAAATCTGCAACATATATATAACACATATATGTGTACATATATACATGACTTTATATATATATGATGGTTACTATCTATAATACTCTGTAATACTCTAAGAAGGTCTTTATGAGTCCAGACTTTTACTCTCAGACAATGGAACATGGCATGGAGAAGAATGAAAAAGCTGGTTGACTTGCTCAGAAGCCTATAACCACACCCCCACCACACCCCACACATATACATAGCATACCTGGGAAGAATTGAGAGCCCAAAAAAAGTACAGTGGAGAAGAGGAAATTTTGTTCATTCCAAATGGGAAAACATAATGGAAAATGCGAACTGAAAAAGATGAAGAGAAAAGAGGCTGTGGCTTTAAATAATATTGAGCCAGGGCAGGACTGTGCTGCCCAGGCTTCAAGTCAAGGGCGGCGAGTGAATCAGAGCCTTATAAAGGTCGCCCTCCACCCACCTTTCCTGTGCCTCCCATGCTGTTCACCACTTTTAACCATGGTGGGGGGTGTCTCATCAGCCACATCATGCAAAGGACCAGATCTTCACTCATGTGCTTTTCCACAACACACCTAAAAGGTAGAATGCCTTTGGGGTCCTCACAGCTGCCAGAAGACCAGAGTCCCAGGAGAAAGGGATTTGGTGTGACTCTGAGAGTCTGCCCTACTCCCCCCCACAGCTCACAAGTCTTGCATCTTTTCTACTTCATTCAGGTTGTTATAACAACATGCTACTCTTAAAGATAAGGATGATTTTACTGATCCACTCCCAATAGAGCAGTATAGATGAGTCTTCTGCAATGATGAGTTGTTGAGACAGAATCAGATATTTAATTTGATAATATTTAATCTAACATTAAATATGGCAGAAAGTTAGAAACCAACAAGGACAATACATAGCATGTGCGTACATGCGCACACTTTTTTTCCTACATCCATAGCAGACATCACCAATCGATCACAGAACTCTTTCCTTTTGAGCCTGAACATAGCTCTGAAATGCTCCTTTATTCAATGCTCCTTAAAAACACATCTGAGTCGGCATGTGAAATTAACACAATTTGCCTCCCTGACCAACCTTTATCTAGAGATGATAAAGGGACAGTTCAGAGGTAGAAATGAGTTGTCTAATAGCACAAAAGAAGTAAGCACCAGTGCCAGGAAAAGGGTTGGAAAAGGACAAGAAATTCGATTTTTTTAGTGCATTTGTGCCATGTTCATCGAGGCATTGTACTTGCAGCTTTGCACATTATTTTGGAACAGAATTCAGGTCTTGTGAGTGTGCTGAATCAGTTATTCTCTTCATCAGTGTCCATTACAGACAACAGCACAGGAATACGTGACAAAGTGCCAGGATCATAGCTATAACTGTTCTATGGGCTAAGTGGCATTAACTAGGTCATGGGTGCAGTGTGACGAAAGCCACAGTCTTGCTATTCTTGCCCTACGCTCTAATCAGACACTTTCCTTTAGCATTATGACTTTGGATCTGTGCCCAGAAAGCATGGCACTCTTAAAGTCATCTGCCATGCCTTATCAGTTGACAACCTCAGCCGTGTACAAGAATCATTTGCTTGGCACAGAAAAACTCACTCCAGGACCACAGTATCAGTGGCAAGTACTGAGCTTTCCAACCATAGCCAAGCACTACTCTTATCACAAAAGGAGCCAAGTAAGAAAATGAGAAACTCAGTACAACCTATCTCCTCTACCAGATAGCATTTAACCCTTCCTGACATACCCCATTACTACCACCACCACACTGACATGGGCAAGATAATAGTATAAATATGAAATTACATCATGACCACTGATGATGACACTAACATCATCTAACTAATAAGCACTGTATTCTTTCACTGTTCCATAGACTTTAGTTAGTATTTGCCAGTTCCTCTGGGATCTCAGGAGAATGACTTGGGGAAACAGATTCAACAGCACCTGTTAAACTGTATTTTCATATAATGTGGCATGATCTTTGGAGTCAGACAGATGTGGGTTCGTGTCCTGGCTCCGTCACTTAATTATGTGACCTGAGGCAAGTTACTTAACTTCTCTGACCCTCAATTTCTTCAACTATAAAATGGAATGTGGACAATAATGAGAGGATGAAGGCACGATATTTATCACAGTCATTGGCACATAGTCAACTTTTAATGAATGTTTAATATTATTAAATACTTTAATATTAAGAATAATAAGCAATGAGTAGCAATAATTCCTATAATAAATCATCATCATCATCATCATCATCATGGTAATAGATGCTTTTTAGCCCCCATAATTGTGCCCACCTCTTTTCTGACCCATTTTGATGTTCTCCCAAATAAGACCTTCCACAGGACTCTTGTTCGTGGCATTTCCCAGGGAAAGGCCATCCCTTTTCCATCTATCCAGAAGATTTCATCTTCAAAGCCAAGCTAAATGTCTCCTTCTTCCAGGAAACTCACTCTCACCATCTAAGAACCACCTTTTGTCTCTGACCTTCTCAACACGCTCATTGGCACTTTCATCAGTCAGCACATAAGTATGACGTGCCTACATCACACGAAGCATTATGATCATATCACAAAGGGTTGCCCCTGGGTCTTTACACTTGTAGGTCCCTCTGTCTGTCACATGTTCCCACCTGTCCTGCAACTTCACAAGGTTGCATCCTCCCCACTGTGCAAGTGTCAGATCAAGTGCTGCCTTAGCAGAGAGGGCTTCCTTTGTCGTCATCTGCCAATTGCATCCTGCCCCTCCCCCCTACCAGTTACTCTTCAATCTGTTTTCATCATTGGTTTACCCAGTGTCCCATATTCCTCCTTTATGGGAGGATACAATCCTTGAGAGCAGAAATATTGTCTTTCTTGTCCATTGCTGAACCTAGCATATAGTATGTGCTCAGTAAATATTGAATAAATAAATAAATAATTGTTTCCTTTTTCCTCCAAAAATATTAGAAGCTTCAGGGCAACACCTTCTAAAGCAGATATTCCTTTTACAGTCAGCTTACTGAGCCCGATACAGTATTACTCAAGAGTTGAATAAAATAGCTAGCAATACAGAAATTCAATGAGAAACAATATTAAAGTGTGTGTCCGTCCGATCCTCACTAGATTATAAGCTTCTTGGGGGTAAAAGTCATCTCTTTTTCAGTCTTGCGCTTCCTGCAGAGCCTAGCAAGCACCATGAAATGCACATATATAATAAGAGCTTAGCTATGTCAAATGCAAGTGAATGGAATAACACAAGCATCTGCAGAAATATTCAAATACACACAGGGGCCAACAATAAAACTGCAAACTCATACCCGCTTCCTCGGCGGCATTGGCTCGGATCTTAGAAAAGCACTGTCTATAATTAGGCATTTTGTTCTTTTTATATCCGAGGGATGAGAAAGGAGCTCTCCTTTCTGGGTGGCTGGGGAAGCAGAAAATAAACCCACTGTCTGAAACAGAAATGAAGATCCTTCGATTCTTTCCATTTTGTCACCAGAACCCCAATTCAATGTACTGGTCTGCATTTCATGCTTCTTAAATGGACCCTCTTTCTGGTTGGAGCCTTGTCATACTTAAGCAAATAGATGTCTTCCCACTGAAGTCGGCGTTGATCAGACACATTTGGTGTCTAAGAAACGTTATGTAGCTGCCGTGGCTAATGACCTTCTTCTCAGTAGCCCCTATGCAGTAATGAAGAGGAAGGTGGTGGCTACCATTTATTCAGTGCCTGTTACGCGGCCAGTTAAGTAAGTCACATGTGTTATACCATGTCGTTTTTACAAAAACCCTGTGGCTACATATCATCATCAACATCATCATTTATTTTATTATTATTTTATATATATATTTTTTAAAAAGCAAAAGCTGGGACAGGTAAAATCCGAATAGGGCCTGTAATTTGGTTGATGGTGTGGCATTGATGTCTGTTTCCTGGTATTGATCGTTGAATTCAATTGAATCTATTGAACCAAATATGTTGTCATTGGGGGAAGCTGGGGGAAGAGTGCAAGAGAGCTCTCTGTACTATTCCTATGACTTCTTGTGGGTGGAAAACTTTTCAGATAAAATAGTGGTTGAATTCTTTTTCAATAAAGAAGAATCCTGGGACACAAGGAGGTCAAATAGTTTGCCCAGATCACAAAGTTTGTGTATGAAGAGGTCAGTGTGAACCACTGTTCACCCGGTTCTAGTGCCCGTGCCTTGACCATCGATTATACTGTTTACCGGCCGTGCTTTTCAGCTTCTCACCTGTCCTCCTTTAGCGCCATGTTGCCCTCCTCACCTTGGCCACTGGAAAGCTCAGAGCTAAATGCTTCTGAAACCGTAGCATCTGCTGACTGCTGTCTCTGGAATATCAATTTCATTCCTCTTAGGTCAATTTCCTTCCAGCATCCATCCACCTTGGTCTTCCTTAGACTCATTTTATCACTTTTAAAAATGTTGTGTCTTTGGTAGTTCCCTTAAATCCTTCTGGAAAAGATTCTGGATTATAAATAAGGTTATGAGGATCTTTCTCCTTAAACTACAAGAACACCCTTTCACTCAAGTTTCTCAACCTAGAGATCAACTCACACCACTCAGCCAGCATCCCATAGTCCAGATGCTACTACTAGGAAGATGCCCACAGTGCACAATGAGATACGAAACAATGGCTTCAGGCTGCAGAAGGTTGAAAGGCCTTCCCTATCTTTATTTTGCTTTCTGAAAATTAAATAC
Organism: Ursus maritimus; assembly: GCF_017311325.1. Taxonomy (NCBI): domain Eukaryota; kingdom Metazoa; phylum Chordata; class Mammalia; order Carnivora; family Ursidae; genus Ursus; species Ursus maritimus. The sequence goes on from NW_024424341.1 coordinate 10,437,619, forward strand.
TTGGCAGGGCTTTCCTTGAGCTAATTAGCATCCCTTCCTAACATTTTAAGTAACTACTCATTTAGAGCAATGAATGATTGCACTGAGATTAGAGTATAGGGAAAATCTTTCTATTGGGAATAATCTACTTATTCGGCTGTTTGTTTGAAGCAGAGATAAACAGAATTTTTTTTTTCCTTCCTGACATGCCAGGCATAAGAGAGAACATGGTGATTAATGAAACTCTGCTTTCACCAATGAATTTCTGACTTCAGATACAAGCTCATAGTTGTTGAGTTTTATGGGAATTTTTTTCCCCTTTCTTTCTTTTATTTTTTTTTTTTAACCTATAGGAGAAAGAAAGTGGCACCATCCAGATTCTAGAACTCATTTAAATCTGTTACATTGTGAACTATTTTTGGTTCTGAAAATGGTTTAGGTAATTTTTCATTGGTTCTCCTGGGAATGACACTTTGTGCTCTGTTATTTATAATCTGCAGAAATTAATTATGCTGCTAATTAACAGCTTGCAAACAAATTATTGCTCCAGGAGTTATTTATTCAGTTATGAAAACACAACTTCAGGCTTCTATGTAGATTCTTTCTGACAGCTCTTTTATTTCTTGCTTTTGTTTTTGAGTCTTTCTGTTCCCAAAGTTCAGTGAAGGTGTGCTTGGAGGGGGTGACAATTAGTCAGGATCTCAGTAGCAGAAGCTAGGTCAGCTGCTTTACAAGGGGGAAGCAGACAGGCAAGAAGGTTGAAGAGCCTGCTCCATGTGCACCCTGGGGTTAATGAAGAAATTCCTTATGTGAGTGGTGGTTTCTGTAACAACCACTGCAAGGCTGCACATGCCCATTTTTGCCTCTTGCAGGATTTTAGGAGAACTCTGAAGATGTCAGGTAAGGAGGAATTGAAACACATGCCACATACATCACCACTCCCCATGCCCATACTCATGGCAGACAGCAATAATGGATCACAGATCTACTTCAGCCTCTGAATCATTCTCAACACAGTCCTCCCAGTAGGCATTACCAACTGTTGCTATCTCTGGTAGGAGGAAAAAGCCGGCCAAAGGGAGTGGTTTGAGATCCCCAACTCATGTAAACAATTGCCCTTTCCAAACTGGGCCAATGGGACAGAGGAAGCTGTAGATAAGAAACCTCTTTCTCCCCTGGCCAGACTTCAGAGGGGCACTCAGAACACAGTCTGACACCTGACTAACCCCACCCTGCCCAGAGACACCAAAATACTGGCTATTGGCAAAGACAGAAAGAGCCAGTTCCAGGGGATGGGCTATGTTGGACAGTGTCCGCAGGAGGAGGGAGTCAACAGAAAAGGTGAAAGGCGCACTACTCCCTGCTTCTGATTCTTTGTACGCTGTTCAATGCCTGTGAGATCCTCAGTGAGTCTCTCTCTCTCTGGGTCCTTAGATTTTCATCTGCTAAATGGGGGAGGTATGCTCAGGGTTTCTGAAATGCTTGCAGTTCTGTTCAATGTTCCAGCGCTGCTGCAGGTGTCGGGTGCCTGTGGAGCCACCCAAGGCCAAGTCTATTCCAATTAGAAAAATGAAGATGCGAAGGGACTCACTAAACCATTCCTTCACCTAGCTACAGGAGACCTGAGCAGGGCTTCAGGACCAAATTGCAGCATGCTGAAGAGACGAACAAGAGAACAACAAGAATGAAGGTCGCCATGTTGGCACTGGATGGTTGGCACATACCAAACAGCATTTATCCCTAAGTTCAGTGGAACTGAAACCACCTTATAGCTCTGGAGACACTCAGTGTCCCAAGTTCCCTTTTCCTCACACATTCCAGAACCCAAGACCTAGGTCACTGATGGATGCATGTACTTTATTTAAGGCCCTCTCTTAAAGCTAAGAAACAAGGACCCACATTCACCTCATCAGAAAAGCCCAGAACTTTGGCCACTTATCTGCGTAGTTATATACTCCCGTGCTGGCTGGACTGGAGCTCTATCACCGGCCAGACGAGAGGTCCTTGAAGCATAAGCGATCAGCTTGTACCTCACAGAACGCCAGACTGCCCGTCCCCAGGAAAACACCGCTTCCTGCTCTCAGACGTCAGGCTCTGCCTTTCTGTCCTTAAATGCAACTTATTCTCTCAAACAAGTCATCAAGAGCCAAAAACTGGGTGCCATGTCTTAAATTTCCATTAGCAGATTTAACCAATTAAATGTCCATGAATGGATAAGCTTCTTCCCTGCACATAACCTTCCCTGAGGCTCACAACCAAGGCGAGGTGTTAAGTGTTAGAGTGTTAGAATTTTAGAGATGACATTCAGAAAAATGAAGCAACAGGCCCCAAGTCCCACGGCTCGGAAGTGGCAAAGCTGGGTCTTGATCCTGTGACTTGGGATCACCGATCTTGTACTGTCTCCTCATTGTTAAGTTTCCTGACGTGTCTTTGCTCCATGACTGGCAGCAGGAACCGGAAGCGAGTCTCAGCTCAGTCTCATGAGGCAGCCACGAAACCTCCTTTCTCAGATCCCTCTCCACGCAGTACCCCCGCTGTCTGGAAGACCTTACGGCCTTTTGGGAGGCGAAGTGCAGCAAGTAAGACACATGGTCTGAACTGGAATTCTGGCCCTAACCTGATTAACCCTCTGAGATCAGACAAGTCCCTTAAGTGCTATGAGCCTCAAGTTCCTCATCTGGAAAAGGGCCTCAATGAGCTCTTAGCATGCACAGGTGTACGCGAAGATGTCCATGATAGCCTGGTTTACCATAATAAATACGGGAAATAATTCAATTCTCCATCAATAGCAGAGTGAACAATAGACCGATGTTTAGTCATAAAATGGAAGACTCTACCTCAGTTAAAAGGAAAAAATTAGACATACATATACTAAGGTGCATAACTTTCAAAACCTAAGCACAAATAAAACAAAAGCACAAATGGATAAGAAGCCTATAGCACAAGATCTGGTGTTTGTTCTGTATTTTTCCATCTATATGCGTATCTACTAAAAGAATAAAAACATCTTGTCACTGATACTCAACCACCTCAGAATATCGTTTCCCCTGAGAAGGGATTAAAAGGGAGGCATATGAGTAGGAATTTTGCTGTTCTTGATGTGAGTGCTACATGACTGTCCTGAGGTCGGGCTCATGTTTCTGGTGAATTTTCAGTAATTTGGGGTTTCCACATTGAATCCTGTTTTTGATGCAGCATGCAGTCTCAATATTTAAGGGAGCCTTTGTTAATCTCTGCTTTAGCACAGGGTCCTTCTGTCATATAATTAGTCATCCCTTGATTCTGTCTACATACTAGACTAGTGTTTTGAAACTGTCTCCCAAAAGATGCTTATTCATTCAATGTGCTTTTGTGAAGGTCAAGTCTGTGCCAGTCAGTGTGCTAGCTGGGGGTATACAGAGGCAAACAAAATAAATACGGATGCTACACTTCGAGAGCTTACAGCAGGGAAGAAAACAAGTAAACAAGGTGTGCAAAATTCTGCAAAAGAAAGGAACAGCGTGTCATAAAAAAATAAGGAAGAAGAGGCAGAATGTTTCAGTTATTTCTTGTGTATAATAAACCACCTCAAAATTCAGTGTCTTAAAATAGCAACAACTTATTATTTCTCCCAGATCCGTTGATTGACTAGAAGGTTCTTCCTCTTCCTGAGGTATTGGTCGGGGTGCTGAATGGGCTGGAAGGTCCAAAGTGGCCTCAATCCCATGGCTGGCTAAGTTTTCATCCACATAGGTGTTTCCTTGAGGCTGCTCGAACTTCATCAGCATGAAGGTCAAGTTGCAAGGGGTGTTCCTAGCAAAACAGATGGGAGCTTCAGATCTTGTAAGCGTAGCCCTGAAATTACTGTATCACTTCTGCCACATCCTATTGGTTAAAACAAGTCATGGGGCCATCCCAGGTTCAAGGGTAGGGAAATTAGACTCTACCTGGTAACGGGAGGCTTGGTGAGGAATTGATGGCCATCTTTATCCACCACGCAGAGGTTGGGGCTGATCATAGCTAAGGGGCTATTGTGTGCCATGTCATTTCCATAAATATTCAACTGTGCCCATTACCAAAGTCTCTAAGAAGTCCTGCAGTAAAGAACATGGTTTCACTTACCTTTTTGAAAATTTATCTTTTATGAGGTGCCTGGCTGGCTCTTGGGGTTGGGTTCGAGCTCCACATGGGGTGTAGAGATTACTTAAGAAATAAATTTAAATTTAAATTTTTAAAAAATGTATCTTTCATTTATAAAAGTCTGTACCAATTTTTCATTTATATTAACCTGGCATTTTCCAAAGTTAGCTGACTACAAGTACTCTTTTTTTCACAGAACCCATGGATCTGGCATTCTTGCACTCCGTTTGGGAAATGATTGTTCTAAATCAAGCAGATTTTTATAGATCGGAGGGGCTGAAAGTGGAGTCTTAATGACGGGTATCACGTGTTCTTTGGAGAAAAAGTTCTTCCGTGTAAATCAGAAAAATTAATAAACACAGTGACACAGTCTGCATGACATAGCCCAGGCCTGAGTCAGGGAGGGGGCTCTGGCAGAAAGGGGAGGAGAGGGATCTGGATTCTGTCACCTGCTCGCTGCCCCCCCCCACCCCTCGCCCCCGAACTTCAGCATTTCCCCGTTCTTTCCTCCAATCGAAGAATGACAAACTCTGGAATTTTCATTTGCATCTAGAATAAAAAAATCTACAAGTAAAATGCCATCAGCCTGTAATGCTACAACCACCTGGACAATTATTAGAGACAAACTGCTGTGAATTACATGAAAGACCAAAGCGCCCCCCTTGAACACAATCCAGCATCCAGCAGACAGGCTGTGATGTTCGGCAGCCTCGCCGGCCGTGTTACGGTGGCATTACAAGGGGAAAACAGCTCTGTGCTGAGTTCATAATTATCATGATCTACTATTACGATCCATCACCAACAGAGCAGTTGGTGAAGCCACCATAAATCACCATTATTTATATTGCAACAAATCACAAGGACATATCATTGAGAATCATAATTCACACTCACTTCAGATCATAATTACCTATATGTGACTGTCTAGGTATGTCACCAAGGTAGCACGGGAGGAAAAAACTCATCAGCTACACTGTTGCCAAGACTTGACTTCTCTAAGCACACTTTAAACTTTGCAAGGAAGGAGAAGACAAGTCTGGTTATTTCTCTCCTCCCCCTTCCCACCCCCAGATCTGTCCTGGATCTCCTCAGATCACACAAAAGTGGCTGAGTTCTAGGATCCTGCTTTAGGCCAGACATTAGCCAAGCTTATCACCTCTTGGTCTGACACTGTGTCCTGTGAAAAGCAGCTGAGGAAGGTGGGATGCTTATCCTGAAGGAAAAAGACCCACAGGAATGAAATCCTGGGAGGACTGTCACAAAGCTGTGGGCCTTCAGAGGAGTTTCGCTCTGTCCCAGTCATGTGCCAGGGAGGCTAGAGAGCCATGTGTTTTAGACAAGATTAAGTCTCCAGATAAAAATTGGATTAGATTAGCCACATCCACATATTTTTTTAGCCACCAAATTCTTAGGACCGGTCACAGTGCTCTGCCCGCCATATTGGAATGCAGGGTAAAAGGAAAAACCAGTGATTCTAATCCTGTCTTTACTTTAAATTGTGATATTTTGTTCACCATGGATTGTTTGCATTAATTTCAATTTTTAAAAATATTGCATTCAAATATTATTTATCTTGATTACTGAGTGTTTGGTACTCTCTTAAATTCCCTGCAAGAATTCTCAGCTTCTCGTCCTAGTTGCCCCCTGGGTAACTGTATCAATAATCCTAGGACATAAATACAGTTATTCCCATTTTGGCGATGAAAAAGCTGAGGCCCAGTAACTTGGCCAAGTCACGTTCTGGGCAGCTCCGAAAGCTCACTGAGAGTAAGAACAAGTTACATACTTCCTTCACTTCTTCTTTTACTCGCGTCCTACACTATATCACTGAAGGAATAAACTGAATTCGGTTGAGTCCAGTCCAAAGGCAGAGACCTAGAGTAACAATTTGCCCTAACAGAAAGGAGATTGTCCTTATGGCCAGCCCACTTTCTTATTCACCTTTGAGCAGGCACTCTTAACAAAGGTTCTGCAAGGGGTCAGCTGCCTTTCCAGGGTCCACAAACTCCCTCAAAGTTATATGAAAAAGTGTGTGTGTGCGTGTGCACGCGCACCTGTGTGTGTGTGTGTGTGCGTGCGTGCCTCTGTGTGTGTGTGTGTGTGTGTGTGCTTGTGTGTGTGTGTGTGTGTTCTGGACAGAGGACAGTTCTTAACTCTCAAAAAGATTTTGGATCCTCCAAATTTAAGAACACTGCCTTATAAGAGCTTGGGTAATGTTTAATGCAGTCTTACAGTGAAGGATCCATAAATTATCTATTTTATCTTTCCCACCACCAAGGAGTCTCGTGAAAACAACATGTAGTTATTGGAGCCAGAGTTCTAACAGAAGCCTTGTATCACACCTTCCCTCTCTCGAAGTTCAGCTGGACATATATTTTTAACAGTTCCCAATGAAGAGATTTTATAGGTTACCTAGTTCCCAAAGCCCAGTCTTAATCCCATTGTATTTATAGACTGATAAAAGTAAGGCTCAGAGGAACTGTGTGACCTGTCTTCTGTCCCACAGCTGAGACACCTCAGGGCAGAGGTTAGAGCCAAAGCTCGTCTCCCGAGCCCCTTTCTCCACTGGGCAGCCAGCTTCTTTTGGCCAAGTACACCTAGGACCATAACTGGCTGACACCCAACACCTGT
>NW_024424341.1:10449347-10450808 GCF_017311325.1 Ursus maritimus
GCAATGGGAGCTTCCAGTGGCGGAGAGAGATTGGGCTGAAGTCTGAGTACAGCAAGGGCACTGGGAATGTGTAGTCAAGGAGCAAGGTGGGGGTCAGTGGACCGAAGATCACTAGAAGGAAGTGTCAGGAGTATGGGGGTTCTGGCTAAACCAACCTCACAGGATTCTCACTGAAAACAGGCCAGGGTGATCAGACATCACCTTGGTGGAGGATGAGGAACTGATCAAGAGTTATCAGATCTGGACGGTGGGGGGTTTGGTTAAACTGACTTAACAGGTTTCTTGCTAAAACTAGGTTTTACAAGGAAGTGTACTGATAGGCCCAGGAGAATATTCAGGAGCCTGACTAAAGTCTGGTCAAGCAAAGAATCTTTGTCAGTGTCTATAATGTTATTAAAGTTTTAAAATCTCTAGATTGGATAACATCAAGGAAGTTTCTGGTTCCAGTATTCTAGAAAAACCCTTAACACAGAGATAATTTTCTGTGCAAAAATATTTTCATGGCCACTAGAAGCCAGACTGAAAGAGGGCAAGGATTTGATCCTCTGGAGGAGGAAAAGTAGCTTATTCCTCTATCCTTCCAAATTCTCAGCTGCCCCCCACCACCGACAAAAGACAGGTTAAAAAGAGAAGAACATACACGTGCATTTCAGGTAAATTTCAAGTGACTCAGGGCTTTCCTAAGAAAATGAGAGCTGAAGAAACAGTTTAACTTCCGAGTTGTTATACTGTTGTTGTTAAGATTTTTAAAATTATTTTAGATAGAGGGAGAGGGAAAGAGAATCTCAGACTACCCACTAAGCTTGGAGCTGCCCCCAGGGTTCGATCTCACCACCCTGAGATCATGACCTGAGCAGAAACTGAGAGTCAGAGGCTGAACCGACTGAGCCACCCAGGCACCCCTTTATACTGGTTTCGATGGAGAGTGGAAAATTGTAGGAAAAAAGGATAAGACAAAACAAGGGTATAAACTTAGAGTAGTAACTCAGGGAAATTCAGCAAGACCTGCTCCTTCGGATTCCTCTCGGTGTCCCTCTGCCTCCAGAGATAAGGACGCCCTTTCCACCAGGCATAGGGTGAGCCCCTCTCACATGAGGGTCTTATGACCTGCTTCAGGGGGAGGTCAGAAAGTCCTTCTATATCTGCCATTTCTCAAATTCCTTTAGCTTCAAATAGTTCATACCAATATGCCGTATCTTGGGGTAGCAGGCCCACCCGTTCCTCCTTCGCTTTATATATACAACCCGCAGGGGAAAGGACCAAACATAAGAATTTGTGGGATGTGTCAGAAAGTGGCAGGAGGAGGTGGGGTGGGGTGTGGTTGGGCGGGGGGAGGCTGAGGTTTTCATGGCCTCTGCTTTCCAGGACCACAGCTTCCCCTGATCCAAGCCCATGCCTTTTTGCTCCGAACTTGCTTGCAGCCCAGATCTACCAAAGCAGGCAACCCTTTCAGCAACCCCC
>NW_024424341.1:10450818-10477256 GCF_017311325.1 Ursus maritimus
AAAAATAAAGGTATTGTAGTCATCACCTTGGAAGACGAGAGAAAAGATGAGCTGGGCAGTTTCAGCCTGCCGTTCAAATGCTAAGTCAATAGGAGTTTTTCTCTTACCTATTCTACGTACCAAGCTTCTGGGTTAAATTTCCTCCACACCCCAAAGTTTCAACATCAAATGTGTGTGTGTATGTGTGCATGTTGTTATTTTTATAGGGGGAAAAAAAAACCTCAATGACACATCTTAAAGGACAATAAGGAGGTTTACTCAAAGGGGGAGGGGCGCTCTCTGTAGGTACAACCACTTGCAATGGGAGCTTCCAGTGGCGGAGAGAGATTGGGCTGAAGTCTGAGTACAGCAAGGGCACTGGGAATGTGTAGTCAAGGAGCAAGGTGGGGGTCAGTGGACCGAAGATCACTAGAAGGAAGTGTCAGGAGTATGGGGGTTCTGGCTAAACCAACCTCACAGGATTCTCACTGAAAACAGGCCAGGGTGATCAGACATCACCTTGGTGGAGGATGAGGAACTGATCAAGAGTTATCAGATCTGGACGGTGGGGGGTTTGGTTAAACTGACTTAACAGGTTTCTTGCTAAAACTAGGTTTTACAAGGAAGTGTACTGATAGGCCCAGGAGAATATTCAGGAGCCTGACTAAAGTCTGGTCAAGCAAAGAATCTTTGTCAGTGTCTATAATGTTATTAAAGTTTTAAAATCTCTAGATTGGATAACATCAAGGAAGTTTCTGGTTCCAGTATTCTAGAAAAACCCTTAACACAGAGATAATTTTCTGTGCAAAAATATTTTCATGGCCACTAGAAGCCAGACTGAAAGAGGGCAAGGATTTGATCCTCTGGAGGAGGAAAAGTAGCTTATTCCTCTATCCTTCCAAATTCTCAGCTGCCCCCCACCACCGACAAAAGACAGGTTAAAAAGAGAAGAACATACACGTGCATTTCAGGTAAATTTCAAGTGACTCAGGGCTTTCCTAAGAAAATGAGAGCTGAAGAAACAGTTTAACTTCCGAGTTGTTATACTGTTGTTGTTAAGATTTTTAAAATTATTTTAGATAGAGGGAGAGGGAAAGAGAATCTCAGACTACCCACTAAGCTTGGAGCTGCCCCCAGGGTTCGATCTCACCACCCTGAGATCATGACCTGAGCAGAAACTGAGAGTCAGAGGCTGAACCGACTGAGCCACCCAGGCACCCCTTTATACTGGTTTCGATGGAGAGTGGAAAATTGTAGGAAAAAAGGATAAGACAAAACAAGGGTATAAACTTAGAGTAGTAACTCAGGGAAATTCAGCAAGACCTGCTCCTTCGGATTCCTCTCGGTGTCCCTCTGCCTCCAGAGATAAGGACGCCCTTTCCACCAGGCATAGGGTGAGCCCCTCTCACATGAGGGTCTTATGACCTGCTTCAGGGGGAGGTCAGAAAGTCCTTCTATATCTGCCATTTCTCAAATTCCTTTAGCTTCAAATAGTTCATACCAATATGCCGTATCTTGGGGTAGCAGGCCCACCCGTTCCTCCTTCGCTTTATATATACAACCCGCAGGGGAAAGGACCAAACATAAGAATTTGTGGGATGTGTCAGAAAGTGGCAGGAGGAGGTGGGGTGGGGTGTGGTTGGGCGGGGGGAGGCTGAGGTTTTCATGGCCTCTGCTTTCCAGGACCACAGCTTCCCCTGATCCAACACCACCACCACCGCCACCACCACCACCACGTCCCTCTGAGGGAGGACTGGAGCCCTCTGACTTACTTCTGAAGCCTGCGCCTTTGACAGCAGGCCAGCCGGCAGCCCAACCCCAGCTCTGCAAAGTTTGCCCTGAGCCCCCCAGTCCTCCTGTTTTATTAATACCGCATATAACGGGAAGCAGCAGCCTGAGTGGCCGCTACAAAGACCCTGTCTCCTAAAATGTGATATTTGATCACAGAAGGATTTTGCGGTGGGATAGCTTATAATCCTAAATTTAAATCCTTCCTGACTTTCAGAGGTTCCAGTATCAAAATCCTTTTAGGATTTTTCAAAGTGTGTAATCTGTTTAGAAAATTTTTTTTTTTAACTCTCTGGCCCATTCTTTCTCCAAAAATAGGCTTGCTACATTTTTAACTTCCTTTAAAAGAAATAAAGACAGAAATGCCTTTTTTTTTTTAAATTATTTTTGTTGTTTATTTGACTTAAGGGGCAACCGTTTCTAAGACAGCCAATGAAATATGCCTCCTAAAACCCAGTGAAACTTCTTTCGGTGACTGCAAATAAACCCAGAAGAAACATTTATTTTAAAAGGGATTAAGAAGGGAGAGAAACAAGGAGCTATGTTAAGGAAAAGAAGCTAAAGCACATAAGAAAGAAATACCAAACTCTCTTCCTCTCTCCTAGACACCTCAGGCAAGCAAAGGAGAGAGCAGTTTGGCTGTTTATTATAATTTAAATTAGAGGGTGGAGAGTAAGTGTTCCCCGAATGGGAAGGAGGGCTGGGGGAGTAGAGAGAGCTGAAGGGAAGGGCAACCACGTGGAGATGAGAAGGGCTGGCCCAGGATCAGCTGTCAGGACAAACCTCACACTTGGGGTAAACCCGGGACCTCTTCAAGGGTTGAGTAAAGGTTGAAGTCAGAAAAGTGTCCCCAAAGACAGTCCACAGGTAGAGATTTCCCCAGAAAGGCTGAACCTCATGGACAAATTTTTCCATGTGATTTTCATTCCATTTTCCTCATCTGTTATAACATAAAATTTCATCAACTGTAAATGTCAGTTCTTCCCTTTATTACTTGCTAATGTCATAAAAATCTGAATTGTTTGCTTTGTTAAAGGGCTTGCTGGGCATTGACTTTTCCTTATTTGTACTTTACTACCCCAAATGTGTGGGGTTTACTTATTTATTTATTTTTTAAAATAACATCCCTTTTGAAATGGGATTTAAATAACAGAGCAAGGTTTGCCATTATCATAAATGTATAAAGTGCTTTGTGAGTAATAAAATGGATCATGGATTCAGGATAATTCAAACTGAAATGTTATGTTCAGTATCAAGATTAGATTACGTTAATGCAGTTCATTTTAAATGGTTTAAAGGCCATCAGATGCATGTGAAAAGAATCTGTATCATAACTTAGAATAAATAGACTGAGACATTTGTTTATAATGTCAGTGCTAAACAAATCTATTACTACATTTCTGCATGTAGCATTATATTACCACTGCTATTAAATAAACAGAGCATGAAGATAAATTATAGCTTTAATTATAAACATTACCTTTGCGTACTTATTAATTTAAAATGGAACAATGTTCAATAACCTTAGGTTATTTATATCAGCTAACATTTTAATTAACTTTGTTGTATTTATGCGTCTTGGTAATTGTTGCTACCAGGCACATGGAGCTCCTTGAATAATGGAAGCAATCTAACCTATCCCTGTGCATATTACCCATTAATGGGATGGTAACATTGTAACTCCTGCCAGAGCGTCAGACTCTACTGCACAGGCTCCCTGGGTGAAGAGCCTAAGGCTCGAAAATTTGCCTTTCTCCTCAATGGGAGCAACTGGAATTCCTGAAAAAACTGTGGGGAAAGGTGGTGGAGGGACCAGGAATAATCCTGTGAATTAAGAAAAAATAAGCATCTTTCAAAAAGTTGAGCTGGAAAACCATCATAGTAGAGCATGTGGCCAGAGGCCATGGCTCGTCTTCCACGGAGCTACAGTCAAATAGACCCATCACAGGGTGGAAGCTGTCCTAAGACTCAGGCAAGAACTATCACAAATCTTGATTTTTCCTTATTGAACTTAATTTTTCCTTTAAGCCTCCATTGCAAAAGGTTGTTGGGCAATCTTTTCTCAGTCATGGAGTTGTAGTGAAATTCAGAAGGCAGAACAGAAGAGGAAGACTTCTAGACCCAAGCCTACCAGGTTTTCTACTGGTAACTTCTTTGCTTTTCCATTGGTCCCTTGAAGTCTTGCTGCTATCAATTTCCATGCCAGGAGAAGTCTGGGAAACCTGTATACTGCCTGAGAACCCCTGACTTAGACTATGGGAGTCTACACTCTGAACCCTGGCCACCTCTTCAGGGTGCTGGCCCAAGCTTCCCTTGGGTCAAGCTTTTCAGTATATCCACAGGTCTCTCCTCCTGTCCAAAGTCAAGGGAATAGCCACTCCTTTCCTCCTGTGTCCCTATAGCTTTCTACCTTTGTGCTAACACACCCCTTCCTTTTGTCCCTTTCTTCATAAACTTTGCTAGTCCATTAAGCCTAAAGACCAAAATATTCAAAACACAAAGTAGATTTCACTATTCCTGAGGACAGAGAGGGCTTAATTTTCATATGCTATCTCAAATTCCAAGAAATTAGAAGGAAGAAGAAAGTATGGTTACATGGGTTGGGGAGAAAGAGTCTTGAAGACAGGGATCTCTCTAAACTTTGTTCCCGCGTCTGTATCCCTATCACATCCTTTACTCTCCAAAACCAAGTAGCCAACAGTCTATCCGACAGCCTTCTGGATAGGGAGCACATTCAGAAGAGGAACTTTTTCATCTTATCTAGAGTATCTCTAGAATTCATCATGCAGCCAGGCACACGGAAAATGCACGATATACATTTGTTGAAAAAAACCAAACACATAAAAAGTAATGATATCCACAACAGGTATCAGCCAACCCTGCTGGTATAACGATGTGAGCCAAGCACTGTCTCCACCTTCAAAAAACAGGAAGGTCAGTCCCAAAGGTCAGCAGATCCCATTGACCTGTATGGGTTCTCATTCTAGACCTGATACTGCAGTAATGTCAGGGGCTAAAACGACCAAATTTCCATCCCACGATTGTGAGGGGATCAAAACAGGAACTGTTTTAAGAGACATAGACAAAGTAATTCTTTAAATAAATATTCTTCTTTATCTACTTATTTTTAAAGACTATTTTCCCCCACTTTTACAAAAAATGTAGCTAAATCATGGGATTATGCGCACACACACACACACACACACACTCCAGTTTTCATATCCACATTCCCACTCTCCCCATAGGCCAATTTTACCATCACCTCCATCTAGAAGAGAACAGATCGGGATTCCATTTTCATCTACCACTGACCGTGTAGGAAGCCTTGAACATCTCCAGATCTCTGACCCTGCTTATTCATCTGTGGAATGAGCTCAATAATTTCATCGTTGCCCACCTTATCAGAATGATCAGTGTGTCCAGGGATATGACATATATGAGAACATCTGGGCAGAAACAATATCTCATCTGAATGAAAGGAACTATTTTACCTAAACATGATTTGGGAGGATTTGGAAGCAAAGCATGTTTAGCAACAGGGTCCTGCACGGGCTCAAAAGTGCTTCATCATGGGGCACCTGGGTGGCTCAGTCAGTTAAGTGTCCAACTCTTGATTTCAGCTCAGGTCATGATCTCAGGGCTGTCGGATCAAGCCCCGCATCAGGCTCCATGCTCAGCGTGGGGTCTGCTTGGGATTCTCTCTCCCCCTCTTCCCCTTCCCCTGCTCCCTTGCTCTCTAAATAAATAAATAATTAACTAATTAAATCTTTTAAAAAGTTTCATCACATTGTTAGTGGTGGCAAGGAGCTGGCTGTGTCCTGGGTATCCATAATTTGGTAGGGAGATGGGTCAAGTATGGTACTGGAGGATGGAATACAGCACAGCAGGTCGAAATAATGAACTCTAGTAAAAGAGCAAGGCAGAGAGACTCCAGAGTCCTCGTGTCGAGGAAGCCAAGTTAGACGTAGAATAAGGTTCACCCAACAACATCATGATGCAAATTTAAAACAAACACCCAGGAAACACTACTATTCTATTTCAAGGATGCATGCTCTGTATGTATAAACAAAGGAAGGGTGAATTGGAAGTATGTGTATTTTTTTTTAAAAGATTTTATTTATTTATTCGACAGAGATAGAGACAGCCAGCAAGAGAGGGAACACAAGCAGGGGGAGTGGGAGAGGAAGAAGCAGGCTCATAGCGGAGGAGCCTGATGTGGGGCTCGATTCCAAAACACTGGGATCACGCCCCGAGCCGAAGGCAGGCGCTTAACCGCTGTGCCACCCAGGCGCCCCTGGAAGTATGTGTATTTGAGAGGTTAGCACGGACATCTACAGAGAAAGGTGGCATGGGACTGGAGATGCAAAATGATGCAGAAAATAACAAAAAGTATAGGAAAAATAAAAGTATTTTTTCAGAAAGTACAGAGGATCGTATGCCACAAACTGAGGAGTAAGAGAAAATCTGTACTTGATATACAAATAATTCTCTTCAGGAGGGAAAGAAAAGTGCTTGCGTTCGCTTGCTAGGGCCGCCATAACAAAGTACCGTAACCCGGGTGGTTGAAACAACAGGAATTTATCGTCTGACTGTTCTAGAGGGTAGAAGTCTGACGTTGAAATGTAGGCAGGGCTGGTTCTTTCTGAGAGCTGTGAGGGAGGGATCTAGTCCAGTTCTCTCCTTAGCCTGAAGGTAGCCATCTTCATATTCACGCGCTTTCTTCTACTGTGCTTGTCTATCTCCAAATTTCCCCTTTTTATAAGGACACCAATCATACTGGATTAGGGCCCACCTGAATGACCTACTTTCAACTTGATTACCTCTCTTAAGACCCCATTTCCAAATACGGTCACATTCTGAGGTAGTGGAGGTTAGGATTTCAACCTATGAATTTGGGCTGGAAACACAATTCAGCCCCTAATGGTGCTTTATCTCAAAAAAGTTAAACAGGAGCAAGTATGATGGTCTAAAAATTATTTTAGACATCTCAGACAGTGGTTACGGAGATGACAAAACATTGAAGTGAAGATTAAGTGAAGAGTTAGAATAAACATCTCTTGAAGAATGCATATAAAACACGATACTTCTAAATAGTTTTATTATTTTATGAACTCATGATTTTAAATATGCATGCCTAACTAGACTAAGAAAACAAATATAATAAGACATTTGACTATTTCTAAATAATTCTAAAAGTTTGTAAATTTAAGTTAGCCATAAAACTATTTTAATCTTCTCACTAGAAAATTAAAGGATCGCCACATTATCAGCTTGCTTTGTACTCAAATATTCATGTAGGGGCTAAAGCTAGAAACATGCATATTACCCCCTTCCAGTTTGATTAATCAAGTATCTTCTCTATGAAGGGCCTATTCACTAATGTATTAAGAATGAATCACTCTCTCTTCTGGATAACAATTTGTTCATTTATTCTATTGTTGTATGCTACAATCGTTAAAAAAAAAACACGTTTGTCTTCAGCTTTAGAGTAGAACTTTTTTTAGAGAGAGAGAAAGAGTGCGTGCAAGCAGGGATGGAAGGACAGAGGAGAGGGAGAGAGAGAATCTTAAGTAGCCTCCACAGTCAGCACAGAGCCTGACATGAGGCTCAATCTCACACCCTGAGATCATGACCTGACCTCAAAACCAAGAGTCGGTCGCTTAACCCACTGAGTCTCCCAGGCACCCCCTAGAGTGTGACTTTCTTAAGGGTGGGGATTGTGTTTCATTCACCCTTGTGGAACGCCTGGCTCATTTTTTCTAGATAATTAATAAGTATTGTGGAACTCAACTCACCTATGATTGCCTTTGTTTCAAGTTTTTTTCATTTCTTTAAATAGGCAATACATGTTTCTTACAGAAAATTTAAGCAACGTACGCTTTTTTTTTTTTTTTAAGTTGTCTGGAAGAAAGCTTTCTTTCTTTTTTTTTTTTTTAAGATTTTATTTATTTATTTGACAGGATAGAGACAGCCAGCGAGAGAGGGAACACAAGCAGGGGGAGTGGGAGAGGAAGAAGCAGGCTCACAGCGGAGGAGCCTGATGTGGGGCTCGATCCCACAACACCGGGATCACGCCCTGAGCCGAAGGCAGACGCTTAACCACTGTGCCAGCCAGGCGCCCCTGGAAGAAAGCTTTCTAACAAAATGCTGACCATATAATGCAATGTCTGTCCTTCTCAATGGTATATTTTGTATAATAAATAGTTTTCCTCATTATCGTGTTTCATGGCTATACCATGTCCCATTGAGTAGATGTCATAATTTACGTAGCCTAAATGCCCAACACTAAAGGAGAGTTTACTTTCAAGTTTTCCATGCTAGAGATGCAAGTAGAAATAGACAGAAACCAATAATAAAAGAATTTAACAGACCAATCCCAGTGGTCAAGTAGACTTAAAGTAAGTTATGATATAAGAGATTTGAACAGCATAAGCATAAGGAAGATCAGATCTTGAGGGTAAACATTGAAAGGTACGCCCCAATAAGGGAGACTTTTTCTTTCCTTTCAAGCATACAATGAATCATTCATGACAACTGAAGATACACTGCTTCACAGAAGAAGCCGTAATAGATTCTATAAAATAAAAAGATACAAATAACATTCTCAGATCTTCTCCCAACAAAACAAAAAGTTAACAATAAAGTAAAAATAAGTCCTTGACTCTGAAATTTAAAAACACCCCTCTTAAGCATTCCCAGGTGAAAGGTGAAATATAAACCAAAATCTTTCTAAAAGAAAATTATAGAAAATACTGCATGTCAGAATCTCTGGGAGGTATCATGAAAGTGGTGATCCAAGGAAAATTCAGCACCTTAAATATTTATATCAATAAAGTGATGCATAAAAAAATAAAATAAAATAAATTAAGTTATGCCATGAAAACAAAGTCCCACATCAAAAAAGTAGGAACAAAACGAAATAAAAAGAAAGCAGAAGAATAGAAATAGTAAAGGTAAAAACATAATTAAGATAAACCCCGAAACACAGTGAAATCAATAAGTAAATCAAAGTATTGTTTCCTTTCAAAAAAAAATCAATAGATAGGCAAACTACTCAATAATCTAATCAGAACCAAAAGGCCCAGGGGACAGGGAGGGATGGGGGGGTTGGGGGACGGGGAGGATGCAAATACACAAAATAAGAAATGACAAGTGGGACATAATGAGTTAATCCTGGGCATGTGACTTCGAAATACTTGAGCAGATCGAGGTGGAGATGTCCCATAAACGGTGGGCAAGCTTTACTGAAGCTCAGTGAAGAGGTCCAGGCTGGAAAAAAACAAGTCACCAGCTACAGAAGTGAGTAAGAGCCCCCTGAGTGGGGACACTAGTGGCTGGCTGTTTCCCGTTCAGTCTTGGGTCCTGTCCCTGTGTCTGCTTGCTGGTTGTAGTGCATTCCCCCAGGGGTCCTGGACTACTGGCTTCTGCCTGGCTTCCTCCAGTGGAAGATCCGGAAGGAGACAGGGGTGCAGAGAAGGCAAAGCCAGGCTATTCGCTGCCTCCACTTGAGTTTTTTTTAGATTTTATTTATTTATTTGAGAGAAAGGGAGAGAACATGAGAGGGGAGAGGGAGAAGCAGGCTGAGCAGGGAGCCTGACGAGGGGCTCGATCCCAGGACCCCGAGATCATGACCTGAGCCGAAGGCAGACGCTTCACTGACTGAGCCACCCAGGCGCCCTGCTGCCTAATGACTTCTCCAGCCTTGCCTGGCTCTCCATCTGTGGCTCCAGCTCCCAGGTGGGCAGCCTCTGCCATGGCTCCTACTTCCAGGAGCAAGCAGCCTTGGCTTTGGGGGCTTAGGTACAAACACCTGTTCCTCCTGCCCCAGGAGTGGTGCAGGGTTTCTCTTGTTGCAACTCTGAGTTGCCTCAATTTCCTCCGTGTGGCTTTGCAGCTCTCCCAGCCCTTTTATAACCGGTTGCCCTGATCAAAGTCCTTTGTGGGACTACCTGGCTCTGCTTCTGCTGAGTGGAGCTCAAGTGTCAGCTTCCCACTGCGTATCAAGAAAGGAGGAATGAATGCACATTGGGGAGCCCCCTACCTTCAAGATTTAGAAGACAAGGATCTCTAGAAGGACCTGGGGAAGGAGGCATCAACGAGGTCAGAAGAAAAAGAGGAAACTCCATTCCGTCGCTCCTGTGAATCTTCCTCTGTCCCCCATAAGGAATTTGTATTTTAATTGGTGTCTCCAGGAAACAGAATGCTGAGGGCTGAAGTAGCACATGGCAGGGAAAAATTGGGGGGGGAGGGGGGCTCTCAAACTCCGGAAACGCTCCGGTGTGCCAGCACTCAAGGCACCAGCTAGCTGTCTCTCGGAAAAGGGACCCTCAGCCAAGATATACTTTGTTCAGTGGCTGGGCCGGGCTGTGTTTATAATCTTAATAACACCCCAGCCTAATCAAGTCAGCCCTACTACCTTAGCTATCATTTAATTGCCTGTGGTTTATATCTTGCATATTCAGTGCCTGTGTGATTGAAAAGGTAACGATTGAGCCACTTAAGTAAAAAAAAAAAAAAAAAAGAAGAAGAAGACAAATATTAACACGCATTGCATGAGAAACTTAGATTAAATGGAGTGATTTTACATTTCATCAGATTTCCTTTTTCCAACTACTGAGTAAAGCTGGGGCACACACACACGGGGAGAATTCTTTCCAACCAGAGCTTCACTTTTTTTTCCCTTCCCATCAATAGATCTGCTTGGCAGTGCTTCTGAAATCATCTAACATGCTCCTCATTAACCTATATTTATCTATGTTGAGTACCTGGTGATCCCTGATGTTTCTGGAATTGATTGCCTCCCTCCAGGTGAATCTCAAAGAACCCAGAGCCCGGGAGAGTTTAATGGATCTGTTGACATTTTCAAAAGATTTTAAATTTCAACCCCCCGTCCCTGACCACTAGTCCTTGTCCATTTGACTTGTTCCTGTGAGTTTCAAATTGTTTTATCTTTGCCCCCAAGCGGAAACCCTGACCTAGCAGGATCTTTGACCTCTTCAGAACTGGCCCAGAGTTTCTGCAGCCCATCAGGATGGTAGGGTGGTCTCAATGACAGATGACATTTACTGCAGTCAGGAAGTGAGTAAAAATTAATTGCGCTTTACGGAACCTTGCCACGTGGTCACTGAAGGATGAGGAGCCGGCGGGTTTAAGGCAGAGCCCAGGGGACACCCCCTGTCTCCGTTCACAGCGGCCCCAGCTCCCTGGGCGGTGCGTACAGCTGACTAGCAGGTAGATGCTTCATGAGGGCAAGGGGCGCCCTCTGCTTCTGTGCTTCCAGACCCTGGCCTATAATAAGTGCTCGAAAGTTATTCCTTAAGTGACCTAATTGATGAATGTTGAGCGGCATGAATTTAATGTAGTCAGCATGGCGAACACAGACACAAACCTCCAAATCTGAAGAGACCTGGAAATCATCTGGGTTCCTGCCTTCCTTTCGGAGGCAAAGGCAGCATCAAAGCCAGGCTCTGGAATCAGATAAGCACTCCCCATATAAAAAGTAGGACTCTGAGTGAGATACCACACTCCTCTAAGACTCAGTTCCCCCACTTCCCAGATGGCAGGTACAGGTGTGTGGGGGGATGGGTGAAATAGGTGAAGGGGATTAAGAGTGTACTTACCATGATGACCGCTGAGTAATGCACAGAATTGTAGAATCTCCATATTGTACACCTGTAACTAACAGAATACTACATGTTAATTATACTTGAATTTAAAAAAATAATGGTAGGTACATTATAGGGTTATGGTAAGAGTTCTAAGATATAATGCTTGGAATATACTTGGATGAGTGGCCAGCCCTCAACATATGTTAACTATCATTATTAGGTCAGGGAATTTGGTTTAGTTTAGATTAAAAAAAAAATGGAACTTTTTTCCCCCAGACAAAATCGTGATAGAAACCTCATGAATTTAAAACAGATTGAAGCAGAATTACCCTGGTAGACACTGGGGCGGAGGGGTGGGGGGAGCCATAGAACTCTAGTCTGTGTCCTTCTTGTTCCATGAAGTAGCATCTCCAGAAAACCCAAGACCTCCAGAGAAACCTAAGTTTCCAGAGAAAACTCTGATACTGTATTTACCTGGGTCATTCCTCATTCCACAGAAAATGACACTGGTGCTCAGAGAGGGGAAGTGACCAACTTAGGATCACACAGCAAGTTCCTGACCCCAGTTTCCTGGATTTTCTTGTCTGCTTTCCCATTGTCTCCAGGATCTCAGACTGGCAGGGCCCTTGAGAGTAAAATAACCCAGTCCTCTCCCTCTGAAATATCTCTTGGTGATGTTGGACTGGCTTTCTTAGCTGTCTCCATTAGCATGAGGAATTCTAACCCTGGAGAATTCTGGCCAAAATTTGTCTCCCTGCAACTTCCGCTTATATTTAGTTATTATTGTGAGTAGAGAACACCAGGTCACCTCCTGAGATGCATATAGACAAGTCCATCCTACTCATTTGGCATTGCGGACACATCCGGGTCCTCCGGGTCGTGACGCGTGCCCCCGTGATGGTGGAGCTGGGGAAGAAGACAGATGCCCGGCCCATCTTCATGAAAGAGCTCCAGGCCCCAAAGACCCCTCCATCCTTCGCCACTATCTGCCAGACGAGAGCTGTAAACACCGGCGGGTTAGCTGAACCCGTCATCACTGCCTGAGCTGCGATCATCTTTCTGACTCTGTCTCGTCCCCCATTTCTCTTCTCACATTTCCTTATACATGTGAATAATAAGCTATTCAACCTTTCAACCTGTCTTTGTAGTCATGAAAATAAACCAAAAGGTCAGGGTCACCACTCTCCTCCCCCAAGTTCCCCTTCCCGAACCCCATGACTATACTGCAGTATAGGGGGGAAATGCACGTGTCTGTCTCACAACAAATCACCCACACGTCTCCCTATGACTGTGATGGAGGGTTGGATGAAATGGGTAATGGATGATGGAGTAACTGCTCCATGTAGTCTGACTACTGGGTGTTGTGCCAAGTCAGGAACCCATGAGAAGTGATGAGCAGAAGGAGCCCAGTCCACTACCAAACCATCAGAAGGGGTGTGCCAGGCCCACAAAGTCTCCCAAAGCAAGCAGTGGGGCCTCTCCCTTCTCGCTCATGTGTATAATGATTATTGTCATTCCTGAGCCCATGAGTACGCAGGGGCTAGAACAGTGTGGACTAGTCACCCATTTCTCAGTGTTTACCTCTCCAGTGGCCACCTCTCCAGAAACACCAGCAGCACCCAGCTCCTGTCAGTTCATGTTTCTGGAAGAGCACAGTATAATTAGACACCCTCCCTTCTCTCTGAGTCTCAGTGATCTTTCAAAGAGCTCTTGGAATCTAACCTCATCCAGGAAACCTTCTGGATTAATCAGACAAGAGAAGGAAGGGAAGGGAAGGGAGGGGAGGGGAGGGGAGGAAAATCTAATGGACATTCAAATTGCTCCGTATCTCAAGGTACAATAATGCTTCAGTTAAGTTGAGTAAAAAAAGTTGTGCTGTATCCAGGGATAAAACATGAACAAGACAAAATTTCTGCCCCTAAGGAGGCAAGTTAGAAAAAGAAGCACAACAATAATTTGTTCCCAAATAAGAGATTTAAAACCAGACAAGGGTGCTCAGAGAACCAACGAAGTCAAACCTGATTACCCTGCCTTTGAAGACAGGTGCACGATGGGACATCACAATCATATCATATTGGCTCAGTGGTGATCACAGAGTGGGAACTTAGTCAATAATTGTTCATTATTTATTCTGCTATCTTTATTTTTTTTTTAAAGATTTTATTTATTTATCAGAGAGAGAGAAAGAGCACAAGCAGGGAGAGTGGCAGGCAGAGGGAGAAGCAGCCTCCTGTTGAGCAAGGAGCCCAATGCAGGACTCGATCCCAGGACCCTGGGATCATGACCAGAGCCAAAGGCGGACACTTAACTGACGGAGCCACCCAGGCGCCCCTATTCTGCTATCTTTAAAGTAATTCTGAAATGTGCTAGATTATGCCCTCCTCTTAATGAGGCTTCCTTTTCAAAAATTTAAAGGGCTGTTCTCGTATGTTAATTCCTCCCAATAATGTTTAATATCAACTTGAATTTCCCCTCCCCAAAAAGATACCCACAAAAAGATCTTATTGGCATTTTCATTGAAGTTGCATGCAGTATATGCGTTGATGTGGAGGAAACTGAACTATACCGATTCTTCTCATTATAGAGTTAGGTATACTATTCCATTTAGGTTCAGATCTTTCCCAAGCTATAAAGTTGCAATGCTATGAAATTTTACAGTTTTTCTGTAGAGCTTTTGCTTTTTGTGACAGTGGTTTAAAAAATCCTTTAATAAAATTTATAAAAAATGGGTATTCAAGAATAATTTTCTCAGCTTGAATTGTTTTCCTTTTCCACCCACAAAACAATACAAAATTATCAGCACCCACACACGTATACACTTAAAACTCTAGCGACATTCTCTACACAGAACTACATTAGATAGAGTTTAAATTGCTGAAAAATCAAGACAATTTCAAAAAGTATTGAAGGGATATTTTTTTCTTCTAAAACAGCTGACCAACAGTACAGCAATTTAGATAAAATTATTTTCTGTGGTTGTCAAAAGTTTCGTGAAGGTCGCATTTCAAAAAAATAACATATTTATTTGGGGTGTTTATATTCTTGTTAATGTGGATTATTGTTATTTTAACTGATTGCTTCTGAAATTTAGGAAAACCCTATTTCTTTTTTTTTTTAAGATTTTTTTAATTTATTTGACAGAGATAGAGACAGCCAGTGAGAGAGGGAACACAAGCAGGGGGAGTGGGAGAGGAAGAAGCAGGCTCATAGCGGAGGAGCCTGACGTGGGGCTCGATCCCAGAACGCCGGGATCACGCCCTGAGCCGAAGGCAGACGCTTAACCGCTGTGCCACCTAGGCGCCCCAGGAAAATGCTATTTCTATACTAGTCTGATACTCTTATCAAACTCCGTTATTGGTCTTGGCAGTTTTTCATTTGATTTATTTTTGAGACTTTATGTGGAGACAATCATGTCCTATAAAAATGATGACTATAATCTTACCAATATTTCTCTCTCATTTTCTAGTTCATGTCTTGTTTTCTTGGCTAAGACTCCAAAATGTTAAATAATAGTGGTGATTGTCTCGATTTTATTGGTATTATCTAGTGTTTTACTGTTGAATCTGTTTTTCATTATTTGTTTCCAATAAATATAGTTACATTATCAGGTTAAAATGGTGGATTAAAAGCTTTCTATGGACTTGAATATATGTATTACTCAGTTGCTTTAAAAAAAAAAAAATGATGTGTAGAATGTAGACATCAACCCTATAAGATCCTAGGTTTTCTACTGGGGACATAAGTTATGGCATTTCCCGGGACTGGCCAAGGTGAAGAAAATAACATATACCCCTTAGCAAACTTTTAAAATAAAAGGTTAAAATGCAAAAGAATTTTTTCAAATGATCCTTACCTGATTCAGAAAGTGAAAGTATATAGAATTAGCCAATTACTAATGCTGCCAAAGAGGGAAAAGATTGTGTCCATAAGCAAATGGTCCAGATTCTCTGAACCATAATATTTTCACAATTGAAAATGAGGACTGTTACTATCTCCTGTGATTGTTTTAAGATTAATTGAGACATAAAACATCTGGTATAATTCCTGACACATGCCAAGCACTCAACACCTTGAGTTCTTTTCACTTCCTTTAGCCAAACTCCAAATACATAATAATCACTCTATGAATACGCAGAGGAGAAAATATAATTTACCATTCAATACATTTACCCTTTACCTGAACAGTATCTGACTACTCACCATCCCCCCCCCCTTTTTTTTTCTACAAGAGACTCAGCTTCTGGGACTTGCTTTTTGTGCAGCTATTACATTCCAGGGACTGTGTTACCCAATTTTACGTGCGTTCTTCAACCAAACGACAACAGTAGATTTTGGATTCTACAATCAGAAAGGTCTGCACAGTTCTTTTTGTACATTTTTCAGCACTGCCCCATTTGCAGTTAAGAACTCAAGAATGTCTTTTGTATGGTAATGATCGTGGGGAAGGCTCAGAGAATCTCAGCGTGGGAAGGGATAAAGAAAAAACCTGGAGAGGAGGGAGAGATAAGTAGGCAACTCCTTCCCTATTTATCATGATCCAAGTGGATGTTAATAAATGGGCATTGTTTTTCATTCAAAAAGTATTTATTAAACACCTGTCATTTATTGTGTACCTGGCAATGTCTGGGCGCTGGGCATGTGGCATAAGCCAGAACGGCAAGGTTCCACCTCTTTGCACTTACTGTTTCTGGTACCTGAAAGTCCCTTCTGTCAGACACCTGCATGGTTCCTTCTTTGGCCTCCATTAGATCTCCACCCACAGGCCACAGCGTCAAAGAGATTCTCCCCATTAGCTTGCCTAAGGGCCCAGATGTTTTGGTCTGATCCTAGTCAGGGGTCTAAATTTTCCTAAGACACTATTGATAGATATTAAGGCTATGGACAACCAGGGTCATTTTCCACAGGAAGTACTTACCCAGTTAGTTAACAGTCCTCTACTCCGAGTTGGGGGACCGGAAGTAAAGTAAATGCATTTCCCTGTGACCTTGAGTCAGGCCTGCCCATTGCCACTTCCACATCTTCATTCTTTCATCTAGTCCACTAGGCTCTCCTCCAAGCAGAGTACTGGCCACAAATACGATCAGAACAAGTTCTCCTCTCTCTCTCAGGTCATTAAGTGTGTGGAATGGGGTAGAACAATAAAAGACTCCTGGGTTAATCCACACCCTTCAAGAGGCAGATTGTTCAATGGAACGATGAAATCACCTACTTTAAATACCATCAATTTGCCAAAGACTCCCGAATCTACATTAAATCTTCACCTCCCCTGGAGATTCCAGATTTGCTGATCAACCTATTTGATATTTCCACTTGGATATTCAGAAGGCATCTCAAACGTAACATGTTCGCAAACCTCCCATCTTCTCCATCTCAATAAAAGGTATTCCTGCCATTTTCTCAGGCCAAAAACTAGAAGCCACCCTTGATCCTCTCTTTTCCTAATCTAATTCAACCCATTAGTAAGACCAGGGAGATTCTGCCCCCAAAGTGTATCACAAATTCAACTCCTCTACCACCACTCTAGCCCCAAATGGCACCTTCCTTTCCTTGGAAGGAAGCATCCTCCCCGTATCTCTTCCTTCAGGCCCACTGCAATCCATTCCCAACAGAGCTCCCGGGGTCATTAAAACAAAACACACAAACAAAAACCATAGGATTATGTCACTTCCTTGACAAAAATCCTTCAATTGTTTTCTGTTTGCAAGAAGATTAAAATGCAAATTTTTACCTTGGCTTCACAGCCCAGCCTAACCTGAAAACTGCCTCCTTCCCTGCCCTCATCTTTTTCCACTCCCCACGTTGTCGTTCTTATTGTTTGTTTTGTTTTGTTTTGAGAGGGAGATTGAGAGAGCCAGGTGCAGAGGAAGAGGGAGAGAATCTTCAGCAGCCTCCACACCCATCATGGAGCCCAACACGGAGCTCCATCTCACAACCCCAAGATCATGACCTGAGCCCAAATCAAGAGTCAGAAGCTCAACTGACTGAGCTAACCAGGAGGAGCCCCTCGACTCCCCACTTTGTTCTTTACCCTGCACCCTCCTTGATTTTCACGATGTTCCTCAAGCCCACTGTGCTCATTCCCTACTTCTGGCCTTTGCACCACCTGGGCCCACAATGTAGATTTTCACCCTGTTTTCCACCAGGATGGTTCTTCTTAGCTCTCAGATCTCAACTTAAAAGTCATTTTTTTTCAGGGCACCTGGGTGGCTCAGATGGTTAAGCAGCTGACCTTGGTTATGGCTCAGGTCATGATCTCAGGGTCGTGAGATCGAGTCCGGCGCTGGGCACCTCATTCAGCAGGGAGTCTGCTTATCTCCTTCTTTCTCTGCACCTCCCACTCCTCTCTCTCTAAAATTAAAAAAATAAATCTTTAAAAAAGTGATTTTTTTTCAGACTTTCCTTGACCACCCTGTAGCCAATTCATTGCTCTCCATCTCTTTCTCTATTTTAATCCTTCAGAGGAGATGGTTTATTGATGAGTAAATTGTTCATTTCTATAGTGACTGTCCCCCCCAACTAGAATGGAAGATCTCGGTGGACAGGGATCTTGTCTGACTTGTTTAGTGCTATACTACAGATCCGAGAAGAGTGCTATAAAGCAGGTTCTCAATAAGTACTGATGGATGATCAAACAGTTCTCAGCCCTCAGGTCTCCAGCTTGTCCAAAAGGGCATCACAAGAAACCAGGTTAAGGGATGTCACTATACACTAGTCTGTTGCATTCCTTTGAACTATGAGTATAATAATCTTTTAAAAAAAAAAAAAAAGAAAAAGAAAAAAGAAATGAAATTAGTTCTGCATAGCTTGTTAGCTCCTGGATCATTGCATTCTTCACTCAGTGCTCACAAACTAGCTGGTTAATATATTTTTTCCTTTATTGTTTTCTTAAATTACAAAAGCAGTGCATGCTCCTTGAGAGAAATTCTAATAACACAGAAGTATATAAAGAAAAAGAAACATCTATCCTCTACTCCCATTCTCACTTCCCAGATGTAACCCCTGTTACTACTTGATGAATGTCCTTCTTTTCTCTATGCATATACACATATAGGGAGATAGGCATACGTAGCTTTAAGGCAAACGTAGGAGATGTGTGTATGTATATGTATTTTTTTACTTACCATTTGGTAGACATTTTTCTATGTCCATACACATCTACTATATATTTAATGGCTACATAGAATTCCATTGCATTCATTACTTTACTTATTCAAATATACTTAATTATTTTATGAGCAAAGACACAAAAATTTGAAATTATAGGTAAACAAGAATGGCAAGATACTGACAATTATTACAGCCTGGTGATGGCACATGGAGCTTATAATACCATTCTTTCTACTTTGATGTAAAATTTAAAAAGAAATACTTAACAGACCTCATTCTAATGGTGAATTACTGAATATTTTTCTCTGAGATCGTAAACAAAATAAGGATACTCAATATCGTTTCTACTGAACATGGTAATGAGGGTCCTGGGCACCATGAGTCATGAAGAAAAATAAGGATAAGAAATAAAAAGAAGAAATAAAATAGTCATTATTTATAGATGATATAACTTCATATAAAGAAAATCCGAAAGAATCTACAAAGTCTTAAAATTAATTAGTGAATCTAACAAGGTCCTTGTTCACAAGGTTGACACACAACTCAATTGTATTACTACCTACAGCCTAAAAATAAAAAGATGACTTTTTTAAAATCTACTGAAAACATCAAGTACTTCAGAATAAATCTAATGAAAGATATGTAAGGCTTCGTTGGCGACAACTACATGACGTGGAGAGAAATCAAAGATAATCTAAAACAATTACTTAACAAAACGTTTGTGTTCTTTGCCACACACTCTGGCAGGCTAAGGATACAGTGTGAAGTGAAAATAAGCACAGTCCCTGTATTCTTGACCTTGCAAGCTGGTGGGGTAACCAATACCCGTTAGATAACCATGCAAATTAATGTCATATTGCAAATGTGGGCAGGGTTCCAGAGAAAGGTACACAACATTGTGAGAGCTTTAGAGATAGGATTTGAGCTGATCAAAAAACCAGGGAAGCTGTCTCAAAGCACTGCAAACAAAAAGGACAAGGGACGCCTGGGTGGCTCAGTTGGTTAAGCGTCTGCCTTTGGCTCAGGTCATGATCCCAGCGTCCTGGGATCGAGTCTGGTGGGGGCTCCTTGCTCCTCAGGGAGTCTGCTTCTCCCTCTGCCTCTGCCTGCCGATTCCCACCCCCCCACCTTGTGCTCTTTCTCTCTCTGTAAAATAAATAAATAAAATTTTAAAAAAAGGACAGTATATTCACAGACTTTATGCAAAGAATAAGTATGAACCATCATTGATTCAACCATTCTTGGCATTGATGGTTATTTAGGTTACATGGTAGACTTTCGGATGAAGAGGCTGCAAGGTTTCCCTTCCCTTGGTTCGTACTCTACTCTGTGGACTCTGGGGGAAGCTCTATGGCTTGCTTTTGGCCAATGAGATTATAGCAGATGTTGATTCAAGTGGATACTGAAACATATCGTACCCTGGGGCCTTCTCTTTCTTGCTGCACTTAGGGCCGTGGGAACGCCATGTGATGGAGCTCAGGCTAACCCACTAGAGGGTAAGAAACACAGGGAGCAGAGAGTGGCTGTCCCAGCCCACCATCCAGCTGCAAGCTAAAACTCAGCCAGACATGAGAGAGCCAAACGGAGATCAGCCAAGTTGGCTGAGACCAAAAACCCACCTGGCCAAGTCAGAATCATGAGCTAAATAAAGTGGTTATTGTTTTCTGCCACTACATTTTTGAGTGGGTGTTAGGCAGCAAAAACTAACCAATACAGTTGACCGCAGTTTTCTTACAAGCAGTGATTTAGTAAATGGCCTTGCATTTGCATCTTGGTGCACTGGGCACATAGCAAAGTCCTAGGGATGGGTACTTTCACTGCTATCAAGATGAATTAGGAAGTTGCCCAGATGAGGAAACTGAGATACAGCTAAATTAAACTTGAATACCAACCTTACACATGGAGAGGGAGATATTTGGGATTAGTGGCCAGGCCTTCAAACCCCAATTCGACAGTCATTCAAATCCATCATGGTCTTCTCTGCTAGTGGAGAAAAGCAACACATTTTTCAAAGCCAAAAATCAAAGAAGTTCAAAATCAGTTTGCTGGGTTACAACCTGTCTACATTTTTAAAAAACCTGTGCCTTTTAATCCTGACAACAAACTTGAGCTTGTCAGGCTTTAAGGAAGAGTGATCCAACAAGAAAGACCACAGGGAGGGCTGACTCCAGTTTCAACAGAGAGATATTGCCGTCCCCTGGGAAGGAAATATAGCATTTTCCTTGACCCGATTGGTCCAATTGTAGCCACAAATCATGAAGGGTTAAACAAAGATTATAAAGTCTCCTCAGCAGGGAATGGTAAAGTTTATTTATTTTTTTATCCAGTCTAGAGAATTACAAAAATATTATTTTCCTGGAACTTGGAAGGAGAGTTCGGCAGACAATATGAATTTCAGGAAAATATTTTTGCCATTAATTATGTCATAAGCAAAAGAGTAAAATAAACTGTTTATTATCACATATAAAATGCTTTTGATCAGTCAACTGAAAAACTAATTTCATTTTCTCATTACCCTGCCTCAGGCATCCTTTAACGTCAATTTTTATTATAGCAAAAGCAAGGAAATTAAAATGATCAGTTATGGTGCAGAGAGAAACATTTGCTTCACAATTTTTAAAAGTAAAAATAATAAAGCACTGAACCTCTTTATCATTCGTAATAATCACAATTCATCTGGCAAGGGGGGAATTCTGCCCCAAACCCTCTCCTGCAGTCCTTGGAACCGTTAGGGTTGGTCAGCACTGAGAGATGCTAGTGGCCCTGTTCACGTACCTACCTAGTGGAGATTGGGTTGAATTTCCAGCCCAACTGGCTCAAAGTTTCACAGACGGAACAGGGTGGGATAGAAGGGGGCTCTGTATCCACCCAGAGGAGCGAAAGAAGAAAGCGAAGCAGAGGATTAGGGAAGCATGAGCTTGGTCTCCATCTTTTGGCCCAGGAGCCAATGTTATGGAAAGAGAAGTGATTTTATGGAGACATGTTTTGTAAACTTGCTCCTGCCTCTTACAAACTTTCTGATCGTGGGCGCCATTCACGGACTGAGGGTCCTGACTCACCACAGCATTATAAAGCATTAACAAGGCTATATCTGTGAAAGCACTTTGTAAAGCAATAATCAACATCCATTTTATAGTGGTTGTTAAGAAAAGAATGTCCTGGCGTCGCTGACCCTGGGACTTGGTTGCATCCACTGGAGGATTCCTGGCTATGAACAGACGTCTTGCTTTTTGGCTACGGGAAGAAGTGACTCAAGGGTAGAGCATGATGGGAAAAGGGGAAAGAAGCCTTGGTAACAGAGTGATGACAGAGCTTCTGACCCCTTGTCAGCCTGAATGATCTGACTGAGGGCCTCACGGAAAGAGAAATGGGGAGAAACTAAATGAGCCATGACTCCATGACTCTTGGGTGAACGTCCTGCTCTGGAGCCTAGAAGACAAGGTTGTTGAGGGGCGTGTTCTCTGACCCGCTTCTCCATACACACAGGGCAGCACTGATGGTCTCATGAGGTTACATTTTATGAAACAGAGGTGGTGATGTAACTCTTGACAAGATGGCAAAGGCAGAAGGAAGTAGGAGACCTGCTCACATAACCCTCCCTGGTCCCTGCCCTCAGTCCTGGGAATACCCTGAGAAAGTCAGGCAGAGTTCCCTCACTGTGTCTGTTGTGGCCGGTAAGAGAGAAGTATCTTAGCTAAAGCTGAGCAACCTGTCCCCTCTGGTTTCCCCACGGGCCCCACAAAGAAACCAGTGTCCTCTGAGAGCCACATAAACGTCCCCATTCCCTAAGTTGTCCCAGCAGAGATAGATCTTGAGGCTGTCCTCTTTAGGCAGCTCTGTAGGCCAGGGGAGAGACAAAGCAAGTGTCCGATAGACCCTGCCCTCAAGGATAAGTCAGTCTGCTGGGGAGTCAAAACTCGGACACGAAGTGACCTCAAGAGCAAATCGGAAACAACCTATAACTGTCCGGTCCTGGTTAGGAGGGAGGGGCCAGGTGGGGGGCGGGGAAGCTGTCTTCTCAGAGGAGGATAAAGCACTTCCCAATACGTAAGGCTCCTCTATCTCACTGCCGTCCCACTTGCCTCTGAGAAATGTGTGTCGGCTGTACTCTCGCGGTCAGCTCTAAGAATGGACCTGCTGATGGCTGCCTGTACCCACGTGCCCAACAGCACAGCCAGTTAGGTGTCCTTACCTCTGGGCTTTGCTTTCCCCAGCATCAGCCCCATTCTCGGGCATACTCTCCCACGTGCCTGGCCACTGGGCTTTCCAAGCTTGCGTCCTGCTAGCATGAACAGAAAGAGGGCAAGTTCTGGAATGGGGTCTCTTCGACCCTGGATGGCCTGCCTTGGGTGAGGTGCCCTCAAGAGCCTGAACAATACGATAATCTGATTGGCCAGCTTTGAGTCACATGACCCACCCCGGGGACTGAGAGCGCAGGGTCCTTCTTCAAGGAAAAAGATGTCAGGGGGGCAAAACCCAGCAGACGGCTCTGTAAGCACCTGTGACTGGGCTCACCTTTTCCAAGCTCTCATTAGGGCTTGGTTTGGAGCAGGGAGAAGATCTGAGGGCAGATTCTAGATCCCCTCATGCCTGTGGCATTCGACAGGCACACGCAAGTACGGGGCAAGTACAGAACAACCCTGTTTTTCTCCAGCCAAGATCGCCCAGCCTGATGAAAAGGATGATTAATCCCTCGGCCTCTCAGTAATCCAGCGGCCCATTTGCTAACCATCTGTACGCCTTATTCTGCGGGGCGGCCCAAATGAAAGAGGCCGGTAGTTGTTTTTTTGGAAAATGTTATGATTTTTCAAGCAAACAATAGAAACTTTACAAAGCCATGAGATTTATTGAATCTGCCAAGCCGTCTGGACTTGATCAGACTGGTTTATGCGGGTTCAAATGTGCGCACCAATCTCCCCGTTTTATCATCATAAACAACAATTTCTGTTTATTTGTGCAGGATCAGAACTTCTCTTTATGTTTCTCACATATTATTTCACTGGGTCCCCATCAAATTCAAGTGTGGAACAAGGGTGAGGACTGTTCTCAGGCCGTTTTATGGAGGGGGACGCTGGCAACCCAAGTGGTAAAGGGGTTCTAGAACTCAGTTTACAACCGGAACATCCCTCACAAACCCTCTGACCTCATTCTGTGCCAGTCCAACTATTTTTTTTTTTTAAGATTTTATTTATTTGACAGAGAGAGAGACAGCCAGTGAGAGAGGGAACACAGGCAGGGGGAGTGGGAGAGGAAGAAGCAGGCTCACAGCGGAGGAGCCTGATGTGGGGCTCGATCCCATAACGCCGGGATCACGCCCTGAGCCGAAGGCAGACGCTCAACCACTGTGCCACCCAGGCGCCCCTGTGCCAGTCCAACTATTAAAAAGAAGAAAAAAAATAAATGAAAGAAGTCTTTGCTCATTATCCATACTTGAGATTTATGCTGCTTCTGACCTAGACAGCCATGGCCATTATATTGCATTATATTCAATCAGCAGACTTACTGTTTCTGTGGGAGAAACATTGTCCTAAACACCTTGGTAAGGGACACAGAGGAAGGAGGAATCTTACTCATCTTCAAAAAGCGTGATGCCAAGTCGTGGACGCAGGACAAACTGGAGAGAAAAAAAAATGACGTATGCTTTTGCAAATTTTATAAAAATGATAATTTTATAATCGTAATTTTTTTAAGTTGACGGATGTATTTATTTATTTAAGTAATCTCGCCATCCAATGTGGGGCTCAAACTCACGACCCCGGGATCAAGAGTTGCACGCTCTTCCGACTGAGCCAGCTGGACGCCCCAATTATAAATTGTATAAAAATGTAGAGAGAATGATAGACAGATATACAGATAAAAGAGCTTGAGTCAAAAGGGCTGAGCAGGTGGCTGTCACAATCTGTAGTAAAATACCACACAAATTGTATAGAGACAAATGGAGAAAGGCTTCAAAGAAAAGACGGCATCTTTAAAACCCTTGTTGCCAAATCACACCTGTCGAATGATAGCAAATTGCCTGAAGTTCAGGGTTTTCCCAAGACCAGGTCAAGACCTGGGTCCTCCTAAAGGCATCGCAATTGCTACCCTTAAGCTCTTCATGAACAATTAGACCTTTTTTTTTTTTTTAATAGCAATTAGTGACATACTGCAACTCTTCTCGAATTTGGAAGTGCATGGGCTTGTCTTGTTTTATTAGTTAATCATAAGCCTCTGGAAGACATAGAACTTGTTTTCTTCCTCTCCTCACATTGCCTAGCAAGAGTTTGCATCCAGAGCAAAAGCTAAGTCCTGTAAAACTGGTATCAAAATAAATCTAATTTAGCTAATGAGCTCTAAGTACCCAGCTGCTTAAACCATGCAGTGTTGGGGGAAAACATTCCCTGTGAGGCTGGCATAACTTAGAAGTAGATGGGGCCCTGAGAGCAACGGGGGAAACGAGAGGCCACAAATTCGGGCTGCTGCCAGTAGCAGATGCTCATGCACTCTCACCCCTTGGGTTTCCCACCTAGCACACCATGAGTCACCCCAAAAGACAGGGGGACGTGAGTCACTTGGTTGACCAGAGGCTCACCCCAGATTCTTAAGGCCGGGGATATCTCCCAAGGGACTCGACTCTATCCTTAGCGACCTTCCCTTCGTGGTCATCTGAACCAAGGAGGGACCTAGTACCGGGGACAGAACATTCAAGACAGAGCTGAACACCGGAAACCATGGGAAGATACACCTGAATGGAAATCCGTACACAGAATAAATGAAATATCTGGAATCATTTGATGAAAGCCCATACTTCACATCTTTAGTTGTTGTTTTTTTTCTCCTCCTCGACCCTGTTAAATGCTCCCACTTGTGCTTGTAAGATCTGTACTGAAACTGCCTTAATACATTATTTCTCTTCCAAGCAATGAGTTGATCCAGTCTTGTTTGGTACATCTGTTATAACACATCACAGCCTCCCATAATTGCTCTTTTATTTAATTCTACACATTCTGATTAGCTGTGTCTGTTCCGGGCGAGCGCTAGGAGTATGCTGAGTGTCCTTCATTCAAAAAGAGTTCTTCAGAACAGTATGAAGTGAAATTAAAGTACTTATTAAGTCATAGAAACGAAACACAGTTCCCTAATCGGCAGAAGGGGTGGCAAACAGCTAGCACCCCGCAGGAAGAAGGGTTCAGAGCATCCTTCTGAAAGAATTCCTAGGATCTGGTTCTTGGGATGGGCTTGCAGGGAGTGAAGAGGCAGGAGAACAGATTCGGGGACTGCTTGAAGATGTGAAAGGAGCCCTCTCCCAAACACCGAGGGGGAACTAGGGCAGCAGCAGCCTCGGACCCTGTGTGTGATCGGGGGGCCGGACAGGCTTGTCTTCCTTAGCTCATCTGCTTAGCTCTCATGAATATTCTGCGAGCCGGGAGGCTTTTAGGAGAGAAGAGACAATTAAATTCAAGCTTTTCACCATTGTATCTCTTGCGCCAGAGTGAGTAATAGGGCACAGGGCAATAGACTGAAATTACATGGTAGCAGAACATGTGTACTGACCTTTCCTCCAAGCAGATCTATTTACTTTAGGCTGCACATCAACTTGTAGGAACCGATGTACTCCTAGCTGGAGTAAAGGTTAAAAACTGTGTGCATCTTAATTCATCTGCATTTCGGCTCTGCTCGATTCTTCTGCTTACTCTACAGACCTGCATGTATTGGCTTCAACAAAAATGAGGAGGCAACATTGTTTTGAAGTTAGTAATACCTTGGCTCTTCCCTCACTGAGTGCCTGGGTCCTCCAAGTCTGGTCTTTGGCGGCAGTGTTCCTGTTACCTGGGATCTCATTAGAAATGCAAATGTGGAGGCTTTGTGCCCAACCTGGTGAGTCAGAAACCGTGTTGTTCAACAAGCCCTACAAGTGAATCTGTTGCACACTAATGTTTGAGAACAGTGTGTGTGTGTGTGTGTGTGTGTGTGTGT
>NW_024424341.1:10477266-10502877 GCF_017311325.1 Ursus maritimus
GTGTGTGTGTGTGTGTGTGTGTGTGTGTGTATGCGTGTGCGGGCACGCAGGTACGACACGCCCCCCCCCCCCGGCTGCTTTTAATATGCAGCCACTAATGTAATACATTGTTTCCTGAAATGTGGCATGCAGCAGATAGGACTGCTGACGCAAATATTAAGTGGTAGGTGACTCACTTTGGGTGGTCTGGAGAATGTGATTTTACATGGCACTGGAATGCAATTTTAAATCACACTGAATCTCCCAGCGAGAAAAGTAATCCTTTTCAACCCTTCTCATTTCTCAAGAAGACTCAGTTTTGTACTAATATACTTTCCACCATCTCTCGAACTTGTGCTAATCTCCTTTTTTTAAATAAAGACAGATCAGGATCCAAGCTTAGAACCTTTAAGCATTCAACAGTATCAAAATAGAATATGATTAATATCATTCTGTTTCATCTGGGTTACCCCTATGGGTTGCTTTCTATTTATCCCAAATGACACCAGTTTTCATAGTCTGACAGTGATATAAATTTTCTTTTTAATTAATTTTTCCTAAAAAGAAAGTACACCAATTTAAAAAGAACTATGCAATCCTTCAAACAATAGAGTACGAATGACTCTGAGGAGTTCATAAACGGGCCAGGGCAGTAAGGCAATTTCCAGGGCAGTACCCAGTCAGTACAGATTAAGCTTAATTTCCAACACCAGCTCAGCCTGTATCTCCAGGCCTTGACCTTCAGAAAAATGACCTGAAGTCTGAGACATTTGCCATCAGTAAAGAAAAATTCCATTCCGGTTACTACACGATTTAAAAGAGAGAAAAATGACTCATACATTTCAGAATGATTTCTAATCACAACCTTTTGAAATCAGAAGCGTTCTGAAGTGCTCAAGAATGAAAATATCAAAAATTGTCCATTACTCAAAATTCAGATTAATTGAATTTGGGTTGGATGGGGGAAAAAAACTTACCTTTCCTAATTTGTATAAAAGTAACAAGTTTTCTAATATAACATTTGAAGAAAAAAAAAAAGAACAGAAAGAAAATAAAAATCACACCATCCATACTTATGTCCCTAAAAGGGACTTATTAAGATTGTGGTCAATTTCATTCTAGTCTTTTTTCTTCGTGAGACTATGGTACCAATATGTATATAGTCCTTTGCGTGATCGTGAAACTTTTTCTTTTGTATTTTAATGAGGATTTTATTGTGTGGATAATACAGGAAAAAATAAATGACTTATAATAAGTTTTCATGTCCATATTTTCAGTATAAAAAGCATACCTCGACTGGAGTTGGCTGAAACAACAAAGACATTTACCATGCCACGTAACAGAAGGCCCAGAGTAGAGTATGCCACAGGACTTTGGCCAGCCTGACAATGACGTGAAGAATCTAGGGTCTCACATTTTCCTGGAGTGGGCTTCATCCTCAGACTGGGGAAGAAGAGTCCCTTTCTAGGTAAAGAGAATGCTTTCTGCACAAATTCCTCCAACAGTCTTTTCACCTCGCAGGAGAAGAACCGGATCCCGTGCCCACCTCTGACCCCATCACCGGACAAGGAAAAGGGTGTAGCCTGGTTGGTTTACCCCAACTCCTGGAGAGGAATGCACTCTGGTGAGTCAACTGCCTTTCACTCCAAAAAGAAAAAAGGCAGACAGGGAGGTCTTTTTAGTGGACTGCCGTAGCAAACAGTGTGTGCAGTGTTTAACGAAGATATATTTAACATCTCTCGACGGCTAGCTGCTTCTCCATACTGCATGAAAGCTAGCTCTAGATAACTTCTAGGCCCTCCATGTGTTGGTCCACTCTGCTTCTCTACCTTTAGGTAATCGCCATTTCCGAGATAATTTTACGTTCTGGTCAGTCCTTTTTCTCCCTTCTTCCATAAACACAGCATCTTCCCTTCTCATGAGGTCCTTCTAATCAAGGTTTACTTCAGTTCCCACTTCATGACCAACCCCCATACTTCCTCATATTTACAGGACATCTTTAAAACAGCATCCCCCCCCACACACACACTTGTCGGTTTCCCTCTGACAGCCGCGTCTTACATTTGTCTACCTAACACCTGTTTGCCCATGCATCTTGCAGACGGCACCCCAAATTTCCAGGAAGAAATACCCGTCCCATTTGCATTCCACACGACTCTCTGCTTAACAGGACCAGACAGCCACAATGACTATTTCAGGGACAGACATACGACCCAATCCCACCAGAGCCCACGGGCCTGAGTTCCAGGACTTTGGGAACCGTTTGGCAGAAAGAATTTGCTTTTTGTTGTGGTTGCTGATGGGATTTAAATCTGGAAATCCTGGCAGACATCTCGCTACCAAAGAGACAGCCTGCCTGGGAATGAAGCCAGCATAAGGTAAAGCAGATATAAATCAAGAGATGAAACAGATAAGACCAAACTCAGAGAACAGCACGGGACTCCCCGGACCCAGCTATGTCTAAACACAGTGCTACCTCTGAGGTTTTGAGCTGTGAACGGAGGCATTCCCTGTTTCGTTTACACCAGTTTGAATTTGATTTTGTCCCTTGCAAGAGAACCATGGCTAATGCAGCTCCTTCATTACTCTGATTCTGTTCATCCTTCAAGGCTCAGGGCCGTCTCCTCCAAGAAGTCTTCCCCATCTGCCACAGGCTTCACTTTTTTCCCTCTCTTAGCACCCAAACCATAGGCAGTTTCATCTGTTTATGGCCTATTGTGCCTTTTTTAAAAAATGAGATTTAATCCAAAGTACAATATTGCAGGCAAAGGCCATGTTTCATGGGTCTTTCGTATTCATATCAAGACCTGAAACAGAGCTTAGCGGATAGTAGGGACTCCCTAATTTATTGTATGATAGTTCTCAAAAAAAAAAAAAAAGAATTAGTGATGCTTATTATGCAGAGGGTACTCAAGAAGGGACCAAGATGCTATTGGACTTTTCACATACAATGTTGTGAGTTTCTGTCATTTTCCTGCTAGGACCCAAGGGGTCACGCCCTATTCCAGGCTCTGAGGGAGGTCCTTGAAAACAGAGCCCCCCAACCACAGTTGGCATCTATGTAAGTTGAAGAAACAAAGAAAAAAGATGAAGGCCAAAGCCGACTTAGTCCATCAGTAGGAATCAAGGTGGAAGAGGAGCCCACATCAGGAAGTTAATTACCTAGTCTCAGCAGCACTGGACCAGAGAAGCTTCCCACAGAATGAAAGGGGAAGCAGAGAAATCAGGATCCTGTGGACAACTCACTCCCAGGAGAAATAAGGTCAGATCTGAGTCTCCCATACTCAGTTATTCCCCCCCTATTTACAATCAAATATGTCACTCTAACTCCCCAAGGAAAGGATGAAGGGAAGAAAACCAGGAATGCCACATCTGAGGGGTTCCCTCCTCCTCAGAGGGAATGTCAGGGGCAGGGAAGACGCACTCGTGTCCCTCAACACATGCTCCTAGCCACTTGCCTTGGTCAAACCTTAGCATGTGACTGATGGTTGCTAATGGTCTCCCCTTACACTCCTAGTGCTAGAAAAGAATTCCCAAAGAGGTTTCGTGGAAATAGTCTGAGACACTGGGTGATACCATTAAGAAGAAGTAGACACAGAGTCACTTCAGAGGAAAATTTTCTCTCTCTCTCTCTTTTTAATTCTTATTTCAATCCCGGCTCTTTCGCCTTCCAAGTTTGCTTTCGAAATCTTTCTTTTCCATGTTTTTGGGTCTATGCTGAAGTGGAATTTTATGCTTCAAGAAGAGAGTTGATGAATCATGGAAAGTATAATCGACAAAGAATTGGCATGTTTTTCAACTCTTCTTTTTTCTGCATCAACTGAATAAGATTAGTGTCTTACATGGATTATTTTTTCAATAATAGAGAAGGCTATGTTGGCAACAAAAATTGCAAAACAGCAACATCATAAGCTTGCCTAACCATCCAGTGGAAGAGAATATTCAACTTGAAAAATACTCTTGGTCCAGCAAACCAAGGATCAGAGTAACAATTACAACTGAAATCATTAAACATTTGCTTTTCCTCCTACTGAGAAATTGAATCCTCTAGGATTCTTAGAGGGAAAAGCAGAAACATTAGGGGAAGACCTTACATAATAACCTTTCTGTAAAGCTTGGATGGCACAAATGATTTTGTGAGACATTCAAGTCACATGTCATTAATCAGAAATGACAGTCTTTATTCACATATATTTGACTGAAGCTGCATAATTTTAGACTCCAATAGGTCTAGATAAATGACCCTAAGTATTGTACTTTTTCAAATTGACAATGATTGATGATAGAGGGGGAAGAAAATGAATGCCGAAAAGGGATCCCGAAGTAAACATTGAAAATCAGTTGCACTACTTTGGGGGAAAAAAAAGAGTTTGGGGATTTTTTTTCTTCAAGACTTTCCCTCTTTCTGAGCATCTGGCACTCTTTAATTCTCAGTTTAATCAGGTGGACATTGCAAAACTCTCCATATTACACTCAAATCTCAATGAAAAGCTGAGACTGATTTAGTTATGTTCGTTCGCATAGTCAGAAAGGGAAAATAATAACTGATTAAAATTCATCCACCGCACAAGTACTTCCTGGGCCTATTATGTGCCAGGTGATATTCTACATACTAGGGCTTCAGCAGAAACTAAAATGAACATAGTTTAAGTTTTGGGGGAGCTCACATTTTAGTGGAAAGAGACACACAATATCCATGAGAACAAATAAATGAACGGGGTCATCCCAGAGAGTGCTAAGTTGCGTGAAGAAAATAAAATTGAGTGATTTAATAGACAGTGATGTGGGATGGGGGTTTCATTTGAGAAGCCAAGGAAGGCCTCTTTAAGGAGGTGACATTTGAGCTGAATAGGAGCCAGTTTTTCAAAGAGCACAATATGCAGAAGAAGTAGCAAGTGCAAAGGCCCTGAGGCAGGGACAAGCTTCGCATATGGGAAGAATAAAAGGTAAGCCAACATGGCCCCTTTAGTGAGCAAGAAGAGAGGGGTAGTAAGTCAGGACAGAGAGGTAGTTAGGGGCCAGACTGTATAAAGTCTTTCAGGTCATTATAAGGAATTGGGAGTGTCAAGCTACATGAGGTTTTAATAAAGCAGAAGGAAGACTCCATCGCATTAAATAATGAGACCAAGGGTCCATTGGACCCTTATAAGCAAAGCACTGTGCCTGATAACACTACATTTCCATTATAGTACAATCTCCTTGCAAAGAAAAGATTATCATTGCCTTTGAAAGATAAGGAATTAGCCAGCTCTGAGCAAGATCACAGACCTAGGAAGTCATGAAGGCAAGGTTCAGATTCTAACTTCACCACGTCTAGTTCCAAACTCAGAAACTGCCCATTACCCTACACTGAGTCCTATCATCTGCATTTTCTTATTCTCCCAGAAATATTAAAGGGGCTAATAACGCACCTATAATACTGTTACCTTCAACGAACGCATAAAAATGTTTATCAATGGTGAATAATGGGGTAACTCATTAAGTCTGTGTCAAATGTGTCTACATTTTTGATCCCCCCTTTTTTTCCTGCTTAATAATTGTTCGAGGCTACTTCTTACTAATTCTCCCTGGGGAACAGCATTCCTAGATGACCTTACCGGGAACCTCTGAGGAGCAGGTGTTATCAAACAGTATGTACTCATTTATCCACTCAAAGATTTATTGGGTGGTCACTCTGGTTGCAGATACTAGGGAAACAATGGTAGAGAGAACAGCAAAAATTCCTCTTTTTATGAAGCTTACATTCTAACGGCGTCATTATCTAGGTGGCATAGTAAAACCCAAATTACTTTTCCCCAAAGCTTTCCACAGTGCTTATGATCCCCTCTTATTACCATTTCTATGAAAAAAATAAGGATATCTGTTAAATATCACAGGCAAAAATAATAAGAACAAAAGTTTTAAAGAATACAAGTAAATTAAAATGAACCACAATACTAAAGCTCCTTACCTGGTAGAGCAGATATTCATAACATAGAGTGCGATTAATTTGTAAGTTTTCCCACATCAACCCAGTGAATATTTGCAAAAAATAATAATGTGAATAAGAATCGGGTTACAGAGAATGAAGAGTTTTGTGGAATGCTTCAAATAGAAAATAAAGCATCTCCCAGGCGTAAAAATGAAGAGCTTGGCATAGGACATAAGTGAGAGAAGACAGGAAAACATTTTTAACTAGATGAGTTTTCCCATTGTTGCCTCTGTTACTCATAGCCAGGTAAATATGACCAGCGTCATGTTTCAATGACAGAAAAATCAGAAAACAAGCAAAGACAACAACTTGCTAAAGAACAAGAAACTGGAGAGCAGGCCCCACATCTTGCTCACCCAGCACAACGTCTTACTTAGAGCGGAGAGTCGGGGAATAACAGGAGTGTAAGAAATCTACACCTTCTGGGGCGCCTGGGTGGCTCAGCGGTTAGGCGTTTGCCTTAGGCTCAGGGCGTGATTCCGGCGTTATGGGATCGAGCCCCACGTCAGGCTCTTCCGCTGTGAGCCTGTTTCTTCCTCTCCCACTCCCCCTGCTTGTGTTCCCTCTCTCGCTGGCTGTCTCTATCTCTGTCGAGTAAGTAAATAAAATCTTAAAAAAAAAAAAAAAAGAAATCTACACCTTCTAATAATTTCACTGCTGGGTCTTCACCCAAAGAAAATGAAAACACGAACTTGAAAATATATATGCACCCCTACGTCTATTGCAGCATTATTTACAAGAACTAAGACATGGAAGCAAACTAAGTGTCCCTTGATGGAGGAATAGATAAAGAAGGTGTGTGTGTGTGTGTGTGTGTGTGTGTGTGTGTGTGTGTGTGTGAGTGTGTGTGATGGGATATTATTCAGCCACACAAAAGAATGAAACCTCACCCACAATATGGATGGCCCTAAAGGGTATTCCACTAAGTGAAATAAGTCAGGCAGAGAAAGATAAATACCATTTGATTTCACTTATATGTGGAATTTAAAAAATAAAATAAAAAAGGAAACAAAGAAACAAAAACAGAAACAGACCCATAACTACAGAGAACAAACTGGCAGTTGCCAGCAGAGGGGAATGGATGAAATAGGTGAAGGGGATTAAAGGGTACAACCTTCCACTCATAAAATAAGTTACAGGGATTAAAAGTACAGCATAGGAATTCCAGTCAATAACATTGTAATAACGTTGTATGGTGACAGATGGTAACTACATGTATCGTCGTGTGCATTGTATAATGCATAGAATCGTCAGATCACCTGGAGGAGCACTTACACCCCAATGTTTATAGCACCAATGTCCACGATAGCCAAACTATGGAAAGAGCCCAAATGTCCATGGACAGATGAATGCATAAAGAAGACGTGGTATATATATATATAGGAATATTACTCAGGCATCAAAAAAATGAAATCTTACCATTTGCAACGACATGGAAGGAACTAGAGGGTATTTGCTAAATGAAATAAGTCAGTCAGAGAAAGACAATTATCATATAACTTCACTCATATGTAGAATTTAAGAATCAAAACAGAGGATCATAGCAGAAGGGAGGGAAAAATAAAATAAGACAAAATCAGAAAGGGAGAGAAACTGTAAAAGACTCTTAACTCCAGGAAACAAACTGAGGGTTGCTGGAGG
Organism: Ursus maritimus; assembly: GCF_017311325.1. Taxonomy (NCBI): domain Eukaryota; kingdom Metazoa; phylum Chordata; class Mammalia; order Carnivora; family Ursidae; genus Ursus; species Ursus maritimus. The sequence continues at coordinate 10,484,858 of NW_024424341.1, forward strand.
GGAGGAGTTGGGGGGATGGGGTAACTGGGTGACGGGCATGAAGGAGGGCACGTGATGTGATGAGCACAGGGTGTTATATGCAACTGTTGAATCACTGAACTCTACCTCTGAAACTAATAATACACTATATGTTAATTAATTGGATTTAAATAAAATTAAATTTAAAAAAAGAATTGTCAGATCACTCTGTCGTATACCTGAAACCAATATATAACATTGTATGTCAACTATACTTCAATAAAAAAGAAGTGCACACTAAAAACATTCATTCACTCAGCAGATGTTCAATGTGCATCTACTCTACCGTACAGCATAGGTTGCCTTTTCCGGAAGTGTTGCGGTCCCCCCTCCCCCTCGCCCTTCCCATGACAGAGCTACAAACGCCCATTCCCTGTTCTCCCAGGTTCCGAGGCATCTGGGCACGATCATGGGATCGGATCGGGGATGAGAGACGTTCATTTTTCCCTCCTCTCCTTCTTTGGATAGTCTCATGTGAAGACTCGATCCTTAGGCTAGAATAGTCATCTGTGAATTTGAGGTGATAAGTCTGAGTATGACTGTAGATGATGGAACAGGTGAACAGAATGAGCCTTTTCTAAACAGCCAAGCTAACCATGGAACCACTGACCTACAGACTTCTTACCACGTAACAAAAGCAAACGTCTTCATTTTTATACCCAATATGAGTGAAATTTTCTCCAAGTTTCCTCTGTGATCGTTCAGACACCATCAAGACTACCAAGATGTCAGATCAGTCCGATGCTCCCATGACTACCTTACAATGGGAGGCTAAGGATTGTATACACATAGCAATGGCGTTTAAATAAAGACCGTGAAAGTTAATCACGAGTGGGAAATAAAATGTCCAGCTGGGTAAGTCTTGGAAGTCTTAGTAGAAAAAACAGCATTTAAGTTAGTATTCTTGTTGAACCTCTGGCATCATTCATGTAAGTATACTATAATCCGTGCCTTAAAGAAATGGAACTAACTCAGTGTAAAATGGGAAAAGAAGAAAAGTTATACAAGGCACTCTTCAAGGCACTGTGAGACCCAGAGGGGGAAAAAATGAGACATGTTCACGGCCTTTAGGCAACTTAAAATATTTATTTGTCAATGCTCGTACATCTGAAGCAAGAAAGATTAAGACATGTCTGTTTTCAAAGTAAGACTATAAAAGGGCTCTCTCCCCGGACAGGAGATCCGAGGCACAAGTTCAAGACTACCCACCGGGCACTTTCCATGAAAGGTTTGTTGGCATCTCAGTGGGTGGTCTCCTGCTTGTAGCCTTGGGCTGCGGGGCCTCAGTGAACTTCTCTTTCATCCAGTGGGCTGAGCTGTCCCCTCTGCAGTGAGGTGTGAATCTCAGTCCGAGGGGAGCTCTCTCCCAAATTTACTCCTTCCCGGATTCTCTAGAGTTCTCTCTATCCCTTGGTAGCCAGGTCCCTGATACTGGTTAATAATTATTTTATATTGGGGCACCTGGGTGGCTCAGTCAGTTAAGCGTCCAACTCTTAGTTTCGGCTCAGGTCGTGATCTCAGGGTCGTGAGACTGAGCCAGGCTCTGCACTCAGTGGGGAGTCTGCCTAAGATTCTCTCTTCCTCTCCCTCTGCCCCTCCCATTCATGCTCTCTCTCAAATGCATAAATAAATAAAGTCATAATTATTTTACATTAAGCCTTCCCAGTTTGCATTACTATATGACTTCTGTCTCCTGTCTGGACCCTGGTACTTCTACCATTTTAAATCCACATCCCCTGTGTCCTGCCTGGAGTGGCCTGTTGTTCACTAGTGTGATAGAGGCTCCAAGAAGCATCCAGTTTCAATTTTGTTCAACGAAGTTTTCCAGGTTTATTGGACCATGAGACCTGTTTATAGACGAGCGCCTGTTACTCAAGTATCTTAAAGTACACCAGTACTTCCCAGTTTGGGAAATGCTGTTCTGGGGACTCATCACTAATCACTTAATGTTTCCTAAGAAGGTGGAAGTGCTCACAACCTCCAAAGGAACTAAATTCAATTCCATACATTACTGAATAGAGTGTGCAGGAGAACAGTACCACCAGAAAGCTTGCAGTACATGGAAATGTGTATGTGAATTGTAAATATGCAAAATGCCATAGGGACTTTTAGGTGGAAAAAGAGAGAAGCGAGCAATTCATTTTCACTGGGGTGACTATCAGGAATCAGTTTTGCAAGCAGGGACATGTGAGAGGATGAGCAGATTTTGTCAGAGGTGCATATAATGGAGGGGGAAAAGGAAGGAAAAGCAGGCATATGAAATAGGATGAAAAGAGGTATGAGGATTAGTCAGGACTCATGCTACCAGTCACAAAAACCCAAATCCGTGACTTAAGCAGAAAAGGGAATTTATTGGTGTATGAATAATTGAGAAGTCCAGAGGCCTCACTCGTGCCCCCACACTCAGGTTTACTCTTGCATCTCTTGGCTTCACCTTCCTCTGTCGGATGCCATTTTCAACAATGGGAGTGTCTCTCCTAGAGTTGGTTGCGATAACCTTAAGTTTGCTCCTGGACTAAAGCTAAGTAACAAATAGAGATTTTCCCTTCCCTAGAGATCTAGACTGTGGCTGAGTCCCACGCCTGTCTCTAAGTCTCTTCCTGTGGCCCGTGAGATGTAACGCTCTAACTGGCCAGGCCTGGTTCACATGTCCAACTTTGGGCCAAGAATGGAGTTGGCAACACCCATGCCACAGAGATAAGGGAGAACCAGGGTTCAGATACCAAGGGGAGAGGGCTAGATACTAGGCAAGCAAACAACTCTACAGATTCTATTTCACTATGACTATGGGGAAGAGTAGAAGAAGATGGACCCCAAAATTCAGGCTAGCCGTGTCCATCAGTGAAATCATTATTTAACACATGAGCAATAGATAACTCTCAACGAACTCTAAGGCACACATCAACCTTGGCAAAGCAGCCGCAAAGCTGAGGGAAGCCATAAGCGTGGATCTAAAAGGTAGGAGGAGTCAAGAAGGTTTGAAGCTTTTCAGAATTCATGGTGTCAATTCCACTCTGGTATTTTGTGAGCAACTTTAATGGATGACACTTTTATGGGGAGTAGGGTAGGGACTCAAAATTAGATGGCACTTCCTCCTGAAGGTGGGGTCAAACAGCTGATATTAGATCCTGAGGTGCAAAGCCAAAATAAGAACACCAAACACTGCTCCATTGGAATGTTCTTTCTCAAGTCCTCATTACCCAGGGGACTTAATATTAGATAAGCGAACTAAAGCTGCCACAGTGCTGATGGGCCCTGGTGAGGAACTGCTAACAAGATGTGAACACGCTTAATAAAATGCCCAACTCTTGCTGATATATAGCCAACTAATTACCTGCCAAATATCGAGGCTGTGTTCTCCCGGCTGGAATTGATAGCAGGCTGTCAGTGTGAGGGGACAAAAAGGCAGTTCAAGATTGAGAAATAAGAAGAAAGGTTTGATGTATTATAGTGGACGCTGTTACTCTATATCAAATTATCTTGGGCTGGCTAGAGTCACACTGTCAGACAGGTCCAACCCAGTACTTTTAGGGAAATCTAGAGTGACTTAGAGTCCCATCCACGTACCAAATTTCGGGGAAGGGGCGATGAAAACTATTTGTAAGGTTTGGCTTTCCAGAACAGAAGAAAGAGACAGTGCACTAGTACAGTAGAACTCAAGAAATAGATGTCTTCTTTGCACACAGCCCTCACTCCGGGACCATACAATATGCATATGTACATCCCCCATAAAAAGAGACCTCTTCTTCGGAAGAACACCCACTTTGGAAACCTCTGCTTGTTGCATTGCTATTAATTTGGAGAGTTGCAAATCTCCTAGTGCTTAAGGCTAAAGTTTAGCTAGAGATTTCTGGCTAAGTAAAAAACTAGCCGCTAACGTGGCCGCTAGACTTTGGCCCTTTGGGAAGAACATCCATGTGCATTTAACAGGCTCACCTTGCTTAAGCAGGCGGAAGCTACCTACCAGTGCCTGGGAATTAAGAGACTTTGTAGGAAAACAGAAGAACCCACTGACTACGTGCTCAAGGAAAAAGCATTTGGCCTACTGGCCTTACTGGATCCAGCTGTCAAACGGGGGCATCATGGTGCTTTTCCAATTTAGTCACATGTTTATCTCATACATCAACGTTACATCTGAAGATGAACACTTAATTCTCACGCAAAGGGACTATTGACCAGGAAAGCCTGGGGGTGTTGGCACTTTCTGAAAATAAAATGATAGGAAGAAAAGAAGGCATCAGACATCTAATAATAGGTCACAGAGGTCTCCAAAAGCAATAGCTACAGTTTGTTGGTTTGCTCAAAGGGTCAGAGTCCCTCATTTACTGTGTTTTTCTCTTTCCTGGGACAAATGAGTGTAGGGCATACCATAGTATGGAATTGTCTTCAACCTGCTAGCAGCTTTATTTAATTAGCTTATCTACTTCTTCCATACTCATCTGTAGCTCCTTCTGATTTCAACCTTTGGCTGGTCCCTCGAGACATGGTATACGTCCAAATTAGTAGTCTTTCGTTGTCAGCAATAGAAAGTAACTCTGCAATAGAAAATAAACTCTAAGTTCATTTTTGAATAAAGAGTTGAACACTCTCAAGAACTTGGGAAGGAAGAACCAACCTACCATGGAAAACCCAGAGCGGAAATTCCTAGACTTCCAACAAGTATTTTCCAAATCAACGTGAGGATAAGAATCACCTAGGAGTGCTTGCTAAACCTGATTCCTGGTTCCAGTCCAAACTTACTGAATCAGTTTTTCAGGGAGAAGTCTAGAATCTGCATACTTAACAGAAAACACTGAGAAATACCACAAAGTGCTAACGTTAATTCCACTCCACTGGCCCCCAGCTCTGCTCCAGAGGACAAGTTCTGGGAAGGGCTAATCCGATTGGCTCACTGAAGGACAGGTGTCCCTGGTCCATCAGCTCAGGCCAGAAAGGCTGTGTCAGAGGACCCTGTCCAATGTATCAGGAGGCGGTGCCAGACAAGGAGAAATCATGAAGAGCAGGGAAGCCATCACTAAGTGGTGACTAATACCAATAAAATAAGCCAAAGCTGCATAGAATTCATTACCAGCTCTTTACAATCATTTAGAGTTCTGAAACGCCATATCAACAGTTTTTAAAATTAGGAAACATAGCTGTACTGAAAAATTAGAGACAATGTCCCACGGGCGAATCCAAACCTGGATCAGGAGTTTGCATGAAGTGGAAAGAAGTCAAGACACAGAGCCTTACAGTGACAAATGCGACCTCTGGGACATCACTCAGGCTGTGGAGGGCCAAAGCTGCTTCCCAACTATCAGGCCCGCACCCTGAAATGTCCTCAAATTGGAGTCCATCCCAGTCATGCTCGATGTAAAGCATCAAGTCGGTGTAAAAGCTTGGGAAATCCCCAGCACCCCGTTCTTGGCTGGCTTTGGGGGGTTACCTACCATGTCTTCTGCTCCTCTTCCCCCAGGAGGCCCCACAGAGAGGGATTTTGCCAAATGATGGCAGCTTTACAGACAGCCTTCTTTGTCCACAAGGTCTTAGTCAACAGAGAGCATTCAATAGATGGTTTTGCTGCAGGCGTACTTGCAAATGCCAGGAAAGCATCTGACAATGTTGGATGTTTGCAGGGCTATTGTTAGGAAGATAAGTGCTGTCCCATGTTCAATCATTTATTCAACAGTCACACAGGGAAACTAAAGAGAGGAGGCCAGTGAGCTTGGATGTTTTGGTGGGTTTTGCAGAGAAGAATCTATCTCCTTATTTTATATACATAAAACCATGCACAGAGGTTCTGAACAATAGGCAGGTCGTACGGCCTCACTTTACTGGATGGACTTTACGAGTTGACTCCAAGCAATGTCCTCACTTCAAAGGCAGGCTGAGAGCAAGAGCGAACACATTCCCAAAGCCACAAAACTAATTTTGATGGCACGCACTAAAGGCAAGTTTTCCCTTTTCCCAGACTCCTGTTAGATGCTTTGTATCAGCCAACTCTATGAGAGGACTTTCCTTTGCAGAAAACTTGTTACATGCGCTGTTAATGCCACCTGGAATCCACTCGCTCTTCTTCTGGCGATAATTCTATAATTTTCCAGAGGGGAACAACCTCTCCCCGTTCTTACTCCATGTACTTCCAATGGAGCCAAATCCATCCTCTCCAGAGATGAACAGGGACTTGAGCCTAGCCAATCAGAGCGGTACATTACCCTAGTCCACCATGATTGGTTATGTTTGAGCACAAGACCCAATCAGAACAACCTAACACATTGAGATTTTACTGGGTTGGTGAGAGAGTACATTCTCCTTTCTGCTGGGAAGGCCAGCAGTAAGGATATTGTAAGGCAGTGCTTCCAGCAGTCAATGAGTGGAACCAGAGGCTGGAGATAACATAGCAGAGGACAGAGAAAATGAGCCCTAATGACTTGTCTGTGCTCTTGGCACTAGCTGTGCCTGAAGCCAGTGCTGTCCCTGGACTTTGCAGTTATATGAGCGAATAAATTCCCTTATTTCCCCTAAGCCAATTTGGTTTGGGTTTTTAATCTCCCACAATTGAGAGTCCTAATTAAAACAGGAATGAACACAATAATGCATTTTGTTAATTCTATTTCTTTAAAAACTATCTATTGAGCACCTGCTGTGGGGCTTCTAAAGAAGTAGAAGTCATTGTCCTTCTACCAAAAGTTGCTTAGTTGCCAAAGAAAGAGACAATGTTCATACACCCATAAGGTACAGAATCACTTGTACTTAAAGCAATTAAAAGGGTTAAGTTTCGTGGATCAAATGATATACAAAAAGGTTGAGGTGACGCAGAGAGAAAGATCAATGTGGAAGGCAGAAGTAGTATTCTCTTGGAGGTGAGATAAGCTGGCTCAATGTCAATTTGCCATTTCTTCCCTCTTAGCCAGATGAGTCTGGACCAAAGGGCTTAGGCTTGAGATAGCACCAAGAGTCATGGTCAACTTTGGGATTTTCTCAGGGGCCACGGGAAAATCCAACCAATTCAACTTCCCCTTCTCACATGCTGTCTGTGAAGCTGGATTTGGGGAACTATCCCACTACTCCAGGGGCTGGGTCAGATCATTTGAAGTCATCTGGTCAACCCCCTGCAATAACAGCTATTAATGCACTACTCTTAAACTAAAGTATTATTAATAAAGTCAATATTGATTAAAAGTTAACAACTCTTTTATTTAAAAATCAATAAAGTCCTCTTATTGATTTCACATGAAAATTACCTGAAAATCAGTCAACCAACGTCTTTAAGTATCCATCGTGGGCCCAACACTTTGGTTGGTGGTGAGGGAATATGATTGGTTCTTTGTAAGACCCTGCATTCTGTGAGCTTTAAAATCAGTAGCAACCTACACAATAAAGTAGATAACCATTAAGTGATTATTTGTGTATTAACTCAAGTGCAATGGTTGGTTCAAGAGGAAGAGGGTTCAGGATGTAAGATAATTGTAAAGGCAAGGGTTACATCTTGGGCAATTTGTTCCCACTCAGTCCAGGAGCAGGCCTGACAGAAGGCATACGCCATATAGAGTTGTGGGTTAAACAAGGTTTGCTGAAGAAGATGTCTCAGAGAAATATTTGGAAGATACAGGCCAGGGAGGTGGGGAATGCCCCACTTCTACTTGTAAGGTTCCATCATATGGGAAAACATGCCGAAACCGTCCATGAAAGGCTGGTTGATTGGTTTGGCTGGCCTTCCAAAGCCTTCTGTATGTTCACAAGTGAGTGAACAATGGTTCAGGAGATGCCAAGTTCCTATGTGCTGGACCCTGAAAGCTCATCTTCTTTCTAACTTTCCCAGCCCTGCCCTGCCCATGAAAAACCAGTCAGGGCAAAGATTGGACAAGTGATGGCGACACAAATGCTTCAAGGAAAGAAAAAGTCTTAAAGGGCAAGTGATGTTGCATATTTCCCTGGGTCATCTCACTCTCTCACTCACTACATTCCATCCAAGACCTGAAATACCATTAACCTCCCATAGCACAGTGTACCAGTGTATTTTGGAATGTCCTTCTTCGCCCAGAAATGGTTGGATGGAGTGAAAATACGTCCGTCCGGCCCACTTTCCTGTGTGCCCCACCTTCTGGCACGGCCATCACCGCACTGTCTTGTGCTTTTGTCCATAATTGCCTGGATCTCCTCGCTTCTGTCCTTGCCACCCCAGAGTTTATTCTCAACCCAGCCGCCAGAATGATCACTCTGATGTAAGTCAGTTGGTGTCATTCTACCGCTCAAAATTCTCACTCCTTTTCTCACTTGGAGTAAAAGCCTATGTCCTAATAATGGTCCCATACCTGTGGTTCTCACATGAACAAGAAAGTAACACAACCCGGGGGGGGGGGGGGCTTCAAACAAACAAGCAAAACAAAACAGTGTGGATGCTGCTCCCAAAATCCATTACACCCATTACTGGAAATGTTACTTACGTTTAAAACATCTTGCAAGTGGTTCTTTTTTCTCTTAGGATTATGGTGAATCTTGAACATACACAACATTAGATAAAATGGTTACATTAACCTCCATGTGCCCAACAGCCAGACCCCACATCTCTCAACCCATGGCCAATGCCGCTCCCTCCACATCCCCATCTACTTCCCCCATCTTACACTATTATGGAACAAATCCAAGACATCATCCCATTTTATCCATAAATATGTCAGTATGTAGCTCAAAAGCTTGAGATCTCTCTCTCTCTCTCTCTTTTTTAACATCACCATCATATGATGATCACACAGAAGGAAAAAACAACGAAGGCTATTGTGATCCACTGTGAGGACTGAGAACCACCACCCTCCCCAGCCTGCCTTTCTGCTTCCCACTTGGACCTCATCTGCTTTCTCCCACACTCATTCCCCTCCAGCCACACTGGCTGCCTTGCAGTGTCTCAGACACACCGACAGCCTGGAGTCTTTGCATTCGCTATTCTGCACTTCTCTCTGCCTGGATGCTCGTGCCCTGGACGGACACACAGCCCTTCCCTTGCCCGCCGTCAGCCCCTCAGTAAGGCTTTCCTTGATTATTCAAACTTGTAGTCCATCCTCTACCCACCCCTCCACACTCTCCCTATCCCCCCTTCCCTGCTTATTTTTCTCATTGCACTTTAGTAAGTATCCTCATACTTCTTGAATTAATAAAACTATGTTCCGCATCAGAATGGAACTCCATGACCAAAGGCACCACATAAATATGTGCTGAAAAATGCATGAATGAATGAGAATACTATTATTAATATGATGCCTGCACGTGAACCAGTAAGATGACGGGATAAAGCACAAGAAGTCAAATCAACAGATACTCCACATCATAAAGCTCAGAGAAAAATCTTCAAATTTGTAAACATGAAAAGGTGAGAATAATTAACCGGGTAGCACGTTCACAGTGAGCCATTAATGGAAGCTAGGGTGTTGGAAATAAAATCCTAAACTCTGAGGCTAACATCACAAGGAACAATTGTGGGGCGCCTGGGTGGTTCAGTCGGTTGAGCGTCTGCCTTTGGCTCAGGTCATGGTCCCAGGGTCCTGGGATCAAGTCCTGCATCAGGCTCCTTGCTCAGCGGGGAGTCTGCTTCTCCCCCTGCCTCTGCTCCGCCAGCTTGTGCACGCACACTCTCTCTCTGACAAATAAATAAATAAATCTTAGAAAAAGAAAAAGAATGGACAATTGCTCTCTTTCATTAACAGTCTCTTGGGCTGCTTACACCACGGAATTAAACCAGGCTGGTAAAAAGGGGTACCATATAGTCAAATAAAAGAAACAGTTGTGATATATTGGGTTAGCTTAGCAGTCCATAAATACATATGCATGTTTATCTGATCGATATTAAAAAACAACAGGGCGTGCCAATGCAGGTTGAAGTAGGCAAAATCCTGAACATCTTTGTCTGCCGAGCATTCATATTCTCTTTTGCAGGAGAACCTGATCCTGCAGTTCATTGTACATGCTGCTGCTCTCATTGAGTCAGGAACATGCTTGGCCATCTTCCAGGTGCAGGAAACAGCAGGACGGTGGAGCATCTCCGGAAGGCTGGAGCCAGCCGCACACCCAGGCGTAATGCAGCAGGGTACCAAAGCCATGCTTCACTGCATCCCTCATCCAGGGCCGAGGAGGACAACCAGAAGCAGTCCTCCCTTTTGGAAACCATGCCTAAAACAGGTTGTTTCAATCTAGGCTTGGAACATTCAGTATTGGCCTCGGTCATAACACGGGAGCTAACTCTCACTCTTCCTGGCTGCAAAGGCAGAAGACATCGTGCTTATTGTCACCTGGCCGATAAATATTCAAGGGCACCGTCATCGGAGCCACAGGGGGCGAGCTTATGTGAGTAATAGTCTCCAGCCTGGCACTCACTCCTCTGCATTAGGAATCACGGACATTAGAGACGGGTCCAGACGGTAAAGATGCTTCTCACTTCTTGATGAGAACACAGGAACAACACAGGAATGTTGGAAAGCCCCGATACTACTGTAATAAAGACTCCAGTAATTACCCTCAAGAATCAGGCAAAAGTTCAGCAGTGGATGCCACCCATGAGCAGGAGTGAGGGGGGGCAGCTGGAGAGAGGGGCATTGATTTCAATGTCCATTACACATGCATTGGAAAACAAGACTCTCACTGAAGCCATTTGTTCTGAAATTTACTTCCCATGCTCTGCTGTTCCCGGCGAGAAGAGCTGCTGCGCTCACGGACACAGACCTGCTTTGTAAACGCAATTAAAAGGAAATGAAGTTTCGCTTAAAACGCTAATGAATTTTCTTTGTGCTTGTTTTGTAGCTTGGGGGTGATAGGGACATAGGCTCATCTTTTCTTCCTATTAGAAGACATAAGAGTTTATGTGTATAATGATCTGATGTCTGTAGATTCACTAATTCCATCCAGAAACATTAAAATAAGCATTCTGCCGATGCGCCAGTTGTCACAATGTGGCATAACAGAACTTTGCTTGGAAAAAACTGAAGAACTGGGTGCTTTTAACAGCACAGACCCATTTTTTTCTTTTTTTAACTGCTAAAATATTGATATAGCCACAACTATCCATTCATTTCGGTGGCCCGCAGCAGTTGGCTCCCCAAGTCCCAGGTGGCTTGCTACTGGAAGAAAGTGGGGGCAACTTGTTCTCCTAAGGATGCAAGAGAGAGAACCTGGCCTTTTATATTTGCAACTTTGCCAAACCTTGTAGAAGTTTGTAAACACCATAAAATATGTTACGATGTTTACAGCATATGTCTCTTATTGTTAAGAACTATTATGAAAGTAGGAGCAGAGTCTACTTCTTAAAATATTTTTTATATAATAGTTATGGCATCCAATTATACAATAGTAATTGTGAATAATTATACCAAACCCCAGTCTGTTTTATGACTACTTCTCACGCTGAGCTCGTATACTCCACATAAACACCATCTGTATCAAACATAAAACTCTTAGTTGTTCTAAGAATACAGGCTTACAAAATGCAGTTTATTAGTTCTGGGGCCAAGCCGTTTCAGGGCTGTTGCCCGGGCCCCCAGAAACCACAGGAATCCAATGATCTCCTCTCTCCTGGGCTGCATTCTGTTTCATTGACGTACAGCCGACTTACCTGGAAGCTCAGGCTTTTTGCAGGAACCGTGGCCGACGTGTGCAGACCCCTGACACACTTCCGCGGAGTTTTTGTGTAGCACGGAGCATGCTTAATATGCTCTGCAGAACTGTGTTCATTCCCTGCAGGAGAGGCAGTGATGTAGGCACTTGAAATTGACCAAATGGCGCTTTGTGAATTTCCCTTGGGGAGTGCGGGTCCTGGGGTGCCAGGCTTCTTTCTCCTCCAGGAATCCCCAAATGAAAGTTTTCCCAGAAAGAGGCCCCTCACTTTGCAAAAATTTTTAGCAATTACAGAGAACAACTTTAAAAAAATGTGACTCTGATCTTACAACAGTTTTGGTTTGAGATTTTTTTTGGGGGGGGGGATTTTATTTATTTAGTAGTCAGAGAGAGAGAGCACAAGCAGGGGGAGCGGCAGACAGAGGGAGAAGCAGGCTCCCCATTGAGCAAGGAGCCCGATGATGCGGGGCTCCATCCCAGGACCCTGGGATCATGACCTGAGCCGAAGGCAGATGCTTAATCGACTGAGCCACCAGGCACCCTGAGTTCAAGAATGTAAACCTCTGTAGGAAGTTACCTTCTCAAGAGTCTAGCTTCCCTATTTTGTTCAAAATGTGAACTAAACACATATTTTGTCCCCAACAGACAAATAATATGTTCTTCAGCAATAAACAAACTTCAGGAACAACCTACGAATAAATGTCTTCACAGAAGTAAACCCAGTCCAAAGAAGATCATTTGCACCCATTTAAAAAAGTCACTCTGCTCTGACTGGGTGCTTGTGTCTACTAGTTGACTGAGGCCAAGCAGCCCATTTTGGGGCTCTCGATGATACAGAAGCAAGTATCATTGTCACCTTTTCTTAGCATATTTCAATCCTGAAAATTTTCCTGGGTAATCACCCCCATCTTCTTGCTAACTCAGGTTTTAGTATTTAAACTGTGAGAAAACATACTTTTTTTTGGGGGTAAGAAATCCCTACCTCCAAATAGCTTAAGCAACGATTTTATTTTCTGCATATGAAAGGCTGGCGCATTTCCCCCATGGAATTATGTTCTCTGCTTTGAAAAGAACTGTAGCTCCCCTCACATTCATTGGCCAAAATATTCTTAACATCATTAAAAAGTCCCATGCTAGGTATGCCAGCATTTGGACACAATTTATAAAAAAATGTTATTATGGAGGAAATGCCGCCAGTCCTTCCAGGTAACTGTCCAAACATCCAAAGACGAATGTCTTAATTTGGCATCCAAAAAAGCACACCCGAGGTCGGACTACATGTAGGTAATTTCCTCAGATGCTATTACGTGTCCCCTGGGATTCTACATACTCAATAGCAATTACAGAGGAGAGGATTAAGAATGAGCAGAGAGGGCGAGGGTGGAACAGCAGGCCTGAATGATTTGGACTAAGATCTTGTATCAAATTTGCAAATTACCAATTAAGGCAGGTTTAGAACATGGCATCATTTTCTCTCATTGTGACAAAGTGAAAATTAAGACTCTCTCTCTGCGTGTCAGACGGATGACATATAACAAGGACTGTTATCAAAAAGAATCTTACCGGGGAACAATAGGTCCTCAGAGGCGAGGCTACTGACCAGCAAGAAAAACTAGGCCAAAAATCTGAAAATAAGTGTGAGACGTGGATCTCGAAATAACTCTGCGGATTCTGTATAAGTCACTGAAACACCTTGCAAATTAAAGCCCCCCCCCCCCCCGAATATTCATTCACCAGAATGATCATGCCTGGTGTTCTGGGTGAAGATGTTGGCATTGTCGTTCATTTTTATTCCATCGCAGCAGGTGACTGCAACGTAGCGTTAAAGCTGTCTTCAGTTAAAGTTATGGCAATCATAAAATCTTGCAGACGGGGGACAAAGGATGAGCGAGGTCCTCACCTCTGTATTTCCTTTAACAAGGGGTGGCTCGGGGTAGAGCACACCCCACTTAGCCAGGGGACTGTGGTCTCAGAGATGGAGTGGTCACTTACAAAGCTGTAGGCAGGGCCGCTACCGCATAATCCCTAAGGAGATGCCTTCCTTACCCAGGCATTGATTTCCCATGCTCGATATCGATTCACTGGATGCCTTAAATATTGCATCACAGTGCACATCTACCCAATGTTCACCCATCTCAATCTTCCTTAAAACCCAATTTTTTCCTTTCTTTTTTACACGGGGAGTGCAGTATTGTGCTTTGACGTTTTCGCGGCACTCCAACACCACAGGTCAAAGCTGTTTGCCTGAATACAAAATAATTACAGAGAGACCTTGGTAGAGAAACAATCAGACTGGAAAGTATTCACACTCGAAAAACTGCCATGTGGCATGATGCCCCTTGGAGAACACAGACGAGGTGGTGTTCCCTCTGGTTTACTGCCTGTCCAGCCAGAAGGAAAACATGGGTTACTATTCTCTTTTGTATTGATGGATTTCGGTCACCAGGCAAGTATCTATCTATCTATCATCTATCTATCTGTCTATCTATCTATCATCTGTTATCTCTCTACATCTATCATCTATTCACCCACACATTTATTTACATATCCTGTATACAAATATATAACAGATATAAATAAATGTCCTAGATATGCCATGTACATACAAGTATTAGAAGATGAAATAACAGGAAAGCTACAATGAGAACATTTCCATTTCTGACTGTGCCTCTTCTAAGCGGAGATACTGGAACACGTTACCACTCTCTCTGTGCCTCAGTTTCCTAATTTGTTACAGGAGGTTAACACCTGCCCTATCTAGAGAGGGAACAGCTTTGGAAAGGGCAGAGTACTATACACATGCTCGGGATAATGAGATGTTTTACAAAAGAGCATTATTCCTCCGCTAAGAAGTGTACATCCAGATTCACGTTTTCTATCTGTGAAGGTTCTTCTTTGAAATTAAATTGAGACCATAACCAACATCCCTCCCAGGGCTGCCTGCCTGAGGTTTTACTCGGCAACAAAGCACGGGCTTCTTTTCATCATTCATCACATTTGAGTTCAAGCACCGAGAGGTACTTTTTACCAGTGGTGAAAATAGCTTTCTTTTCACAGCAGAAACACAGAAAAATGATCTCCCTCTTGATGCTAATGTAGGGATAAGGCTTATTCTACAGTCGTCACCAAAAATGCCTTTGGCTTCGTCCTCGGTGTTCTTGTACCGGGAAGGTAGGAGTGGGGTGAGGCGAGAGCACATGAAGTGACAGCTTTATTGAGGGACGTGAATAGAGTATGGAGGTACATTTTCAAGTGGGAATCTTGTTCCCTTTTTCTTTCCGCTTTAACGCCAACTGGATGCCCCCTTCTCAGAAGTCAGTTGATAAAACCCTTCATACATTTAATCGATCTTGATCATACCTTTCTCATTTGGACTTTAGTGCTTTTTGAGTTAAGCCCACGTCCCTCACCGGGTTTACCCAGACCAAACTTAACTCCTCATTTCCTTTCTAGTACTTTCTCCTGCTCCCCTCCCCAGAAGCACTGTGGGTCCAGTTTGCTACACTGTCCACTGATGTTTTGATGGTGCTTGTGCTATCGGCATGGATGGCTTTTCTCCTGCTCCCCTTGTCTGGAGACGTCTCCTGCTTGTACCAGGATATGACTTCCATCCTGGCCCACTGAAATCCCACCCAACCTTCGAGGCACATCTTAAATGCCAATGATCCCATGCAGCCTTCCCTAATACTCCTAACCAACTGCGATCCCTTCCCTTTCTAAATAAATGTTCAATTTCTTAGATTACCAAAAAAAGCAACCCCACCCAGAACAGTTTGCTTTATGTCTCTTGTTGGCACACTCATCATTCTGTCTGGTGGGTACGTTTCTCTGCCACGATAAAAAATAAATAAATAAAAGTTCCTGACGTTGAAGATGGCTTATTATTATTTTTTAAACCTTTATTATGGAAAATTTCAAACATATACAAAGTAAACAGAAGGTCTTGTTTATTTTTGCGTCTCCTTTGGGACCCATCACAGTGTTTTGCATGTAGCAGAAGTAAATTTAAGTAATTAGGGCCGTAGGCAAATAGAGCTGCCTGTCTGCATATCTCACTCCACGTTTCGTGGGTGGTTAAGCTTTTCCCCTCTGTAACACGCTGGCACACATAGCCTCACACCTGTAGGATCACAATCACCATGGGTTGAACCGTTCACTGACTTTAAAATTCAGGGAAAGGGTTTAATCCTTAAGGTTACTTCAGATAGTCGGCAAAGCTAACTACAGTCGAGGGGATGGGGGGGAAATTTTATCTAGGAATATTTTCTAAGAGAACACCAATCTGATTGTGAGCCTGTGCGGTTTTCCTACTAAGGCACATTTCTTATAAATGTGCAATATTTGCTGGGTAACTGACAAATAGGAGGGCTGTCTGAACGCGCCAGGATCATAGGTTTTCTTTACTTTGCACTGTTAGCTGACACAAGCATCATCATGAGATGTCCTTTCTTCCCCAACTTCACCCTCCGACCCTTCAGGCTATAATTTTAGACAGACTTTTGTGTTTTTTTTTTTAAACTTGTGTCTACTTAGCCCATTAATTTCTGCTATTACTGTGTGTGTCTGTGTGAGCAATGAAATCCTGAAAGTGAACCAGAATTCTAGAGTGATAGATTACATGCCCATGCCGTGTCATATCCGATTAACTCAAATTGACTGTACAGTGCATTATTCTGTGAGTGCATGGAAGATCAATAAATATGGGGAAAATCCACCCCGCGCCCCACTTTCCCATCCGATGCTAGTAGATCGGTGGCGGATCATGCTACTGTGATGCGTACACCACAGCCCAGGCAGGCAGGTGGTGCACAGACACCATTCAAACTTGGCCTATTCAATCTCAACGCCTCTAACTCGCCATTCATGCATAGCAAAACACCATCTGGTCCTATTTTGCCTCCAGCAATCACAGCTGACCAAAACCGATAATAACAGCTGTTGCAAAACAAAAGCCAAACAAAGGGGGTGGGGGGGGGGAGGAGGAAAGGTTAGATTGAAGTCCAGTGCTGAAAAATGCTCCAAGAACTGAGTTACGGGAAAGAAACCATTCAGAGGTCTGAAGCCCGCTGAACGGACACAGAGGAGGACTCCTACTTAAACTTGAGATATTAATCCATCTGCCCAGAACGCCTTCAAACCTCCGTCAGGTGGTAATATATAGCAGAAATTACGCTGCACAAAGGCATTTAAGCTTTTGTTCTTTGAGTCGAGAACTAATGACCCCGCGTCAGTTAAAAATGAAAACTCCTTATGCCCCTCCGTCATATGGCGGTACAGGTTAATGCAAAAAAGGGGATCGTGTTTAGCCAGAGTAATAAAATCATGTGCACCCGGCGGGGGGCGGGGGGGAGGAGAAGGTGTGTGTCGTAGAGGTGGGGGGTGCGCAGGAACCTCGTTAACGTCTCGAGACCCCTTAAAGAGGGAAGGCAGTTAGACCATTTAGAAATCCCACTAATCAGTTACCACATTTCTCATGCCTATTTTTCATTACCCTGATTTATTTCTGACCTGGAACCAAAAAATATAGCAAGTACTTACTGACGTCTCAGGACTAGGAACCAGTCACATGTATAAATTGAAATACAAGTTGATTTTGTAATATGCTTTAGCGAATCCCGAGAAAAATAATCTGGTGACAAGGTTGGAGAATTCTTTTCATGATTCAAGCCTTTTGACATTTTAAACATACAGTTTTGCCTGATGATTAATTTTCTTAAACTGTAGTAATTAAACTATTTTTCCCCTTGAAATGGACCGTCAGTGGCTTAGCAGCATTTAATCAAATGTGATAAAACCCAAGATTTATAAAATCATTTAATAGCTGTTACAACACCTGCTTCTAACTGCAAACAGTTGAAAACAGACTTCGCTTGCAATTAAGTCTTATCACTAGTGACATTTTTTTTTTCCAAGCAATACTTCATGGGTTTTCAAAATGACAATGACAGAACTAATACACAATTACTGTCAGATGTAGTTTAGCAATTAATTTTGAAGACAGTCGTCTAAAGGTTTCACAACAGAATATAAAATGGTTCTTATTGTTATGTAATGTTGGTTTCAATTCACAGAAAATCTCTTACCATCAGTTCTGCTTCTGATGGGTCTGAGGCAAGCAGATCATGTCTTTGTGGGACACAATTGCCTCCTTGTAGATGTGATTAGGCGTCGTTCTAAGACTGTTTGAACACTGATACCTGTCAACTAATACATCTTATGAAAAGCTTCAATTTAGACATAAATTTTTCTACAGCAAGAAATCTATAAATTTATAATTAGAATCTCTTGCTGTTCAATATTTGTACATAATACAGAGTACGAGACGATTATGAAATATTGAAAGCTGAATTCATTATTCATAGCCCACAACATACAGTAAATATTCTTTGAACTACAACAACAACTTTGAGGAATCCATATCC
>NW_024424341.1:10502887-10587088 GCF_017311325.1 Ursus maritimus
GGGGGGGGGGGGAGGAGGAAAGGTTAGATTGAAGTCCAGTGCTGAAAAATGCTCCAAGAACTGAGTTACGGGAAAGAAACCATTCAGAGGTCTGAAGCCCGCTGAACGGACACAGAGGAGGACTCCTACTTAAACTTGAGATATTAATCCATCTGCCCAGAACGCCTTCAAACCTCCGTCAGGTGGTAATATATAGCAGAAATTACGCTGCACAAAGGCATTTAAGCTTTTGTTCTTTGAGTCGAGAACTAATGACCCCGCGTCAGTTAAAAATGAAAACTCCTTATGCCCCTCCGTCATATGGCGGTACAGGTTAATGCAAAAAAGGGGATCGTGTTTAGCCAGAGTAATAAAATCATGTGCACCCGGCGGGGGGCGGGGGGGAGGAGAAGGTGTGTGTCGTAGAGGTGGGGGGTGCGCAGGAACCTCGTTAACGTCTCGAGACCCCTTAAAGAGGGAAGGCAGTTAGACCATTTAGAAATCCCACTAATCAGTTACCACATTTCTCATGCCTATTTTTCATTACCCTGATTTATTTCTGACCTGGAACCAAAAAATATAGCAAGTACTTACTGACGTCTCAGGACTAGGAACCAGTCACATGTATAAATTGAAATACAAGTTGATTTTGTAATATGCTTTAGCGAATCCCGAGAAAAATAATCTGGTGACAAGGTTGGAGAATTCTTTTCATGATTCAAGCCTTTTGACATTTTAAACATACAGTTTTGCCTGATGATTAATTTTCTTAAACTGTAGTAATTAAACTATTTTTCCCCTTGAAATGGACCGTCAGTGGCTTAGCAGCATTTAATCAAATGTGATAAAACCCAAGATTTATAAAATCATTTAATAGCTGTTACAACACCTGCTTCTAACTGCAAACAGTTGAAAACAGACTTCGCTTGCAATTAAGTCTTATCACTAGTGACATTTTTTTTTTCCAAGCAATACTTCATGGGTTTTCAAAATGACAATGACAGAACTAATACACAATTACTGTCAGATGTAGTTTAGCAATTAATTTTGAAGACAGTCGTCTAAAGGTTTCACAACAGAATATAAAATGGTTCTTATTGTTATGTAATGTTGGTTTCAATTCACAGAAAATCTCTTACCATCAGTTCTGCTTCTGATGGGTCTGAGGCAAGCAGATCATGTCTTTGTGGGACACAATTGCCTCCTTGTAGATGTGATTAGGCGTCGTTCTAAGACTGTTTGAACACTGATACCTGTCAACTAATACATCTTATGAAAAGCTTCAATTTAGACATAAATTTTTCTACAGCAAGAAATCTATAAATTTATAATTAGAATCTCTTGCTGTTCAATATTTGTACATAATACAGAGTACGAGACGATTATGAAATATTGAAAGCTGAATTCATTATTCATAGCCCACAACATACAGTAAATATTCTTTGAACTACAACAACAACTTTGAGGAATCCATATCCCATTATTTCTGAATGTCTTGCACACGGGAGCTATGGACACCATGACCCACACCCTCATTTTTGCCAGATTAGGATTCTGGTCAGGGTTGACACTTGCTGTTTTTAATTTTCATTTTATCATAAGCAGTTTAAGACTGTTGCCAGTGGTAATTTGCAATTTTTATCAAGACCTCTTCATTATAGCTTCTGACAGGACAGATGCTGTAATTAATCATGCAAGACAACTGGGGATAGTGGTCACACTGTTCTCAAAGAGGAGCCACTACAGAGCAAGAAAAGGGGGGAAGAAATGAACACTGAAATAATCATTTTCATCATCCTTTTTAATAGCAAGAACAACACAATGCCGGCTAGTTCTAGCCCCAAACAGAAGACAATTGCTTTTTCCTCTATACTTACCTTGCCACTTGCATCTTAACAAAAGGACCGTCAAATATATATATATATATATATTTCCCATTTTTTTAAGAGTTCCTGGATTTGGGCCATATGATCCAAATTCCCAGCAACGGACATTCTATTTCCAACTGAACACAGAAGATGATGCTTTGACCCAAATAAAAGTTGGTATGGGGTGTCTTTTCCCATCATATACGTATTCAAGGAACCGAAATTGAAATTTGACGAATCATTTTATTTGAAAAGTGAACATTTTCCTGGTTGTTGCATCAAAATACAGTCCACAGTTTTTACTGAAATGTGTTTATTCTATAGCAAGATAAAAGCATTTTTGTTTTAGTTAAGCAAAATACAAACAACTTAATTGCTGCTATCATAACTCATAAAAAAGTATAAAACAGCATAAAAACACAATAAGCAACGTAGCAATGAATGGTTTATGTCACCAGTGTTTACGTTAAAGCCTCGTTTATGAAAACTTTACAACACATGATATGAAAACTTACAACTTTGAAAGAAAATATTTACATTGATTATTCAGATGTGGTGTGTCTTTTAAATATTCTACCGGTATCACATCATAATAAAAACTCTTGCATTTTTTTTTAAATCTTAACTTTTTGTAATAACTGTTTTCATTTAAGTGCATTTCCCTTTTTAAAAATACAGTGTTTTTATTTTTCGAAACTTGTCACTCAAAACACAGAATATAATATTCACATTCTTTTCTTCTAATTGGAATGAGTATAATGGGCTAACAGTGGCCATAGATATCGTTACAACATATACTGTGGTTCGATTTGGAGAAGTCATGAGTTAAAAAAGTGGAAATGAGTCAATAATGGAATCTAATCACTTGCATTTTTTTTTCTTTTCTGGAGAGATTTAGGAAAAAAAATAAGAGCTTTGGCAAAAGTCTGTGATTTACATTAATTTTTTTTTCATGACAAAAAAATGCCATCAACTATTCACGTCATACAAATGTTTGTATGAAACTGGATCTTCATATTTCAGGTAATTTCGACTGTGCTTTTTATCTTTAGGGCTCCGGAAGTTCAAAGAGCCTCGAAGTGCGGTGTATTCACTTCTGGGGGAAATAAGGCCATTTTCTATGACTCAGAGAGGCCAGTTTACAGTCATCAGTATGTCCCAGGATTCGTTAAACGGTTTGATTCACATATTGTAGGTATATAGCCTGAATAAATAAAAAAAGGCATCACATAAAAGAGCACAGCTTCTCTTGTTTAAAAACAAAGTGATTTATAGTCAGCTAGAAGATGATACTCAGCTACACTGTGTTCTTATTGCCTATCTAATAGACACTTGAGAGGACCATGTGATCTGTTACACGCGTCCGCACCATCGACAGCAACTTACAAGCGGTCGCTGCGGACGCACGCACGCACGCACGCACGGCGTACCCTCCTCCGCCGCGCCACGCAGCTCTGCACGCCCGCCTCCGAGTGCACCTGCATGCCGCGGGCGGCTTCAGAAAATACTGACCTGGGACAGTACTTGAGTCTGTGTCTGAGCCTGTATTTGCGACTGGTGCTGCTGGGAGGCCGGCGGGGGGCTCCCGATGGCGGGGAGGGGCGACGTCATCTGGGAGGCGGCGGGGGAGTGCTGCCGGGGGGAAGGCTGGGACGGGTGCTGCATGTGCTGCAGCTGCTGCAGCTGGAGGTGCTGCTGCAGCTGCTGCAGCTGCTGCTGGCTGATCTGCTGCAGGTGCTGCTGCTGCTGCTGCAGGTGCTGCTGCATGTGGTGCTGGAAATGCTGCTGCTGCATCTGCTGCTGGATCTGCTGATGCATTTGCTGCTGCTGCAGTTGCTGCTGCTGCATCTGCTGCATCTGCTGCTGCTGCTGCTGCTGTTGCTGTTGCTGCTGCTGCTGCAGCTGCTGCAGCTGCTGCTGGGTTTGCACGGAAGGGCTCACTTGGGTGGAGGACGCCGAGCCCACCAGGGTCGTTCCCATGGAGCTTATCAGCGGGGCCCCAATGTTCGAGGGCATGTTGGCAGCGATGGTGACCGATGTGACGATCTGGTTCATGGGGAGTCTCATGGTTAGGGGCTTGGGGGCGATCGACCGAGGGAGCGATTGTTGGAGAGTCTGAGGGGAGGCTGACACGGTCCCGTGTTGTGACAGCGGAGGGTTGAGAAGGAGCGAGGATGTCAGATTGGTGGACGCCAAGGTCTGCTGAACGGAACGGATGGTCTGGGCTTCTGCGGACTCGGCGGCAGCCTGCGCGGTGGGGGAGGAAATCCCCAAATATTAAGATACCCAAGGACCGACAATATGTAACTGTTTTTAAGAATCGTACATGGATTTTTTAAAAATGACTGCCATTATTCATTCTTCCCTGGACCCAAGTCGCTTGTCATGTGATTTTTTAGCTTCCCCTCCCCTAGGTAGAGTCAAAACCCCTACCCCTGGGATCTGGGCTGGCCCTATGCCCTTCCAGTCGCTCTGGGACTCTGCCATCACCACGTATGTGATAAGGGACACATGGCCCAGCCCCCTCTCAAAACCCAGCCAGCCAACTGCCATGCAGGTGAATGAGCCCAGCCCCCCGCCAACCTCCATGCTGACTGCAGGTGATGAGCAGGACTAGTGGGTCCTGCCAGGCCTAGACTGCAGAACTAGCCAGTTCCCCAGCACTCTCTGAGATAAATGCTCCTCTAAGTCACTCGGCTTTGGGGCTGGTTGTTACACGGCACGATGTAGCAAAAGCTGACTGATACATGTTCAAGAACAACTCTTCTTCAGCAGTTAAGTCTGAGCTGACCCGCATCATTAAGAAACATACTGAAAGAACAGAGTATCGACTGCCTGCATTCAAATCGCGCTCTGCTGCTTAACAACTTTGTGACTCTGGGGAAGTTAATTCACCCATCTGGTTCCTCAGTTTCCTTACCTATAAAATGGGGTTCTATGGCATTTACTTTATGTAGCGGTTCTATTAAGCTAACTCCTATTTGTTAAGCATTTAGCATAGGGCCTGACCCACGGAAGCATATAGTATATGTGAGCGATTTTTATGAATTAACAATTACTATTACCAGGAAACTGCTACTCGAAAACACCAAGGTTCTGCACGTGCATGGTGGGGTGTGACAGTGCTCACACGAATAAAAGAAAAACATAACTGAATTCCGTAGAGATCCTAAATGGAAGTATTTTACAACCTAAGAAATTGTTCCAGTTTACCCAATATTTTCAAAGATCTCCACAATTCATCACAGGAGTCCTAGATGAGGGGAGAATGTTCAACACTCGGGTGACTGAATAACCTGCCACAAGATAAACAACTGATCTCATGTGAGGCTCAACTATGGAGAGAAATGACCTATTACACTCTGTGCTAAACATACATAATTACCTCCGCAAAAATAAATACTTCTACCCATGCAACAGTGATTGACATGACTGTGCTTACTAATTTTTCTCTTATTCTTCACAAAATTAGGTGTTTCTGGAGGGGATTAGTGGGAGCACCTTGAAGGCAACAAACTGATGGATTACACTCTCTTCAAGGATATTGAATATTTCCTTCCAGATTTGTATCACTCACATTTAAAAAAATCTACCATTAGAAGGAACCTGAGAGATGATCTTGTATTAAAAATCACTCAATGTAGGAGAAGCCATTGTCGATGGCTTCTGTTTCAACACATTATCGCTGGGAAGCACCACCTATCGGTGGACAGCTCTCTGGTTTTGTGCAGAGGTTTGGTGGGGTTGCATACCTACTAGAGGGGCACATTCTAAAGCCACAGGGTAAGAAGAAACCTGCAAAGACTCATTCATCATCTTTAAAAAACCATTAAATTACCCATAAGGTAAAATACACACAGTGTTGTATATACACCCATGAAAATAATTCTTATACACTCTAATGTTTAATGATCACCCAGCTAGTCTTAGGACGAAACTACAAGGGAAGTCTACGTTTAGACACCTGGGCAGTCACACCAGCGTGCCTTCAGATGCCACCCTAGTGGCAAATAGAAATGAGTGGATAAAAGAGGTCCTGTTTGCCTGCCAGCTTTACTCCCTCATGTTTTAATATTATGCTCCTATTAACTTTTGTTGGTTGTTGGGAAGATTAAAAGTAATATAGTAGAGACACATCTTAAGAGAGCGGGGCCAGGCTCTGAATGTAGGGGGATCAATTAAAGGCATATATGATGCAACCCTCCTCATGATTTCTAATGAAGGCTGAGGTTTTGCTGCCCGTGACCTCACTCCTTGGATGACACCTCACCTCTTGGATGACACCTCACTCCTTGGATGAGATCTTCTCTCTGGGGCACAGAGTTCAAACTTGGGCTTCCCACATGACGGCCTCTAACTTGAGGACCAAGATCACATGCCCCCGAATCCTTGCCTCCCTGATTCTTTTAATTATTTGAATATGGTCTGATTTTCAGTCCTCACCATCATGGAGGCAACCCTCCAGGTGGGTTTTCATTCCTCTCTAATTTGTAGGGTCCAAAACAGAGCCAAGTCTTCGGATGCGGTCTCATCCCCACGCTGTACAATAGACACTCTCTTCCTGTGAGATCACCACATTAGAAGCTATCTTACACTCTCGGTTCAGACTGAAATTATTCTGGACTTCTACCTCAAGGACTGTTTTTAGTTCCCTGCCAGGGCTCTGAATATAAATTAAGGATGCTCTCAACCTGCACTAACTTAATGAAAATAGAAAACAAAAAACCCCAACAAACGCTATTTTAGATTTATTCTTTTTGAATCCCATCCAATGGGTTTTCAGGAATCGCTGACTTCCATTTGGAGATACTTCTGAAGCCTGATTCTGGAATCCAGTGTGTAACTTTCACGTTACCCCTTCTACCTCAGCCACAGACTCGATGAGCCCAATCGTGGTTGCTGTTTCCTGAATGCGTTTTGAGTTACCGGCTCTTGGCTGAAATCCATGTGTGGTCAATTATTCATGCTCTAATGCACAAAGATCACCTACGCCTGCTTCTGGGTAAATGAGTGAATAAATGATCCACTTAGGAAGTACATGTACATTGTCCCTCTATTCGCGTCACCCTATCTCATTAGCCAACTACACCTCCATTCTTAACATCTGTAGCCCACATATTCGGCTGTTGTCTGCCAATATGCAAATCTGAGGCCAGGACTGGTACATCTTATATGATGAGTCTTGCAGCGTCTCAGAAAAAGGTTCTGCTATTGACCTGATGAATGTTGTCTCTTTCTAATGAAGTGGAAGGTGTCCTAACAGCTGACTGCAGGAAAAAAAGGGAGGACCTCTCCTGATCTGATTTGAGCAGCTGCCAATGGTAGATCTTAATATAAAGAAGAAACAGCTCAGGTGAGGAAGAGAAAAAGGAATTAAACCCTTTCTAAATGGCTTTGCCAGCAACGCCTACCATGGCCCGCAGCCCTACGTGGTACTTGAGGCAACAAGCATGACAATGGAATTCAATCCCCAATTGCCGGAGGAAATACATCAAGAGCAAAAACATTAGTTCAAATTATTCTCCCCAAAGCCTCTCTAAATTCTAGGAAGGCTAAAGACAAAGTTAATTAAATGTTAAAATATAACCTAATAGCTCATGCTCCTTTTGGATCAAGGTAATAATAATCTAGACTGACATTTGCTTTGGGATACTGGTACATTTTATAATCCATCAGGGTCCATTTTATACTCTATGTATAATACATATACATGCCTCTCTCTCTTTTTTTTTTTAAGGACTTGGAGCATAATTTTATTTTTAAATAATCTCTAGGTTTACTTATTTATCGGATGTGGAACAGTTTGGTCAAAAATGCAACATCCCCTATTACAATGATATAACCATTGGAGAATTTATGATAGGATGTCCCAAATATGACCAAAACACCGCCCCATTTATTTAGAGGACATTTGCACAGATTTCAGTCCCTGACAAGAAAGTGAAGATAAAGAGGCTATTAAAGATCCGTCTTTCGTATCTGTGTGTGTTAAGTAGTTTCAACACACAGAAAGAGAGACCAGGGAATCTTCTGGAAACAACTCTGATTCAGCAGCTTACATTAACTTCTATTTTTTGTGCCATCACTGTGGTCATCTCTCATGGAAACGAGTTAAGTTTATGAGTTGTTCAAGACGCCATTTTTGGTCACCTCTAAGGCGAGCTGCCTTGATGTTTTCAACGCTCCGGGTCTGTTCTCAGCATTGTAACTCAGAGACCTGCCAGTCCCCACCCAGGTTTACCTTAGAAACAAGGCTGGCCCGGTAGGCAGCCAAGGCCTTCAGGTACTCCTTTTTGGCAGCTTCTGTTTTCCTTTTATACACCTATAAAAAAAAGGCCACAATTAGCACCACCTTTAGCATACAATTTCCCAGCCATCAAAGGACAGTCGCACAAATGAGGTCACCATGTAACTCACCTAAAAAGTGGGGCTCCTTGGTTTTGATTTTTAAATGTGGACACATACACACACACAGAAATATTAAAACAAAACCCTGCCACCCTCATTGGAGCACAATCTCGATGTTTACGATGATAAATGAAAACAAGATTTCCGGTTGTAGCACAGACGCCTTGAGAGAAACAGCTTGAGGGCCTCGCGTTATGGCAGGAGATAAGGTGGCAAGAAGAGTAAAACTGGCTACAAAGGGTTCAAATTACGGAAAATAACGAATTTCTCCATCAGTGCCTTCTTCCCCTCACACACACATTTCTAACCGGCACCGAATCAGAGGATTCAAAAACCCACCACAACAGGTCTGCGGTTGTGAAGACACAGGAGAAAACATGAAACCACCTCGGTTTTCTTTTGAAGGAAAAAAAAAAGTCAGAAATAGT
Source organism: Ursus maritimus (assembly GCF_017311325.1). Classification (NCBI taxonomy): domain Eukaryota; kingdom Metazoa; phylum Chordata; class Mammalia; order Carnivora; family Ursidae; genus Ursus; species Ursus maritimus. The sequence continues at coordinate 10,511,571 of NW_024424341.1, forward strand.
TAAAAGATGAGAAATTTCCATCAGTGAGGCCAATGAGTTTCATAAACAAGTCCCAATATATGAAATGTGATGGGCGCTTCCTTTTCTTAATGGCGTCTGATGGCTGTGCGTTAGACCAAAGCGCAACCATCTTTTTTCTCCGGGGTTAAAAGACGTAGCAGTCTGCCAGTCCCTTAGGATTACATATCTGGGACAGAAAATCAGTGTGACACATACAACAATAAGCTCACCGCAAATGGGCAAATTTTATAGCTGCACCGTGCCAAACTAGTAGGAATGAGGTCATGATTTGTAAAGAAAAATCAAGGGTTTTCCTCTTGTCTTTATTCCTGAGATGGTGATCCTGTTTTATGACTAAGAGAGGTCTAGTCTTCTGAGGACATGGAACGTCCATCCCCACTAATGGTCATTGGGAGTTTCACGCAAGAAGCAAGGGGGCCATTCTTCCTCTCCATTTCTGCGGAGGAGCCGAAGGGGGGGACCAGGAGTCAAGGCCCTAAGGAAGTTATCTCCCCCCAGCTCGGCTAACCTCTCAATACCTCTCATATGGCTGAGCCTCCCAATGAACTTGGAATTAAATTTCAAATGCCTGGTGACGATAATGAGCCTCGTGGAGGCGGCTTCAAAGTTTGGAAACCCACCAGGACGGCACGAGGGTTCGGACAGAGGATCAAAGAAAAGGCAAGTGGGATGGACCTCATCCCTTTGTAGTGCCCTTTCTGAACAAAGGGGGCAAATTCCACATGATTTCAAATGAAAAGATGATCATCAGAAGTTCATACATGCAGGATGCTGCCTGAACGGACCCATTTCTCCTCTGAAGGGGTTCTGAACACGCTCCCTTAAGGGGGACCGAGAAATCCACATAACTGGAAGGGGAGGGGGGCTTGGAGTCATACAACTGTGTTTCTAAATTCCATAGCCTGGAAAGGCCATGATGAGAAGTAGTCCTATTAAGTGAATGTTCACTCAGAAAAGGTATAAGAGGGGCGCCTGGGTGGCTCAGGCAGTTAAGCGTCTGCCTTCAGCTCAGGTCATGATCCCAGGGTCCTGGGATGGAGTCCCATGTCGGGCTCCCTGCTCAGCAGGGAGTCTGCCTGCTTCTCCCTCTGCCCTTTGCTCCCCCCACCCCCGTTCGTGCTCGCTCTCTCAAATAAATAAATAAAATTTAAAAAAAAAAAGGGAGAGGAGAGGAGTGGGGAGAGGAGAGGAGAGGAGAAAGGAGAGGAGAGGAGAGGAGAAAGGAGAGGAGTGGAGAAAGGAGAGGAGAGGAGTGGAGAAAGAGAGGAGAGGAGTGGAGTGGAGAAAGAGAGGAGAGAGGAGAGGAGAGGAGAGGAGAGGAGAGGGGAGGAGAGGCTGGTAACCTTTTCATATACGGCCCTGCTGGATCTTCACCTCACCTGCTTTTGTTCTTCTCCGAGGCTGTCCCACATAGATGCCACGATTTTTGAGACCTCTCCAAAGGTGGCATTGGGGTTTTGCCCTTTAATTGCAGCCTGTGTGTCCCTGAAAAACAGGGCATATGCTGACACTGGCTTCTGGGGCTCGTTGGGGTCTTTCTTTTTCTTTTTCTTTGGAGTCTTGGGCTTCTTGCCAGAATCTGGAGCAGCCCTCTTCTCTCCAATGGCCTGCAAAGCAGGAAGAAAATTCACTGCCTGGGATGTCCTTGCAGAGACGGCGGCAAGACCTACCCAGGTCCGCCACTGTTCTTGGAAGGTTTTGTTCAACTGATTCATCAACAGAGGAATCCCCGGCAAAAGCAGGGGAGGGGTGAGTTTTCTTAGAGTTAACTGGACAGTAGAGATTGGCATTTAGAACACTGATTAATGAGACCCAGAAGTATCTTCAATACATTCACAACATATGCTCTAAATAGCAATTATGAGTAATGAAAAACAGAACACTCTGTACCAGGCAATGAAGTGTGTGCGTATCGTGTGCATATATGTGTATATATGCGTGTGTGTGTATGCGTTACATGTGTACGCATAAAATATTTTACATTTTCAAAGGTTTTAGAAGTAAATCTAAGTAATTCAGGATGTTGATTATATTCAGATATTTTAAATGACGTCCCTTGCCATAGTCACGTGCCATATATATGATCAGTCTGAATCGAGTTTTCGAAGCTTCACTTTTTTATTTTACCAGAATGTTACCTTGCTCACGGGTCTCCAGAAACTCCAATGGAAATTAGCTACAATCCCTAAGCTTGCACAGTAAAAGAAAGGTCCTCTTTATTTCTTAAAGTCATGATAACTTTCCAAACAGTAGGCTAACAAGAAATATTAAAAAAAGTCAAAACTTCTTTAACTGGAGATAGAGAGTTAATTGATAGTCTTCATTAAAATTAAAAACCTATAAGAGAGCAATAATTGATAGTTAGAATCACCACGGCTAGAAAGAAGACTGAGAAGAAAATAGTCCTATAGCTCCCCACATTTCTATACCACAGAGCTCCAGATTCACCTGCTACTCCCACCATCTGATTTCAGGGATCATATAATACACTTATCAGAGAAGCAGAAGAAAAGATGTATCAGCCTTGCCGTATCCCCCTAGAGATCATTTTGCAGTTAACTTCATCGGGAAAGCTGAAATATTTGACAAAATCAGTTTTAAAAGCCAGCCGTGGGGAAGATCAACAGAGATAGACTCAAGTTACTAACAGATTGGTTTTTAATGGCCTTGAGTCTGGAATCCTAAATTCAAAATTTTCCAAGAGTATCATTACTTTCTGAGTGAGAGTTATTTGGAACATAATGCGATTACTAAAATTCTTAAGGACAGCACTGCTAGGTAACGGGTCTCTGAAAGCTCTGGACCCGCAAGGTAGGGGGGAACCACAAGTCCACTTCTGCGTGGCCCTCCTTGAGTGATAACAACATGCGTACTTCATACAAGTAGTTCACACACTTCAAATGGTGGTAAGCCACATCTCAACTCTTCTCCAAAATGCCATCTTTCATAACTCACGATTAATTCATTCATTTTCAATGGTCTTTTTTTCCCTAAATGCTCAGGACAAACGAGACTTGTTTAATTCTAGTTAATGAATCTGAACTTAAAGGGACTCAGATGCTTTTCAGTTAGAGACCTTCAACGGGGGCCAAGTTTTCCTTCAGTGAAAAATACTGCTTTAGCCCCAAGGAAAAAAAAAATAGAGAGCCACAGATTTTTCTAATTGAGTCAAACAACTATATATTATGTTCCTGAAAGAAAAGTTGGCACTGGTGGCACCAACAATGCCCTGACCAATGGCAAGGTGAGAGTAATTTCCAGCTCAACATCACTCTCTGTAAACCAGCATTCCAACAGTGACAACCTTTGGTATCTTCCTTGGATAATCGTGACTTGCCCTAATCATCATTACCTTTCAAGAATAAACCTGAAATGAAGAATCTCACAGTTTAAACAAAAGTTCAGAATTAATTCTCTGAAAGAAACCTGTGCATAATTGACTGAAGAGCATTGGGAAAGGTGGAGAAATAGCTTTCCCCCAAAGAGACACCATCAACGATAATTTTAATCTTTCTTTCCCAGCTTAGTTGCTGAAAAGATAACAAACTGGATTCTTTGCCTTTACACAAAACCTAGACCCTTAGTTAAAAAGGAGTGAGGAATTGCAAATAAGGTTCTCCTTAGCCAGGACAATTTCAGCGTGGTACAAAAGTGCGTAGAAGATCAGTGGATATACGGGTGAAATGAAAGGAATCCATGTGAACTGTGTCCGGGCCAGTTGTACCTTAGCTGGGCCTTATTCACATCTCTTGAGTTTTTATAAACACTGTTTCTCATTTCACCTTCACAGAAATCCTTGTGAGTGTGAGCTGAGACTGTTAATGCATTTACCCAATCTGTGTCCAGTAGGGTGCTAACACATCCAGTGAAGTGGGGCGCTAACATGTCCAGTGGGGCGCTAACCTATCCAGTAGGGTGTTAACATGTCCAGCGAGGCACTAACATGTCCAGTGGGACGCTAACATGTCCAGTGGGGTGCTAACATGTCCAGTGGGGTGCTAACATGTCCAGTAGGGTGCTAACATATCCAGTGGGGTGCTAACATCTCCAGTAGGGTGCTAACATATCCAGTGAAGTGCTAACATGTCCAGTGGGGCACTAACATGTCGGGACAGATCAAATCCTTCTTCAAATCTAACCTCCTTTCCCTCTTCCTCCTCACTCCCAACCTTCTCTAGTTCCTCTTCTTCCATTTGCTACTTAAAAATAAATGATGCTGAGGGCTCTGGCCTTGACTTGCTCTTACACTCTGAGAAATTCTGATTACTTCAATGTCTTCCCATCTATGTGCTGATGGTCCCCAAATCTGTAGTCCCACCTCTAGACTCAAACGTGGGTGCTTCCAATTCAACCCAGACCATGCCAAACTCTCATCTTCTCCATGAGAGAAAAAGTAACACTCCTCTTTCTGAGCTGATTCTCTCATTTACTAATATCCATGCTGGCTCTCATACTAAAACCCCATTTATCTTTTATGCCTTCAAAAACATGGATTACCAAAACTTCATGACTCTCCCTCTTACACGTCTCGCTAATCTGGTACCTCCTGTCCATTCCTTCCTTTATCTAAAATGAAACACTTCGTAGCAAATGTTGATCAGTTTCCTTTCCTCCAGTCCCTCTCCTGGTAATACTTTCTCTATAGCCAAAGCCCTCTCTCTAAAGCATAAAGTTGCTTATGCCACTCCTGTCTATGCAAATAATTAATCAGCTCTCAACTACCTGCATGAGAAAGCTTAGCACATTTCATCTACTACTCTCTTCAATTCCTATTTCTTTCCTCCCCATATCAAACTATTCATGATACTCATAAATTGATGTGTACTTCCATTGCTCCCTCCACCAGAATGCTGGCCTCTCTCTTCTGCCTCACAAACTTTTATGTATCCTCTTAGACCTAATTCAAATATCACCTTCTCAATAAAGTCTTCCTCAAATCACTCTCCCAAGCAGAATCGATTACAATCTTAGCACACCAGATACATCAATTATACCTCTAATCACATCTGGAGCTAGTATTAAACATTCCTTTTCATCCCCAGTGGGGAGTCCCATGGGTAGTAATTACCTTATAAATCTTTATATCACCAGAACCAAGTAAAAGAGTAGGTGTACACAGAGTAGGTGTACAAAATATGATGAATAAGGAATGAGTAATTGTGTACCTGGGATAGGTAACTTTAATGAAACAGAATACCTTTCTAAATATCCAGAGAAGTCCTCCCTGCAACTAAGTTTTTATTTCAAACAATGTATATTTGAATTATCACTCTCTGTGACAAAAGCACAAATGTGGAGCGATTAGAACTTTCTAAGTGATAAACATCATAGAAGGTGCAAGGCTGCCAAATATGACAGTGGCTCAGCCAACTAACTGGATAAAACTTATCCACGTGAACATTAACTTAGAAGCAGAGCACTTCAGAATTCCTGGGGAATCCAATGTAAGTCCTCCCTTCCGCAGAATGGGAAAATCATGCCTGCAAGAGTGAAGTGACATGCTCAGTGCCTTATAACTAGTAGAGGAAGCCAGAGCTCCCAATTTCCGGTGGAATACGCTTTTCACAGAAAATGAGTATATAAAAGAGCGAAGAAAAAAATTAAACTGTCATGAATTTAAATGCTAGCCAAATCCACAAAGAGAAAGAAGGTACTACCATGAGTGAAATTCAAAGACACAGCACAGGGTGACTCCAATTCTCGGGTAGGTGACGTAAATACAGCGGTCAACTTACTCTGTTGGATTCATCCGCGTCCTCTTCATTGATGGAGCTGGAAGGGGAAGGGGTCGCAGATTTGCTCGCTGGAGGTGAAGGAGACGTGTGTGGCATACTGGCACCTCCCAAATTCAACCCCAACTGGGCGCTGAGCTGAGACTGGTTGATGGTGGTGAGCTGACTGGGAGCCATGATCCCAGAGCGAGCGGCATCGGTCATGTGGACGATGGACCTCATGATCAAGGAGTGATCCTGGCGGTACTGGGGCACTTGTGTGTGGCTCTGGTCCTAAAAAGGCAACAGACAATGGGGGGTGGGGATGGATTCTTCGTTTTCCCAAATACCAACAAGCTGAAAACGTTAGCACTGGTTCTTTAGATAGGTCTGACCTATTCCAGCATGACGGTCCCTACCCATTAACTCTAAGGACGCAGCCCCAAAGTTGAAAGGTCGAAAGCACAAAACCCAAATTATCCGGTCTAGTCTATTTCATGCTAGAACGGTCACTGGATGACTTTTAAAGAAAATAATAAGAGACTACTGGCAAAGAAAGAAAACTTCCAACTCTTGCTTCTCATTGAGGAACCAGACAAGACAGGGTTGAAGCAGAGACTCGGGCCTTTCTGGCTCACCAGTTGGTCCTCCATCCTTCGTATACACACATTCTGGTTCCATTGCCCTTGACCCAGCTCTGTGAGGGAAGGCGGATCCAGTCTTTACTTGATCCTTCCAGGAGTGCATCTGACATGTAGAGAGGATAGGCTTAGGGAACCACAGAGCCAACATCTGTTTGCTTCAGGGCACCCTCTCTATAAAACCCTCTGTGGTTAACCAGAGGGTCATTGCAATTCTGAATTACATTGTCAGGGGCATCTGGAAGTCATTCAGTGTCTTTGGGACTGGATATCACTTTCTTCTTCTTAAACCTGCCTTGTTTTCTTTCCTTCAACCCGCCGTGATTTAATGGACTAATGGATTTTTTAAAATATGTATAAGGAGGAGGTAGAGATCATCAGAATTAGCCCCTCTGAAAGTTGCTGCAGTCCCTGCAAAAGTAGCCTTCTGTGTTTGGCAGTCATATAAAAGGCTTTGGAGTTGTTGCTGCTGCTGCTTTTTTTAATTCCAAAGAATCAAAAAAAAAAAAAAAATGAAGACATGCTTTTAAACAACTTACTTTAAGACTTGTCATTTAGTGTGAGTCGGTGATTTTTCCTGAAACCAAATTCTCTTGACTCACAGTGACCCAGAATCTAATTTTATACACAAGCCTACACATTTTTAAGCGTTCCTCTTGAGTGTTTCTGATAGAGACTTATTTTTGCTCTTTAAATAAGCAACAAATGAGTTGTAAATATCTAAATTGGAGTGTTTAGTTTCTTAATATTAAATATATAAATGCCACTAAATAGGAAGCCATAGCTATCAATAGGGAACTAGTTGGATAAATTATGATCTATCGCACTACAAAGTATTATGAGGCTTTTTAAAATAATGAATTAGATTTATGTGTATTGACTTAGAACAGGGTTTCCAGTCTTGGCTCTATTGACATTTTGAACCAGATAATTTTTTGTTGTGGGGCTGTCCTTTGCCTTGCAGGATATTTACAGCAACCCTGGCCTCTATTAGATGCCAGTAGCAACTTCTGGCTCCCCACCAGTCATGGCAATCAAAAATATCGCCAGACATTGTCCCTTGTGGGACAAAATTCTCCCACCTGAGAACCAGTGACCTAGAGTGATATCCAAGATATCGTAATTGAAAAAACAAGTTGTAGGGGCGCCTGGGTGGCACAGCGGTTAGGCATCTGTCTTCGGCTCAGGGCGTGATCCCGGAGTTATGGGATCGAGCCCCACATTAGGCTCCTCCGCTAGGAGCCTGCTTTTTCCTCTCCCACTCCCCCTGCTTGTGTTCCCTCTCTCACTGGCTGTCTCTATCTCCGTCGAATAAATAAATAAAATCTTAAAAAAAAAAAAGAAAAAACAAGTTGTAAAATACTTACAGAGGATAGCTCCTCCCCCCCCACCTTTTATTTAAAAGGAGTATCTAAACTTTGAACAATGGTTACGTTATAAGGGGTAGAACTGGAAGGGTAAAGAGGAGAGCATCTTAAACGTTTCCATTTATAAAAACACAAAATGAAAAAAAACCCTATTTTTTTAGGAAAGCTGAAAGATCAATGAGTCGTTAAAATAGTATAGCTAATTGCTAGGGTTTCATCTTAAATAAACAAACTTCCCATTTCTTAATAATTTGAGTTATTCAATTGCTGTGGCATCCCTGGAGCAACGGGTCACATGTACCAGAACAATCCCACTCTTCCCTGTCTCACTGACAATATCGATATCCTCTTCCACTGTTCCTAAAATATCACATTCTATTGGCAGGTGTCCCTCTGCAGACTTGTACCACAAAAGTGGATTTTACATTATCGGCTTGTCCTAATTTTTTTTTTTTATTAGCATTCTACCACTCATTTAGCCTTTTCTCCTCAAAAATTTGAGCTGTCTACTCTTCCATGTCTTTTTTGTTTTTTAAGACTTTTTAAAATTTATTTGTCAGAGAGAGAAAGAGAGAGAGCACAAGCAGGGAGAGCGGCAGGCAGAGGCAGAGGGAGAAGTAGACTCCCCGCTGAGCAGGGAGCCCGATGCGGGACTCATCCCAGGACCCTGGGATCATGACCTGAGCCAGAGGCAGACGCTTAATTGACTAAGCCACCCAGGCATCCTTACTCCTCCATGTTCTTTTAAAGTTCCACCACTGCTTCTTTACGTCACTTCCACCCTCTAACTACTAGCAATTCAGCTATCTTCTTCTTTTTATTTTTTCTAAGTTTTATTATTATTTTTTAAGTAGGCTCCATGCCCAGCGTGGGGCTTGAACTCACAACCCCAAGATCAAGAGTCACATGCTTTACTGACTGAGCCAGCCAGGCGCCCCTTAAGCTATCTTATTCTTCATTCTATATTCCATATATGTTCTTCAGAATGCATTTAAAAAGTCTTTTCAGACTTATTTAAATCCAGATGTTTTAAGTATTTACAAGCAACTTCCAGAGTCCATTTGAATTAAGTATTTTAATTCGGACTGTAGAAGAATAAATTAGCCGACCGGCATGACCGTGAAATATGATGATCTGATTTATGCAACCTTCTCATGAACACAGCAGTTGCTTTGCTCCACCACCTATGAAAGTCAGCACGCGCAGATCCCCGATTGATCTCGCATCTACGGCGTTCCAGATGGATCTCATGGTCAAACAGAAGGCCAAGAAGTAAGTTTTCTTGGCTTCATCAGCTCTTTCTAGATTCTACCTGCAATGTCTCAGAGCGAGATAGGTGGGGAAACCGTGCTCTAGGGAGCACGGCCCAACAGTGGAAGGATGTGCTGACAGACAGAGATGAACGGGGCCCCGGGCTCTCTACCACCATCATCCCCCCACCCCGCCCTTCAACCAAAGCACTCTATTCACGAGAGTGCTCATAACATGTCACTTTTAAAAAAAGAGAGAGAGAGAAATAATGGGGATTTTCTGCGATGGGGACAGGGTGAAGACCACCCATGAAACATACTGGTGGTGGGGCCCGGGCCTTGCCAAAACTTAGAGCCGTCCACATAGCCTTCACATCCGCAAACATGCTGGCCCATGTTTCTTATCTCCCACAGGACAACACACCAAGAGCCTCTAAAGTCTTTTCAAGTAACTCCTGAACCACATAACTGATGTATCAAAATGTGCTAGCATCTGCCACGGTCCACAGCTGTCCCATAATAACTTCCTATGCGTGAGGATGACAGTACAAGAAGATTAATGGTAAGAGGGTCTTTTAGAAATTCAAGTTCCTTTCGGGCCGCCAATTATTAACAACTACCTTGGGCAAGTTGGTGATTCTTAACAGCGCCAATCATTTCCCATAAAGAAATGAAGGTAACCTTGGAAAGACACTTGCTTTGATCTTAGGATTCCCACGTAAAGAAAGATGTCAGCTCAGTGTAAAGGTATTTATTGAGCACGTGCTACGTGCCCGGCCAGAGAAACCAACATACCAGTGCTCAAATCCTTGAAAACTAGAAAACTAGCACGTGATTCCTTTAAACACTACCCGAGTTAAACATAATTTAGAACGGACTAATAGATTTACTCCGACAAAGCACAGGCAAGAATAATTCATATATACTCCTCAAAAATAGCTCGCAATTTCTCCTAGTAGTCACGACACAATAAGGAAATATATAACCATAGATAAAACCCTAAGAATTTAATGCATTTTTGAAAATCATTACCTCTCACTTATTAAAATTCAGTCTTAAAAGACTTACCAATGATCACTGAAAGGCAAAGCGACTAGTGGGTTATAACAGATTGCCACGATTATATCCGACATGCGCTGAATGCTGGTAGCTTTCACAATTACATTTTATATCTAGAGTTCACTTGTATCATTTCCTAAAGTGTTCATCCTTTGGGAAAAACTCATTCTTCTCCTCTTGGTCTCACTCTGTTCTCTGATGTTATTAGATAAGAGTTTCCCAACCTCAGCAGGATTGACACTGTGGTCTGGATAATTCTTTGCGGCGAGGGTGGGGGGTGGGGGAGAGTAGCTTGTGCATGGTAGACGGCTTGGCAGCATCTCTGGCTTCTACACACTAGATGCCAGATGCCTCCCCCGTCCAACCTGGTTGTGCCAATCAAAATGTCTCTAGACACTGGCAAATGTCCCCTGGGGGTGGGGGGCAAAATCCCCCTCATTTGAGAGCTACTTTATTGGACAAATACAATGGAAAACTTATCTTCTTGGGTGTGGAGGATGAGGAGGAGTCAACCAGGAAAGGAGGGGTAAGAAATCATGTTCCAGGCAGAAGGAACAGCATGAGCAAAGTCTGAGGTGGGAGAGAGCTTGGCATGCCTGAGCAATGGAAAGGATGCCGGTAAGGTGGGAGCAGGTAGGCAAGGTGAAGAGTGAAATGCAATGGAGCGGAGAAATGGGAATGAGCTAGATCGTGCAAGGTGGGGTCATCAGGGAATGCTTCCTTAGGAGGTGACCCACTAGAGCTGAGGTGTAAAGGGAGAGTAGAAGCTACTAAGCCAGAAAAGAGGGAAAAGCATCCAAGGCAGAGAAGAATATGTGCAAAGGCCCGGTGCACGAGGAAGTAAAGGAGAGGCCAGCGTTACCGAGCCAGGAAAAGCAGGACTGGCTATGGAGCTGGAGAGGCAAGGAATGGCCATAAAATGACAAATCCTGTAGCCTATGCTAGGAAGTCTGCACTTTATTCACAGTGTAGACGGATGTCACGGTAAGCATAAAGGCTTGGTACCTATCTAGCGGGTTATTTATTCCAATAGATATTAACTGATGGAGCCTCCTGGGCAACCCATCTAAATCAATGGTGGACAATCTGATTATAATATAAACAATATAAATATATATCCTAACACTTTAACCTACGTTTGAAGGGTACCCAAGTCTTTCTGAATGGGCAAGCCGTGGACTCGACAAGATACTAGGACGCGCATTGCCTTCTGTTTGCCTGTAAGTAGAAGTCAACAAAGCCTTGATGGTTTGCGTAGGTCTTGGTGTGGGGAGTGCTCAGCTGAGGCTCCCTTCTCGCCCCACCTGATAAAAGAGCTCTTCGTCTTTTTTTTAAAAAACAGGAAACCATGGCATGGATATTTCTGGTAGCGGTCCCTCATTTTCTTAAATTGCCTAAAACCCAGTTGATTCCTGAACATTAATTATTTGAGTGAACTGTTAAAATCTGAATAATTTTATGTTAAAAAGGAAACTCTGGATCACTAGCATAAATTAAAACCTGGGGACACCTGGATCAACGGAATGCCAAATAAACACCAAGAGAAGGAAACAACACCGTTGTAGCCTGTCTAAGTGCGGGGCCCACCTAAGGCTCTGCGCCAGACCTCTGCTTTCTCTTATTTAAAAAGGATAAAAGAGGTGTGGAAGACTTATTAGCCCCAAACCGTGACTTTCTCCTGGCCTTAATCAAGATTGAAAGAAATTGGCAAGGTGAAAAATGTCCTCACTGCGTCCATCACAATGGGGTATTACCCCGGCCATGCTTCATAGAAAGACATGTGGGGATTCGGGGGAGAGGGAGAGCTGGGAGATGGGCAGTTTGCTCTTACCTTCTCAGCCAACACAACTCTATCTCCTTTACATATTAAAATCTGTTTTCACTCATTCTATCAGGCCTGGAGCAAGGGCCTGGTCCTCCATGACATCTTCTTGGTACATAAATGGGACCCCTTTCTCTCCCACCCCTGGCATTTATTATATCTTTGTGCTGCATACTTAGCAGTGCATAATTACACGTCCTCAAGTACTGGGTTTTGGTTTCTTCTGCAAACGCAAGACAGAGGCTTTCAAACTGATATCTTGTTTGAGATATCACACATTATTATTCTATTTTTTATTAATTGTTTTCTCCTGACAGTGGTGCTTACTTCCACCTGGGTTGATTTTTGCCATAAAGGATTTTTAAACATCTAATATGCACCTTCCACGCACGTTTACAAATAAATATTCTCTGTAACGATCCAATGTTAGGTTTTCATCATAGAGGATAGCATCTAATTAAGAAGCAAATAACCCAAATATATTAGCGAGTGTGACTAAACACATTTGCACCGGGGTGGTTTTTTAAAATCAATATTTCTTGAGAAATGGAGCAATTAAACAATTATCAGTAATGAAAATTGCTTTGTATTAATAAAGATCAGAGAACTACAAATACGAAATTCAGGTCGGTAATTTTATGCTCAATTATTTAAGTTATGTCCTACAGCAACATTAAAATTTTGTCTCCAAATGAACAACGATCAGCTGATATGCACAGCTAGTGTATTCCTAACCCCAGTAAACCCTGAAACAAACACCGTTATGACAAATGCATAGCAAGGGTAATTACAGACCTACGTACCACAAACCTTAACTTCATCAAAATATCTGCACTGAAATAGATAATTTTTACTTAATAGCTACCCTCAGGGTTATAATCAAACATACCTACACAGGAGTGTTTTGTGAAAAACAGTCTTCCCGAAAGTTAATTAATAGCTTCTTAGCAAAATAAAATTTCCAAGAGTTTACCATAAAACACTTAACGGTATTTCACCTGGAGACCCTGTAACTCCTTTGTCTTACCAAGCAGTCAGCTCCGTGCTCATTTAATTTGGGCCTCAGTGAAAAGTTTAAAGAGGAATGCCATGTTTACGGCTGCTTATACTTCAAACGGCCTCAGTTTTTACTTAGTAGTCAAGGTATGCTCTTACTAGCAGATACATAGTCTTTCATTTATTCCTATATGCAACAAATAAAATATTTACTGAGCGCCTAGTGTATTCCCGCCCAGACACTGTTCCAGGCGCGAGCCTGACAGTAGCCCCTGAGACAGGCGACAGGAGGGGACAGGCTGTGTACGGGCAAAGGAGGCCATTTCAAAGAGCGACAGGTGCCATGATGAAAGGAAATGGGGCGAGAGCACAGCAAGTAATCCTCATCCCTCTAAAAAAAAAACACATTTGAGCCTCACGCCAGTTTTATTCGGCAATCTGAGGGATTTAAAAATGGTGTCTCTCCTGTCCTTGACCCACTGGGAGGTGCTGGCGGTATCCCCGTGGAGTAGGTAACTATAAACTATACAGGCTACAAACAAGATACAGGGAAATAAATCACGGCATAACTTTCTAACATCCTCTTCCGCGAGTGTTATCAAGCAAGCAAGTGATCACGTGTCACACCTCGCACACCAGCTAACTGGGTTTAGCGGAAGTTTGGAACAACTCCCCTTTTAATAGATGACCCTAAAGTTAACTCAACCTTAAAGACAGAATGAAGAATAGTTATTCTAAGCTATGTATGGTACACAGCTATTTGTTCTACAAGGAAAGGCAGCTCATAAAAATGCCTGTGGCCTGGGGCGCCTGGGTGGCTCAGTCGTTGGGCGTCTGCCTTCGGCTCAGGGCGTGATCCCAGCGTTATGGGATCGAGCCCCACATTGGGCTCTTCTGCTGGGAGCCTGCTTCTTCCTCTCCCACTCCCCTGCTTGTGTTCCCTCTCTCGCTGGCTATCTCTATCTCTGTCAAATAAATAAATAAAATCTTAAAAAAAAAAAAAAAGCCTTCTATACATCCCTTAAAAAAAAAAAAATGCCTGTGGCCTGTGTACCTGGGGCAGACGATGGTCAAGGTGTAGTAACCGCTAAATTAAAAGTGACTGTGGGACGAGAAGCATCTTTACAGTCTGTTGACTCCGAGTTTTTGGATGACCTGGAAGAGATGCTGGTATTCAAGAAAGCACCTTTGCACACAGTATAATCACCCTGTAAAGTAGGTCTCGGCAAATAACTGCCAAAGGTTTGTACCGTTTCAATGTGACAATTCGGACTTGAAACAGATAGGTCCCATTCCACTCAACGTGGGTGTTCTGTTTAGGTAAGTTGTGCCTTTTCTACTGTTAACTCACAATAAAAATACTTTTTTCACCATCACTTGGCCAAAAATAAATCTAACTGGAGTAATCATTCGGGCTATATTGAAAGATTGCCGGTCCCTCCAGTGGCTACGTGGCAACTGTCCTGTGGAATGCAGTGCTGCAGACTCTATCGACAATGGCAATGAACACGTTCATACCAATAATAAGGGCTTGTTTTAATAGAACGTTCCACGCATTAAACACATTAATGACCCATGAAATAACTGTTTTATCTGTAACACATTAAGCAACATGGCTAAAACAATGTATTAATTGAAAGTCTGCTATTTCTCTAAATGCAAGATTTTTTTTTAAGTATAAAAATGGCATGAAAGCCGTTTTGTAAAAACGAAAATTATTCAACTTTGAAATCAGAGTCATAACAAATGATGGCGAGAAAAACTTTGAAAATAGGCCTAGGAAGTTTTCGATGTGTTCTTCTGATATAGCCCCGTTTCTCTGGTTAAAAGTGATATCAGTCCAGAGTGTGAGTTAAGAGTCTTATGAATATTTTAATTTTCTTCTCTGTGCGCATATCTTCTATAGGACTTTTATCCCTCCTTTTCTTTTTCCTTAACAGGTACAGAGACTCCCTTACTCCAACATGCCTCCCTCACTTCCTGCCTTTTCAATTTCCTAACACTATGTCTGATATTACCAGAGTAACGAGAGCAGCATTTTCTATAAATATGTGGTATCACAATTAAATCCAAAGCAGTATCAAACAGAAAAACGTCAGTCCTCTAAACATGAAATATAATGTAGGAAGAAAAAGTATGTGAATTGTCAGTGTGTTTTATAAATTCTCTTTTGGGGGGCATACAAAATATCAGACTAGAGACAATTATTTTACTGTCTGTTTCTTGGATATCAAAGAGAATTTTGAAATTCATCAAAGCTAACCTTCTGTTATGTACAACAGGCTAAGCTGAAAAGAATGTTAACAAGTTCAATTTTCATTCAATCAGCACTACTGCTCTCTGAAATGTTTCATTGCAGGAAAGAAATAAAAATAATCTATATGGTAATTATGAGGATGAATCCCCCAGTAACTTTCAGCTACATGAAAGGTCAGTTCTATTCAAGATATTTTATCAGTCCCCTGCACATACTCCTGTCCTGTCATTTTAAATCTGAACAGCATTTTATTTTCCCATTTACAGCTACCTGCAGAATTAAGTACTTAAGCCAAATAAGAAAAAAAAAAAAAAAAAGAAAGAAAGAAATGTTGAACGCTGGCAAAGGCTATAATAGCACAGAGATAAATCGTTCAGCTGCTCTCTCAAGCCTCTAGGGCTGCAGATTTTTCTTCTCCTGGTGCACTGTGGGTATTCAAAACTTGTTCAACATGATTTCATTTCATTTCAGGCACTGCCTCAGAAAACTAAATTACAGAATCAATCATACAGAAGGTCAGAGTGAGACTTCATTACAAGTATTGCATGCTTGCATGAATATCTTTCATTTATGACTGACCCAATATGTCACAATAGCTGTCTAGTAAAAATAATCCACTTTCTGAAATTGATGTACTACTGATGTCGATGCTACTCAGCAGGCTGGGCAGATTACAGAGAGGTGTTAAAAAAAAAAAACCCCACAAAAAAAAACCCCCAGTAAACCCTTTGGAGCGCACGTTGTAGATTTTTAGAATCGCAATCTTTTGGAGATGAAAATAATTTCCAGATATCATCTGTAGTGACAGTAATGCTTAGAGGTGAAGATTTTTTAACCAGAATATACTGTTGGTTTTGACTGGCCAGCCAGCCACGTCCCGTTTTAAAATATACTTCTCCACCACGCGCAAGTCAAGCGACGGTGTGCCATTGTTGCACAATTTGCTTTTGACTACGAGGGCGTTATCTGCATATTTTGAAATGGGAATGCTAAGCGCTGGACTCTTTTTAATCCCTCCTTTTTGTTCCTGCGTTCTGTTTTTACATATAATGGCATAAATTTAAGGAAGATCCACACGGTGTGCTTGTTGCCCACAAAATGCAGCTCCTCAGTGATGTGACAAAACTGTCAGTCTTCCTACAGGAAAACCAACGAAGCTCGGAAGAAAAGCTGGTTCAATACAACATAAACAAGCTGGTTTTTCTCCTTCTAGGATGGTCTTAATTCACCGCGGCAATCCTTAACAGACAGCCATATTCATTTGGACAATAAAACTTCTTACTTGCATAAGGTATGAAATACCCAATGCACGCTGGGAAGCCGAATGCATGATGTATAAAGTATTATTTATTATTTTTCTGGTGACCTTCCTGAGGGAAATCTCCGAGGAGCTGCTGTGGAGTATTACGATGTAGCCAGCCGACTCGGTACCCGGAGGGAGATACAGGAGAACCTTGACACAGCCTATTTTTAACCATGCCTCTGGCGATTCTGAATTCAAGTTTATAGGTGAACATGTCAGGTAACCGCGTAGAACAAAGCCAGCGACACATTGTATTCATCATAATTCTGTCCGAGTACATTTTATTTTTTCCAACATTTGTGATTTAAAATCTCATGACATTTCTTCAAGGTGAAATTCTACTAGAATGTTGAACAAGATTAGTTTGTTTCCAGCCAAAATAAATATCACTCGGGTTCAGCAAAACTTCAGAAAGGCACCCCACAAAGGGATGAGGTCCATGTAAATACCGTGACAACAGCCTGCACTTAGCTAAAGCACTCCTACTTTTAAAAATCAATGAAATAATTCAACTGCTTTAGTGATTAGCAATACATTACAAAAGAAGCATTAAAAATTGAGTCCTCTCTCCCAAGGCCAGTCCGTGAAAGCATTGTTCTTTAAGTGTATGTGAATATCGTAATTATTTTATGATTCCATCTTTAGTTCTTTCCAATAGAGTAAATTCAATTGACCATGAAATGAAATTTCATAGTCAAAATGCCTCCTTTACACTTTTTTATAGCAGCAATAACAGTTTTATAGCTTTAAGGCAAGGTAATTCATCAGATGTTTAATTTAAAGGCAGATTCTTATATTATTAATAAATATTTACCAATTTAATAAAATACGCATTTCAGCGTGCATTATATGGTCTCTTAACTATTTCTGCAACTTAAAGGAGCCTCGCTGAGCATCGATGAATAATGGCGAACCCCGGTAAACTCCCCTGGTGACTAAACACCCTTTTTATTTTTATGATTTTCCAGGCACAGCGCTGCAAGCCTGATTGTACAGGAACAGAGGACAGAACCCTCCATTCCAGTGTCAAAGGGACAAAAATGTAAGAAAGTCCACAGGAAACAATTATTTGCGATGGCGAGGAACGTTTATGAATACTTAATGACCATTTCCCGACTGTTCGCTGCATTCTTTTCTGACAAAAAAGTAAAAATAAAAACCCTGATGTTCAGCTCAAACACAAAAGATCATAAGCAAAGAAAATTATGTTGCCGCAATCCTATTTGGGAAAGTAATCTTATATTTCAGAGAGCACGCTGAATCTTTGCACTGCTAATCCACTATATATTTTGCAATCATCTGTTGTTATCTGGGGAATTAACAATGAAACCAATAAACATCACTGGCATGGTCCTAATGTGCAGAGAAATATGTAAACAAGCAATAGGATTTGTTTTTTGTTATACCAACACATCTGTTTCATTTCAGCAGGGTTAAAAAAAAAAAAAGCCCTATAAACTATTAATCTTGTTTTAAGATGTCTGCTTAGTTCCTCACCTAGATAGACACAAATGTATTATATATACTATGATGGAAAAAAAAACCCCAATCCCAGCAGAAGAGTTTAAAATACTTAAGCAGATTTACTCTGGTGATTGCTGACTATAATTGCACACTAAGAAAAATAGAACCGAAATTATTGCATTAGTGATTTTGGCTCTCTGGAGTGTCTTATTCCATGTTTATGACAATAAATAACACAATTAGGTGTATTTCACACAATAACCCACTCTATATTTTCCTCTGCTGGCTATGAGCAATTATTCTTTTTCCCTTTCTCTGTATCACAGTTTGATATTTCATTTGAGGTAGGAGCAAATCATGTATCATAAACATTATGTGATGATCCAACAAACGCAAAAGACCTAGGTACCCGGTAAGGGCCTCCATTTCTAAAATCTCTCCTGGGCAAACTTTCGACTCAAGTACATCTCTGTGTTAGACCAAAGCCAAGGGAAGGTTGGCTATTTCCAAACCAATGGATCAGACTTGTGGAAAATCATTTCAAATCAGAAGGATCTCGTTGGGTCATCCTCCTTCAGGTCATCGTCGACCCACCCATAACCCTCTCTTGTCCCCGTGTTTCAATGGCACTGGGAAGGACAACCCTCGGGTCCATGGTTAGATGGGCAGAAGCCCATTTCAGAACGTGGACGCTCAGGTCTTTACCATGAGAAGTGCAAATGACTAAAAAAACACTTCCAAGCAGTAAATGTAACACCTACCATATGCAACCCGCCGCTATGAAGCACGCCATCTTGTTCCACGAGATTTCTTGAGATTGTAATGGAAGGAAGATCCAGGCTTTGAGGGGGAAACTGGGGTGTGAATTCACTTCCCTGGGAAGGCAACGGATCGCTGAGGCCTTGGAAGGGTAGAAGAACATCGGGCATGCCCAGGGCAGGGTCTGACTCTGGAGGAGGCGTGATAGGGGGGATTTCAAACTCTTCATCCCCGAGGCTTGGCGTATGGAATGTCTGCTAAAAGGAAACAAAATAGAGACATCTTCGTATTCTGTTCCTACATCTTATTTCTCCTTGGAGGGAAAGAGAAAGATTTTTGCATGAAAACACTGCCTAGCCAGGCCAAATAGTTATTTCTCAAACGAAAACATCTTAAACACAGATTTCCATACATAAAGTTTTGCTGATCATTCTGATTAAAGATTTAAGTCTCATTATCATATGGTTTTAATGGAGTATCAGTATTAACAGTTTTTTAATGCGTCCTTAATTAGCAACATCTGTCTTTGTTGGTAGTTGGGGCGTCAGCGACATTAGGTTTGGCTATGTAACAAATTGCCACTTTATTGATATGTTAGCGAAACAGCTCAAACCGCTTACATTATCCACATGCTTCATAAAATGCTGACGATCTTGTGGTGCACACACACAACATTAATCCAGAAGTGAACATTACATATATTTACTTTCTGCCACAACATATAAAACAAGTGATATTACATTTGTGGTTTGCTTTTTTAATTTCCTTATTGGTATATTCCCACGTGCAGTGAATGTTTCTACGGAAATTGTGATGGTTTGTAATACGTAATTTTATATATGGATTATCAGAGCATATATTAGAAGGTCCCGGTGCTTTTATTTAAACTATAAGGAGAGTTATTTTCTTTTATGACGATTGTAAGGGGTGTTTATCAGAACGCTTCTGGCCGTCTTCAACTGTGAAAGACTATCTCTAGGGGCGCCTGGGTGGCTCAGGGGGTTAATCGTCCGACTCTTAGCTCAGCTCAGGTCTTGATCTCAGGGTCCTGAGTTCAAGGCCCGAGTCGGGCTCCACGCTAGGCAGAGCCCACGTAAAACAAAACAAAGACAGCAACAACAAAAGAAAGACTCCCCATAGAACGAGCATAGAGATACACTGATAGAGGCGCGCTGACTCCATTGATGCTGCTAACTCATTTAGACAAGTGTTATTTCCCCAGACTTCAGTAAACAATGCACTACTTTCTTCACTGCTCCTTAGATTCTTAAAGATAGGGTTTTACTTTATTTTTTAAGATTTTATTTACTCATTTGAGAGAGAGAAACAGAGCACAAGCAGGGGGGGAGGCAGAGGGAGAGGAAGAAGCAGACTCCTCACTGAGCTGGGAGCCCCATGTGGGGCTCGATCCCGGGACCTGGAGATCAGGACCTGAGCCGAAGGCAGACACTTAACCATCTGAGCCACCCAGGCGCCCCAAAGATAGTGTTTTAAAATAGGGCCTTTGGATGCAAATTAGGGCTGCCATGCCTTTCTTAAAATACAGCTTGGATTTTGGGGGGTCAGGGCGGGGTGGGGGGGGCTAGGTCTAGGATATCAGTTTTGGTGGAGTGAAAGGGTCAGATATTTTTCGTTCCTAACTCAGAGGATCAAAGGCATAGTCCATTATTAGTAGCGTTGTTTTTTTTTTTTAATTAACTGGTGCAAGATAATTTGCATCTGCTACAATCGGTTAAGAGAACTAATTAAGACTACAAACCATCATTCTTCAAACTATTAATGATGCTATAACTTAATAACCACTCGTGAGAAAATAGAAACAAGCTCAAGGAAAAAGGAAAAAAAACCCCAAACCATCCCCTGCATAGAGAACCTGTCAACTGTTCATTGTATCTTCCCAGCAATATGGAGGTCACAAGCGATGGGAGGCTATGGTGGGACAAGTGAACATCTTGAGGTTTCTAGCAGATTCGATATATGCAAAACATGATAGCATAAAAACATATTTGGGAGCTAGAATGAAGTATGAGATTCTTTGACATATTTATTCTAACCCTGACCCCCCCCCACCCCCCGCCTCCAAAGGTGTCCATGTCTTCCTGCGCTACCCTGAGTTCTCAAACACAAAGGGATGGGTTGGCCACAAACGTCGTTGGCTAATGAACATAACCCTATGGCTGCATTTGCCGTTACTTTGGCACTAATGTGGTCTAGTAACAGATGCAACTGTAATTTCTGACTCATTTGCTACCCCATTACTGCTTAATGAAATCTAACATATCACATTAACAATACGGATAAACACTCATTCTTGATATGTGGCATTTGGCTGTTTTCATTACCACTGTAATTAACACTTGAAATATTATTTCAATAAATATTTAAAGCACTTTAAAAATGGTCAGGGTAATCATGACACAGACAGAAAACATAAAGCAAATGTGTGAATTTCAAACTCAGAGTCTCCCAGTCCCCGTGGTGTTATCTACAGGCCAATATCTATGTGAAGGGAATTGGTTTCAGGCACAATTTCGACTTTACAGCATTCAAACCTAAAGTCTTCCTGAATTAGTTTGCACTCATTAAAATGTTAAAAAACCAAATAAATTTACTTTTAATGCAATGATTGGGAAATCAGGCACATGCTATCATGTGCTGCATTAACATTTACTTGCGCTTTATTTTTGGTTCAAGAAAAGACGTACGACGAAATCATCGCATCAGATTAGCTCTTAAACTCTAACACAAAGCATGTCTTACGCTAGGCGGTCAAAACTAAGGAGGCTTTCGTTTTTATTTCTGTCAAGGCACAGAGAGATGTCTTACGTATAATACGTCCCTGAGGCATAATTTTTTTAAAAACAAATTAATTTTAAGGAAGAAGCGAGTCCATTGCTACAGCATAACCTAGTAAAACAATATGATAAAATGACATTATAATAAATAACCAGGAAAATGCTAAAATCTGACACCACTTTTAAAGAGAGGTGAACGACGAAGTTAAGCATTCCTTGGAGAAAAGAGTGCACGCACACACTGGCTATGTCTGAGATGACACAAGAACCACATATGGCCCCACCACCAACAAAAAGACACTGACTTCTGCGACTCTGCGTACGACCAGAATCAGGTTAATCATTCGGAGTCTATCGTGATTCCTTTTTACGGATACTGAGTCTTCAGTGCTTACCTTGAACATGTTAAAATAGTATGTACATGGTTAAATACCATCTGTACTGAAATGTTCAAAACATTTGTTCCTTTTGATAAAAATGCAAATCCAGAGAACTGTTGTATCAACATATAACAGCCAAAGTCTGACACGGTGAATTATCACAGCTGGAATTAAATTGTCTCTGAGCAGCTGCTGGCAGCAGAGCTTTCATCAATGTTTGATTCAANNNAAAAATCCTACAGAATGAAACATCATGTTGTCCTTACAGATGGGGTTTGTGTTCATTATCACAAACAACATAGCAGCCAGTGCCAGACAATATCCCTTATCTGGGCCGTCTTCTTGGTGAGAGAGAGGATGGTCACTGTAAAAAATGATTAAGCTACGAATACCCTTAATTCTTGATTCCCCATTTTTTTCTGATAATTTCTCCAAGTTAATTTCTTTCGTGCCACTTGCTTCCCTGTACCAAGATCATTTACAAAGCCATTATGAGTTTCATCCTCTGGGGTCAAGCTAGTTCAGTTTCCTATATTTGAATGTATTTGGAAAATGAAGACTTTTTATTACGGGAACCCCAAGAGGAAATGTCCCATTTGGACCACTTTCACCTGTGTGTTCTTGTTTTAAAATCTGAAATATCACAGTTTGCCTTTTTTTTTCTTTTTTTCTTTTTAGGAAACTGTTTTCTTGATCTCATCAAGATCGAGGTTTTTCTGGAGGCCAGGCCAATGAGCCCAGACAACAGCCGTAGGTCAGTAAGTAGGGAATGCGGTAAAAACAGCAAGAAGAACACGTTTGTTCCATTTGTTCCAGTACGTTCTAGACAAACCCAGAGCCTGCGTGGTGCTGCCTCTAGAATTGGCTGCCCAGTTTTTCCCCCCATGGCCAAGTCTTGGAGCATATCCTTTCATTCATTCATCCATTCATTCATTCTCTATATATTCACTGAACACCTACTATGTGCCAGGCACTGTAACAGGCCGTGGGGAATCTAACAAGAGGACAAAACACTCACTTCACATCACTCCCTGTGAAGACCCAAGAAACTCTAATACTTTTCTGCCACATCATTTCCCAAACCGTGGCATCTTAATGAAATTATCCCCAGAGCTGGGTGAAGTTGAAATATTTTCTATTGAAAGTCACTTCCACCCTAGTTTTCAAAATCACCACTTTAATTTGCTTTAGATGCCAATTTGGATAGACAGATTTTATGCACTTTCTTCTCTATTTACTTGTGTTTGCATGTATATTTCTTCTCATCAACGGATGTGTGTGAATTACTAACGTCCGTAACTGCCTCTGGACAAGAGATAGACTTGTCAGGTCACTTTCTTTTCCAAAAGGTTTTTCTCATTTCTCCTCCAAAGTCGTTACCTTGCACCACATAAGAGAGATAAATTCGATTCTTTGCTTCTCCCTCCAAGCCTTTTAAATGATGTAAATGACACATAAAACATGAACAGACATATGAAGACAGACACCTACCTCACTGGCGGCAAAGAAAGCATTGTTCGCCTCAGCCATGTTCATGTAATTATTGTTACTCCCAAACTGAAAGAAAACAGATTGTTTTGCGTTAATATGCAGAAAAATAAAGAATCCTGGTGGTTTACTTAATACTCAGATGGGATTTGGCAAGAATGCTGGTGTCACGAGATGAAAGAGTGGTTTTCCTCAGACCCAATGTGAACTGTGACAGAGGCTCTGTGCTACATGCTGTTGGCTGCTTCTCTCAGGAAACAGAGCACAGAGTTAAGTTAACTTGAAATTTCTAGAAAATGGTGTTGTTTCTCATCAAGACTGGAGGCGAAGGGAGACGATTGACAAACATTCGGCCAACTGGTCACGAGTGGCTGTGGTTTGTTGAATTGGCCTTATTCGTCAGAGGGTGCAAGGCAAAGTTCCCAAGAAAATCACCTTGACACATTTTTAGAGCATGCTGGGATTTCGTGGCGTACTTTTCAGGAACAGATGTCACAAGTGCGAGGAGGTTAAAACGTGAAATAAAGGGAATGGAATTCAATTCTCGGGGACTCAAATTCTATTTTCTCGTGCACGGGGGTGTGGCATGAATGTAAATAAATAATGAGACTAAAGAATATACTTTTTTAAAATCTCCAGAGTTGGAACACGATATCTATGTCCATCAGAGCTGTTGAAAACAGTGATATTTAATCTCTCCATGTAACGTTAAGTGCAAAGAGGTTTAAAAAATAAGCGGGATCCTATGAACACAGCAATTTTTATTTAATTCCCTAACACAATAGCCCATTCATACCATCACAAATAAGACTGTATCAGCATTTCAGACATAAGCTCTTTACTGCGAGAGACCTGTTATCAAAATGTAAAACTTGGATTTTGCCAGAAATGTATTTTCAGGTTCAGATGGTATAAGTGGGCACGTTTTGTTGCTTTAAACATTTCATTATCAGTCTGGCAACATGGAAAGGCTCTGTGAGCATAATTATTTGGAAGTATATTATTTTCATCATTTTTAAATGGTGCAAGAACGCCCTTCTTTTTTATAATGTGCATTGTTTCCTTCCTTCAGAACATCAAATAAAACACAGGTTTGGTCTCCAAAGGGTGAAATGTATATATCCATTCTCTAATATAAATAGAGCTAGTTAATTATTTAAAGTAAAAGGCATAACTTTCCCAAGGGGAGACAGAAAGAGAGAGAACTAGAGATACACAGATAAATGTAGAGAATAAATATAGACACATAGATATGGAAGACCCACATAATCCTCCTCTCGGCAAACCCAACACTTATTTCCAGGGGGCTCTCAGCCCCTGACTCAACCTGTAAGATTCGTGCACAGAAGTGGGATTGACGTGCTACACTTTATCATGTCAGGGATCCAAGAACTAAGCAGGATTTCCACGAAAGGCTCTAATGGCTCTGGAGTGCTTCTGTGGTCTACAGCAGCAAAATCCCACCCTGGAAAACGACCCCTAAACACACACTCGCACAATGAGCCCTCAGATTCATTTGGATAAACATCTTTATAAGGATTTCTGAAAGATGTATTTGTTAGCACTTAAGAAAGGCCTTTATCTAGTTTCTCTGAAGGCATGTGATATCAAAAATGTGGGGGGATGGTTTCACCCACGTATACTTATCTCCAGACTCACCAAGGTGTCTACGTGAAACATGCAAGTAGCTACTGTATGTGTTGTGTGTCCATCGTATCTCAGTAAAGTGGTTTAAAAAATAATTTTAAAATTAAGAAAGGTACATATGTAAGCAGGTGCACGCGGACTGCTTCCCCCTCGCCCACCCTGCCCCCAGACACTGACATATTTTCCCCATTTTTCTACAATGTGAATTATATGCAAGAAAAAGCATAGCTTTCTGTCTTGGAATTTGCCATGAATTAATGATCCTAGGATAAAATCTCAGGCCTCCATTCCGAATGTTCTTTTTGGGTATTTCTGAGAACCTGGGTCGCGATGTGCATTCCAGACACCCATTCCGCCTCCCCGGAACGCCGGGCAGTCTGCATCCCAGCTTTAACGTTATTTAAATGTAGGTTTTGTTGGGGAATTAGAAATCCATTTAAGGAAAGCAGCTCATTATCAAAGAGTATTTTTTTAAGATTAAACTCACTTATTATCTAATAGCACCTAAAACAACAAAGAAAAATAAAATGGCTATTAAACTAAGGGCCTAAACAATTCAAAAAACAAATTAAGCTTAGAGTGAAATAAGAACTGGGTTAGAAATCCTCTTCTGAACAGTTAGTATGCGAATGTAATTACTGAAGAAACTACAGCTAATCAGCTGTGAATTGTATCCATTAATTAGTATTTGCCCTGGAGAAATGAGAAAAATCAGTAACAATGCTGGCACCGCGGTGCACTGATGAGCCACGCGCCCGCCGCGCTGCGTTTAGTCAAGCAGGTGGCTCCAGTGGTCCACGTAATTTGAAAAGCTCTCACCTGAAGTACTGAGCTGGAATTACAAAGCACTCCTTGCATATCTTTTGTATCTATATAAGGCCTTAATTAATGGCTTTTAATTTGGAAACACTTGGCGATCAGGCGGGAACAGTTATAAATCATTTCAAATAGAAGCGAAGGTTTCTGTTCAGTTTGGGGTAAAAATACCTCCCCTACAAAGATGGCCGCAAATGTTGACTTAGGCAGGGAAATGCCTTTCTCTTGCACAGGTGGCAGGGGCCTCTGGTTTAGTGTGGTAGGGTAGCCGGGTAAGATAGAGGCTAGCCAGTTACATTTGGCTTTCAAGTAAAGAACTTAAAGTATAAGTATGTCCCACGCACTATTTGGGATATACTTATACTTAAAAAAAAAGGTATTCTCTATTTATCTGTGATTCAACTACAACGGGCTACTGTGTATTTTTACTTGCTAAATTTGGCCACCCTACAGTGTGGTTAAACTGATCAGGATGAAAGGGATGTCACTTCCCATTTGATTTACCTTATCTGATAACACTAGCTTAATTTAATTTGTTTTATTTTAAAATGTTACTTATGAATCCTCCGTTAGTCGTTTTGTGTACAAACAGATCTGATTCTGAGAGAAAAAGTGATCCTTTGGGGCAGATCTCTAATATAATGACCTCAGAACAATTAACTTTAACTGAATTGTGTACAATTAAATTTACTTTATGTTCTAAGAGACAGTGACATCGGTAAACACAATATATTACAAAAAATCCCTAGGTCCATGAGGGACAGGGCCTTCACTGCATTCACCACTGTCTCCCCCAAAAGTAACAACAATGCCCAGCATATTATAAGCGCTCCAATGTTCATTGAAGGGGGAGGGATTAGAAAGATTGATCAGATTTCTTTAACTTCAGTGTCTCATCATCACACATGTTGACTGGCGCAATTTTATCACCTATTTTTTGATGATGATATTGAGAACGATAATGATATTAATAATAATAATTCTTCTGAGAAGCCCTCTACATACATTGCTTCATTTAACTTTTCCAAGTGTGACTAAATGTAATTTATTTTCCCCGGAACAAGTTTGAAAAAAAAAAATCATTATTATCCCTATTTTATAGATAAACAGACTGAGGCTTCTATGGGTCAATGCCCCAAATCACAGACACAAACATGGGAGTCTGGCATCCCTCTTGCCTCACAATATGTATCACTTACGTTCCAACAGCCACAAAACCTTGACTATTTCACTCGGTGATCGATTCAGGGCTCGAATTTCCCAGGGGGGTTTTCCAGGTACCTCGGTCTAGGAGAATGCTCCTCAAGGAAAGAGTTCCAAGGCCCATAAGTTTGAGAAAGGCTGCAGACCACTGCCGCTCTTTGATGAGCCACAGTGCCCTCTACACCAGGTTAAATGTTCTGAGAAGTCCTGCTGCTCACTCATTCAGCAAACATTTATTTATGTGCTCCCCTGTGTGTAAGGCACTGGCCACAAAATGGTGAGAAAGATGACAAAGTTCCTGTCTGGTTGGAGCTTATATTTTTTTTTTAAGTGGGAAATAGTAAACCTCCCCCTCCCCCCAAATTTGCCACGGGATGTTGCTTTTGGTTTCCCCCACAAGAGTCTGTGGGAACACTCTGGGAAACCTTGTTCCAAAGCCTTTATTGAAAATACTCTTTATTTTCCCTGAATCTTTACCAAAGCTAATATCCTCATTTTGGACTACGGTAAAGTTTACGCGTTTCACGAATCACCTGAATAAGAATTTCTAGAAATTATGCATTCTGGGTCCTCTTAATTGGCTGATTTCCAAACTTCCTAGATGGTAGCTCTCCAGGGATATTCCTTGGAAGACCCCTAACTCAACCAATATAAGGTTTTATAATGTGATTTCAGGAGTTAAAACGAAATATTTCAAATACACTAAATGAACATTGGGTGAAACCAAGAGTTACCTATTGGGAAGAATGTATAAAAACATTATGAAAGAAATACGCTGATTCCAATGGTTTCCAAGAGCTTATATATTGGGGGAATGGTCACTGCGAGGCAGGGGCATTTATGAAGTACACTGGTGATGATTGGTCCTTTCCGCTTTGATAGGCTCTAATCGACGTGATCCCCAAAGATATAATCCCCAAAGATATAATTATAAAGCAGAACTAAATTACTCTGCATGTCGAACTTCTGTGTCTTAATAATTTCACAAAAGAACATCTTCATTGTACTTGGAGGTACATTTGCTTTTGCTGCTTGATGAATAATTACAGCTTCGGCAAATACAATTTATGAAGGCCATCAATTAAAAAAGGAGCATTGCAGGATTTCTAAAAAAAATTTATTAAAGACCATCGTGTTCATGGCCTGTCTCACCGTGTGAAGTGCCAAAGTAAATTAATGGAGATTGTTAATTCTAGCTTGTGCAGCAAAAGGCTTGGAAGAAAGTAGAGCAGTACAGACAAAAACCCATCTGTAATCACAAGACGAATACTTCAGCCTGATGAGTCCACACAACATCATTTGCACTGAAATTATTTTGACACCCATGTGAAGAATTGTACGGGCTTCTAATAAAGCGCCATTAACTACAGGGTATCAAACAGCTAAATGGCACAAATTTAATCCTTAAAAAAAAGATAATCCTTCGAATTCTCTTTTCTTTTTTTCCCATTAGATTTGTTAGCAGACACCATCCAATTTGATGCCTCAGTAAGGACATCTGTCAAGTTGCTTACACAAATGAACTGTGCCATCGTGGCTCCAGTGTGCCAAGCACGGTCACGTGATGCGAAGGCAGCGTCCCTCTCACTCAACAAAGTTCACACACTCTCAAAGGCTCGCCTACCTACCCCCGTGGAAAAGAACTCACCCGAGATCATCAAGTTTTAACCAGTTCCAGCAGCGGTCATCTGTTTCAAGACAGAGAGCCCCAGAGAGTGAACAAACACAAGCCCAGTGTGGCAGATGACAATAAAGACTGGTGATTCTCGGGGGTGGATCTGGAGTAAAGGCAGTCTGTACCAAAGGTTCTGGGTTCCACAATAGCCTGGAAACAAAAAACTGCAAACAACGGACCAGGACGTATAATTTGCGGGAGAAGAGACACAGACGCGGGCACACGGTTCTGCTAATTATGTATAGAGAGTTCCATACAGAGAGAGGGTGATATACGTGCATATGTATAATTATGCACATACACATACATATGCAGACACAGATTAAGAGGTTCAAATATAAAGCAAGATTTTTTTAAGAAAATAAACTTTCAAAAATATTATTTGCCTTTCCATATGCTAAAAACTCCTAGATAATGATCTCCCCGAGCGCCAGACTCATCTATCCAACTGCCTACAGCATTTGCATTTGGATGTCAATAGGCAGCTCGATCATATGCACAAAACTGAATTCCTCATCTTCTCCCCAAACCCGCTCCACCCACAGCCTTCCCCATCTCCTTTGATGGGGAGATGACTCACTTCCGGTGACTCAGGCCACAAATCATCCTTGAATCCACTCTTTCTCCCTTCCGCCATCAAATCATCAAAGATTCTGTTGGCTCATCTTTCCGGTTATGCCCCCACAGCTGACCACCTTGTCACCCAAGCCCAAGCCACCCATTCCCTCCTGGGTCACCGTGGTCACCTGCTAGCCGGTCCTGCTGGCTCTACCATGCTGTCTACCAGTCTGTTCTCAGCACAGAGTCAAAGAGATCCCTTGAAAACCTAACTCAGATCCTCTCTCTCCTCTGCATAGGACTTTTAAATGGCTTCCTATTCCCCCAGGGAGGAAGACCTCAAAATGGCCCCCCATTTCTTCTCTGAACCTTGGGCCAATGTTCTCCCCCTTGCTTGTCCTACTCTAACCCTGCTGGCTTCCCTGTTGCTCCTCTAGGCCCCCAGACACATTCCGACCTCAGGGCCTTTGTACCAACTGGTTCCTCTACCAGAACCATCATCCCCAACAATGTCCTCATGGCTGACTCACTTCCCCTCCTTTGGAGTCTTTTCTCAAATGTCACCTTCTGACTACGCTATAAAATGGCTTCCGCAGCCCTCCTCCTCCACCGCCATTTTCTATCCCTCTTCTCCATCTTGATTTCTTTCCGTAACACTGTTCCACATAACATATTTATTGTCTTTCTCCCCCAACTAGAATGTAAATTTAATGAGGATAAACATGTGTTGCACTTGTTTACACTGATGTCCCAGTGCCAAGAAGAGGGCTTGATAAATAGTAGGTGTTCAACAAATCTGTATTGAATGAGCGAACAAACAAATTAATTTCTAGATGGGAAACGCTGGTATGCAGAACTGCTCTCCAGGCCCGGGCTAAGCACTTGAAATTCAACCCAAAGGAGAAACCAAGCATCAATCCCCACAGGTCCCTGCACAAACCACACCTACGGGAAAGAAGGGGAAATAAGGAAGAGTTCTATATTCTAATAAAATTAATATTTTAAACGTTTGAGATACTTAGCTTGGAAAAAAAAAGTTTTATTCTAGAAAACGCACCAACCTTTTTATAGAAAAGATCGAGAGGCCTGGGTGGGCGGGCTGGAGTGTGAAGGGGAGGGGCCCTGGTGGTTGCAAACGCACTAGAGTGAACCACACTGACTCTGGCCTGCAGGCAGAGAGTCCAGGGAAGAGAAAGCCAACCATCTAACATCAAGGGGGCAAGACTCTGAGTATTAAATACTTCGTAATAAATATGACAGTTGATTTTTTTTTTCTAATTTAAAATACTCTGTTTTTTTTGTTTTTTTTTTTAAATGTTTGCTTTATCGGCTAGGTCAGAGTTTCTCAAAGTGTGATGCCAGGGACCACCAATTAACCGGATTAACCAGATACCTGTTAAAAATGCGGATTCCTTGATTCCCCAAAGTTTACTGTACCAGAATCTCTAGGCGACGGGGCCCTACGAATCTGTACGCTTAACCAGCTTCTCAGGAATTCTAGGACACACTAATATTTGAAAATAGCTAGCCTCGTTCATTTTAGACCATTCTTTCTTTTTTTTTTTAATAAACCTTTCCGTACATCTGATGATGATCTCACTGAAATGCTGATGTAGCCCGAGCTGTTTTGTGAGAGCAATAGAGGCTCGGGCTCAATTACTTCCAATCTCTTCTTACCGTCCTCACTTCCAGGAAAATGGAACCATCCACCAGGTGACCGATAGCCCCTCTCCCAACCCTCATGAGTGGAAGGAAGAACGGGAACATCTTAAGTTGGACCAACTAGAGAATGCAAGTACCACTATTAGATTTCTCAGCAAGTTCTGTGGACCCACACAAGGAACAACAATGCCTAAACATATGGACTCTACCCAAACACGGAGGCCTTTGGATTTTCATGATCTGGACACATTTGAGTCTGTAAATTGCATAACCATCTGGACTAGTTAGAGGTGGCAAGGGAAAAAAAAAACAACCCACAACACCCTCTCAAACCCAACTGCACTTGTTTAATATCAGAAAAACAAATAGAAGCAGAGGAGAGGATGCTAAGCTTCCCAAATCAAGTTTTCTTTTTAACAAAAATGGAGCAATCTCTGGGACTGGCCCGGCAAGCCAGCCATCACCAATATTCAGAGAATGGGAAGAGAAAGCCCCGATTTGCCTTAAACACACACCAACGAAAAGAAGCCAGTTGTAGCGCATATGTGGCTAAGCGGCCACATCTTTGGTGTAATTCTGGCTTCTCCCCCCGGCCCCCCACAAGGCCTTACCAACTCTGAACCCGGGACCTACTAGATACCAACCTACTAGATACCAACTAATAGGATATGTCTGGGGAATATATCTACCTTTCCAAAGACAGCAAGAAATAGAAGATACTCTTGTTGCTTTTAAGGGATGACAACCCAGTTAGGGAGATGGGGCAAAAACATTTTTCAACCTAGGGGCCAAGTCGGGGAGCGACGCTGACAAATGATAGGCACATTTAGAAGAACCAAAAGGGAATGGCCACTCTGAGGAACAAGTCTTGAACAAGGAAGGAGGGAGGAGGAGGGGGCGTCCCAGGCAGAGGGAATGGAGTTTGCGAAGCTGCAGACCGAAGTGAACAATGCAGAGACCAATGTGGCCGCAGGGGGGTGCCCGTTACTGAGAGGGGGAGGCCGGCTGGGGGAGATGACAAGGCAGCCAGGCCCTGGAGAGCCCCGAAGGCCCATCTAAACATTTTGAAATGCACTAAATCGGAAGGTCCGTGAAGGATTTTGTTGGAAGGAAGAAGTAGAGAGAGATGGAAAACCGACACCTGAGTCTGAGGTGGACAAGGTTACTACTGGGAAAAATTGGAAGCAAGACCAGTTAAGAAGACTTCAAGGTTGGCAGGAGGCTGCAGACTCGAATACAGAGAACACTACATCTCGACAGTCACACTAACTGGCTTTGACCTCCAATCCTGCCAAACTAGCTGTGGGATGCTAGGCAAGTTCTTAAAGCCAAGTTCAAATCCCCACTGATCCACTTGCTAGCCATGGAACCGTGCAGGAGCTACTGGGCCTCTGTGTGCTTCAAGGTTTTGAGGACTAAATGGGTTTGTACCTAAAAAGCCACCTTTTCCGTCTGTACTAATGGCAAGGTAACATTTCAGTGAGCCCTGCAGAAAGCAGAACAGACCACGCATGTCTGCTTTATACACTGTCATGGCTTCTATCGGCAGAGCGGGAGAACCCAAAGAACTCCAACGGCTTCCCAATGATACTCAGAGTAAAATCCACATTCCTGTATGATCTGGCTGCTGGTTGCTTCTCCAAACTCCCTCCTCACTAAGCCCCAAGTACACTGCCCTGACTACTCCTCGCTCTCTTCACTGGGCCTTTGCACCTGCCGTCCTCCTGACCCAACCACTCTCTCCTCGATTTATGTAGGTTTCTGCTTCACAACTGGCTCCATGTGGTCTCCTCTGGCCCTAGGACAATGGGTGGCCCATGGTATGTAGGTGCTCAGTAAATATTTGTTGAACGTGTGAGTGAATGAATGGGCCAGAGAGATCCAAGTTCAAATCCCAGTTCTGTCACTTACAAGTTGGAGATCACCAGGAAGGCGCTTCATGTCACCACTCTGAATTTCTGTTTCTTTACTTCTGAGGACAGAAGAATGGAGCTTTGGGGGGACTGGGCTGTGTAAGAAGTGAGACAACACAAGGCCCCCCAGCAAATGGTCTTATATGGAAGAGGTACTTGGTAAATGTCAGAAAGCTGAGAGTGAGGCGCCTGGAAAGCTAGGACTTTGATCATCTGGGAAAAATAAATGGCTGATGGAAATATTTTATGTAGTATGTATTAAGTGCCTATAATATAAAAGAGATAATGGTGGATATTGGGTAAAAAATATGTAAGACTCAGACTTCACATGACAGGTGCTACTGTGTATGGATATATGCAAAGCACTCCCCATGAAAGGTCAGCAGAAGATTTCAAAGAAGAGGAGTCATTTGAGTGGGGCCTTGAAGGATGCATAGGAGCTTGCCTGTGAGACAAGAGCATCGTGGTAGAGAAAACTACCTGGGCAAAGGCCTTATGTCATAAAAGTGGGCCTGGCTGACCAAGAAATGGGGATACAAGCCTTCTTGGCAGAGAAGGTAGAGGGAAGGTTCAAACAGGAGCTAGCGGGTACAGAGTATACTTTGGAGAGGTTTAGCTCAAACGTGCTGTATGGATAAAAGGAGATTCACACATGTTTGTAGGTGGAGGCGAGACTACACACCTAAGTGAGGGCAAGAGCAGCCACCAAGAAGCAGCAGATAATAAGATTCGGAGCATAACTTCCAGAAAGTAAGAATAATGTCTATTCTGTGTGTTTTCAATTGTTTCTGGGAAACTGTGGGCGTCTTTCATGTAATGACAGCAACTTGTAAGACAGATGTGCTTGGTCTGTTCTGGTTTCTTGAAAATCACTGAAATGATAGAGCTAAGAGTAGTTACGAGTCTGGATGGAAAAGGTGGCTACTTTCCTTGAGGTCTGGATTAGAACCAGAACGACTCTGGCCCCCGAAGTTTTGACCGTCACGTGCAGATTTCCGTGGCTAGCAGTACAGTCCGTCACCTGGGTTTAGAAAGGGCTGTGTCTCGTGATAAACTCTAGTAGCCCTGGGAGGAATAAGAACTTAGATCTCCTCTGTCAGAGGCCCTTCAGTG
Source organism: Ursus maritimus (assembly GCF_017311325.1). NCBI lineage: Eukaryota > Metazoa > Chordata > Mammalia > Carnivora > Ursidae > Ursus > Ursus maritimus. Next base: position 10,545,471 of record NW_024424341.1, read on the forward strand.
TGAATTCGTTTATAGGAAATGGATCCACTGACGCGCACAGTAGGTGCCATCGGCAAGGTCGGTCAGGAACTAGCCCCTTGGAAAAGTCCGCCTTGGGACCACCGTGCCCACCCCCGGCTGCACCGAGTTCTCCTCCTCCAAGCTCCAAGGCGGTCTGTGCATCGCTCTGAGCTATGCTCAAGTGATCAACTTCCACGTCTGTGTCCCTTGAGGGCACAGGTTATATAAGAGCCTCACTGGCCTCCAAGCACCATTGCCTGGCACACAGTAGGTACTCAACTGATAAGGCAGTGCCTCGGGGTCAAGCTCGGGGGTCCTTCCAATTGGCAGCTTTGGTGTAGTGAAAAATGTGTAACCAAGCTATTTCCTTTTCTACACACGTGATTCAGTCCACGTCGAATTCAGGTGAAGCACTGTTAAGGTCTGCCAAAGTATGGCCAAGCCTTAAATCAGAAAGGGAAATCAGGGAAGATAAAATCGGAGTTCTTTTCCTCATGCTTCTAGACTCTGTGGTTCATGCTGCAATCAAATGACGAAGGGCCTCAGAGACTTTCCACTGCAAACAAACTTTAAGGTCTCTAATGATGTGACCTATTTATACCGAATACCCTGAGTGAGTCTCCTGGGTGGCATGTCTTGCACACCATATGAAACTTCCAATGTAAGAGAGGAACAACAAACGAAGTCCAATAGGCCTCAGTTTCTTAAGCGAAAAGGTTTTAACCCATTACAGCATTTCTTGAGTGCCGTAACTAAACCCTACTAACCAATGGTAAAACTCATGCTCTCTTACTTCAGTTGGTCCCTTGTAATTTTGATTTATCATGAATTCCTTCAAAACATCCATGACTTCCTATTATCGGTCTTCTGTTCTTTGATCTCTAAAGTATAAAACGTCGTGTTCCTAAAGTGTCGCGTGTTTGGGTGCCTAGAACAAATATGCTAATACAGATATGCAAATAAAGGCATCGTGTAGATTCCTAGACAGAAGGAGAGAGGTACGCAGATCACGGACTCTCAACCGTGGGCAATTTTGCCCCCCCCCCCCAGGGACATCTGATAATGTCTGGAGAGAGTTTTTACTGCCACAACTAGGGGCTGCTTCTGGTGTCCAGTGGGCAAAAGCCAGGGACGCTGCTAAACATCTTATCCTGCAGACAGCAGCTCCCCCAGTAAAGAAGTGTCCGGTCCAAAATGTCAACAGTAGCAAGACGGAGAAACCCTGATATAGATCAGCGCGCACATTAAGCATAAACAAAAGATATTCCGAGTATTTTTAAAATAAATATTACAGGATTATTGCTTCTGCACAATCCAAACACCATCAGCGGTCTTTCTTCAAGTGGGCATTATGCTGACTTTGGATAGATGTACTTATAAGATTATTGGCGGCAATCAAGGATTACTGAAATGTGTTTCAAATACGTATCAGCCAGTTGGTTGACAGCAAGGAAGCTTTCCATTCACATAAATACTCAGTTGCTTTTTTCCCCCCTGCTGCAAATACATCAAGAAACAGAAATAGTGTAACATGGTAGGCTATGGCTAACATTTACAAAAGAGCAGTAAGTCTATAAATTCTTCCTGAAGAATTGTAAGTGACTTCATGTGTTTGTTTTCCAGTCTCAGTCATATTTGATAAACCAAATACTACGAGCCGACTTAACGCAAAAATCATCAAGTGATACGAAGATCCCAACCACATATAATATATCCATCATTTAAATCAAACAGGATTCTTGTCTATGGATTCACACCTATCATTTCCGAAAGTTTAAGAAAAAAGGCTCCACTACCTGATAAGAATGAGCATTCAAGAAACTACTGGCAGGGTCCTGGCTACCGAAACATGTCAGGGCTAGAGTTTTATGCGCTGGTGGCAGGGAGCTTTTGCTCACACGGCAAGAACATCTTGATTACATGCATCTTTCTGTGATTTTATGATTGCCTGAATTCTGTAGGGACAACTTTTTACCAGATGGGTGATCGTACAGCTTTCATTAATTTTCTGTATCTTACCAGTTATGTTTGTTTTTTAATCTAACATCTTTGACCAGTATAGGGCTCACGTAAGACTCAAAATCCCACTTCTGGAAAGGTCTTGGGGCAGGAGGGAGAAAAATTATGTTTCTTGCAACCAGCTATTCCAAAATCTGTAATTTAAGATTTCATAACATGTTCACTTTTAAAAGGGAGGGTTTTGTTTTTTCCCCTAGACCCATATTTTAATTACTTCGAGTATGAGGCTAATGGCTTCTTAAATATAACCATAAAATAAAATCTCTTCAAAGTCGGGGCCGTTGTCTTTCATCTGGGAGACAAATAACGGAATTCAGTCAAGATGCCAATGTTAATCTGGTATATAGCCCAAACTCATTTTAGCATTTTATATAAAATACCATGAATTTAAGTATTCCTAAATAAAGGAGGCATTTTATTCTTGGAAGCTCAAAAAGCCATTGTATACTAATACGTTCAAGATTACCTTAACATTTCCTTGCATGAATTTAAAGAGATGTGATTATACAGCAATTTGTAAGCAGCTCTCCTTAAATCATATATCAAATTTTACGCACTTCAGCAAAATCCCAATTCTATTCCAGAAGAGTGACTCAACTGTGTGTAGGAAAATTGTTATCAAGTCGTAAATGCAAAAGTGACCAAAACCGAGGTAAAACAGATGCAAAAATCTTAAAACAATAATAAAGGGATATTCGTGAGGCTGCTTTTTAAGCTAAAGGCAGTTTACGGATACTATCTAAAAAAAAACTGCCCCACCCTCTGGACACACCACAGTTAAAATGCAACCTCATTTGGGGAGGAAATTTTTGCTTAGGAACTTTATTACAAAAGGACAAACTGCTTAGCTTTAAAATAAAATGTTAGCACCTTTTTATGGTGACTCAAGTATACACATTACCAACCTGTACTGACTCCATTTATTCCTAGAAAGAAATTTTTTTTCCCCTCTCATTGCTGCGAGCAGAAGAATATATATGGCACAAAGGACAAATTGCTACACATTTCACAGCGCTGGTTAATAACGGAGGGAAAAAGTAAGATCCGTCTATAAAGCCTATCTATAAATTTCTTTGGCCATCATAAAAATAAGTTAGAGGTATGATCTTTTTTTTTTTTTTTAAAGAACTGCAGCTGCTTTCATATCAAGATTAATATTGAAAACAAACCCCGTATAATAGGGCCCCCTGGGATAAGTAACAGATTCCATGAGGGGTATCCATCTGGTACTGGCCATAAGCTAGTCCCTTCCCCATCGGGCTGTGGAAACACTCCATACCAAAAATAAGCGCTCACAGAAAGACCATGCCCTCAAAAGCCATGCTTATTGCCCAAACTGTTTCACTCTAATGCTTTAATAACTTTCATAAGGTGATAAAGAGGTAACGCTGAATATCTAATGAACAACTGGGGGAGGAAAAAAGTACATAGAGAAGAGAGTTCAACGTAAAAGATGAGATTTCCCCAATAGGAAAATAAACCCTCCAGAGAACAAGGTATATGTTAATATCGGGTCAACGTTCCTGACCCTGGCATTGACCGTTAGAGCCCAGCAGAGCAAATACCAAGTATGCATCTCGCTCCAGCATCGAACAATGACAAACCCCCCGCACACGCCTTTCGAAAATGAGCTAAACCCTCACATCCCGATGCATGACTGTTGGCCAAAGTTTATTTTAGAGCTGCTCCCTCTACTAGTCAGGGCAGTTTTTAATACAAGAAAAGTAACTTTACCAAAGAGATGCAATTACAATTTCTAACGGCAGACCCCAAAGTTCATGCTTTATGTGGTCACCTGGAACTACATAGAGTATTGCTCTGCGACAAATATTGACCAAGGAATCCTCACCCTGCTCTTGAGAAACGTGAATGATGAAAGGTCGGGATAATCACACGGAGTTTTACAAAGTAGCAGTAGTACTGAAGTAGAAAATGTGTCTTTGACGCTAAATACAATGTAATACATTTTAAATGGAGCCCAGCTTTCATCAAACCTTATGGACTCCAGGAGTGTAGAGAAACTTCATTAACTAGGCAAGGTCTTTGTGAGAGTTTAACTGCATCAAATATAAACATTCTAGAAAGGCTGTATGTCTCAAATTTATTGATTTTATTTTAAACAGTTCTGAAGTGGTTTTAATGACATAGGAAAATGGCCAGGGTACAAACACCATGATTCAAAACCATACACAGTGTAATAAAATTTTTCTTCTTTTATTTTTGTATGCTTTCTAAAATTAGTACCTACTAGCTCTGTACTCAGAAAAAAATATATTTACAATGGAACTGCTCAGGAAGGACTTCCCTAATCTCTATCAGTATAAAGCATGTAAGTAAATAAAAATCCTGGAAAAAAAGAACAGCAATAATCAATTTTTACTGTTCATTCGTTTACTCACTCTAACAACAAATATATTCTGATAACATCTACTTTGCCAGGCAGCTTGCTGAAGTATTGAAGAGACAGCACGAACCCAAAAAGTCCTTGCCTTCACAGAGTACATAGCCCTGAGCAGGGAAATAAGAGAGCAATCACGTGATTAGAGAAATACATGGTGAGGGGAGCCTGGGGGGCTCAGTTGGTTAAGCGTCCGACACTTGATTTTGGCTGAGGTCATGATCTTGGGGTTATGAGACTGAGCCCCGTGCTGGGCATGGAGTCTGCTTAAGATTCTCTCTCTGACCCACCCTGCCCACCCCTCTCTCTCCGAAGGAAGGAAGGAAGGAAGGAAGGAAGGAAGGAAGGAAGAGAAGAGAAGAGAAGAGAAGAGAAGAGAAGAGAAGAGAAGAGAAGAGGAGAAGGAAAAGATATGGTGAAACGTGACTTGTGAAGCATGCCATGAAGAAAGACGTAGGATGCAGAATGGATTAGAATGGGTGCTGGTAGACCAGCTAGGACAATAATCCAATGGACCAGATAAGAGATGATGGCAACATGAACTAAGGAGTTGGGGGGGGGGAAGGTGAGGAGAGGAGGAAAATTAAGAAGTGGATGGAGTCCCAGGATTTTGACCCTGGACTTGATGAGTTGAGAGGGGAGAACGAGAAGGGGCTGTCAAGGAAGATAGCTAGGTTTGGAGCTTACATAACTGGATACGAGGCCATGTCATTCAAGGAATGAGGGGAGGCAGAAAAGAATCAGTCTTGGGGGAAGGGGGGCTGAATCATGGGTGCATTTTAAACGTGCTGGGACTGAGGCATGAAGAGAGGCCTGTAGTTTAAGGGAAAGGTATGGAATAGAGATGGTGCATGTGTGTGTGTGAGACATGGGTGCAGATGTTCAAAGAAGCCAGGGACAAGAATGAGCCCTATGGAGAGACCCTACAGAGGGGGGCAAGAGAGGAGGCCGAGGGCAGAACCTGGAGGAACTGGAGTGTTCACGGACCTGGATGGAGATCCAGTAAAGGAGCCTATGAAAGTGACAAGGGTCACAGACGCAGCTGAGAGAGGGTGGTATTCCTGATGTCAGGAGAAGGCTTCCAGAAGAAGACAGGGATGAGTGATGGTAAATACTGAGAAACTGGAGGCTGAAGTGTATCTGTTTCAGTGACACCAAGCCCCTTGGCCATTCACAAAAAGCACAGAGCAGAAATACAAGGGAGGGACAGGACCCCCAGCCCTCGAGGAGTTGTGAGGGAAGACAGACAGACTTGCAACAACACGGAACCGTATCCAAAAACCCCTCAACCACTTACTCCAGACTTGGTGGGAGAATTCAAAAGTGGAGGAGCAAGAAGCCCGAGCCTAAGGATGAATCACACATACGGGTGACCCCTGAACAGTGTGGGGGGTGAGGGGCACCAACGTCCACACCGTCAAAAATCCACGTATAACTCTGATTCCCAAAACGTAACTACTGACAGCCTACTGTTGGCCAGAAGGCTTACCGATAACATAAATAGTCAAATGACACGTATTTTTTATGTTATAGGTATTATAACCTGTATTCTTCCAATACACTGCAAGCTAGAGAAACAAAAATGTTACCAGGAAAATCATAAGGAAGAGAAAATACATTTATAGTTCAGTACTGTATTTACCCAAAACATCCACATAAAAATGGACCCATGCAGTTCAAACTCGCATTGTTCAAGGGTCAACTGTATAAAGAAAATGTGGATACCCATCATGAGTTCTTCATTTATTATGGAAGAAAAGATAGTAAGCATTATGCCCACAGCATATAAATTACTCCTCAAGAGATGAACAAAAGTCTAAAAATGTCTGTCAAGGAAACGTCCTTAGACCAAATGGACAAAAAATATTTTCTTACAGTAATGCAGAGATGTACCTTTTGGGATTAGTGAGATGGCCTCGCTCGCCTAGGAACTGTTAAGTGCTGTATGTTCCAGAAACTGGTGGGTTTTCCGGTGGTGACAAGCACAGGGCCTCTACCTCATATCCCTCCCCCATCGCCTGAATTACCAGGGGCCAACCGGAGCAGCTGAGTCAGAGATGGAAAAAAGGAAAAAGACATCTCCTTCATCATGAGTGTTGCAAAAGGGAGTCAAACCAGCTTTCCCAATACCCTTTCACTGCTAGGAAAGGTCATATATTAAAAAGTATTACAGGTTAACTCCAACCTCAAGACTTAATACTAATCTAGGGGCAATTCAAAATTAAACATCCATGTATTGAACAAGAAATACCTCTCATCTCCAGTTTTATTGACCCACACACTCTACGAGAAACTTCCAGATGAGTTCAGAGGAAAATGACATCCTCTAGGAGAAACGGGATTAGAAGCATTGCATCTGTCTCTGGGACAATAATTGTAAACGGCCGTTGTCACGTGTCTTCTCAATATTGTTTTAAAAACAAGAGAATCAGACTAGATTTTTTGGTTCAAGTTAATGCAGGAAATAGTAACTGGACATTTGAGGAAACTTCTCATAAAATTTGAAACCATTCCTCACAAAGCAATTTGGTTTTGCTAAATGTTGGTGTTGGGACTCTTTTTAACTGTGAAGCAAAGTGAATTCCTACAAGGCTACGGTTGTGAGAACCAAAAATGTAATGATTAAGAAAATATGGAAATAAATTCTGAAAGAAAAAAAATAATGATGAATGGGGAAGAGTGAATTCCATCTGCCTTCCCCATTCTGATATTGGGTACAGAATGCAATTCTCCCACATGGGCTCCTTCCCCTTTCATCTGAGGTCCTGTCTGCTCTATTAAGTAAGCGGAAAACTTCCATGTCCCCAAACTTGAGTAACTAACTGACTATACTTTCTCTATACGTGGCCTCCTGGGATATATTTTCTGCCTCAGATGTACCCCCCAGTCTCCCAACTTCCTGCCCTGTCTCGCTCTGAAATGCTTCTTCCCACCCCCATTCCAACACGCCCTTGCCTGGAGCTAGGGGCCTCCCGTGGAAATTCTTTGCATTCATCCTGCTGCAGAGCAAACACCTCCTCAGGCCGAAACCCTTCTCAGCTCAGGCCACCAGAGTTGCTGTCTCCTTCTTTAGAATCTTCAAAGCCCTTCCTTTCTATCTCTTTTATGGCACTCAGCATGTGCTGATAATAAGGAATACTTCCTATGCCCTACCCCACCGCCCACTTCCCCCACTACACTGGAAACTTCTTAAGGGCAAGGACCACCTTGTCCTCTTGGACTCTTGCAGGGCTAACTATCCACAGAAGGGACACAATTAAGTGTTTGGATTTATCTTTTCATTCTCCATGAACTTTTTTTTTTTTTAAGTGTTAGAGGAAATACCAACTGAAGACAAAGAAGACAAAGGTCATAACAGTAAAACACAACAAGGAAAAGGGATTCAAGTCTTAACATCGTATTATCTGGGTTCCAGGAAATAGACCCCCTCCAAATGGTCTGCAAATCTACAACAATTGACTCCTTTATTCAGCAAAGGTGTACTGAGCCTTCCTTACGGAATATATAAATAGACACACACACACACATATACGTACACACAAAGGATTAAAATAAGCCTTGGAGACATGAGCACCAATAATATGTGTGTCCCAACAGGCATGATCTATCTCTTTATTATTAGGTTTCTGATCTCCGCAGAGCCCTGTGAGCACTCAGCAATCCCGAGTAACTCTTCCTATTCATTTCTTAGAACAGCTCTAGCAAACCTCTGCCCCTCCTCCCCTCCCCTCCCCTCCCGCCCCTCCTCCTCTCTCCTCTCCCCTCCAGCATTCTCTCCCATCCTCCTCTAAACAACTTCGTTCCTTACCAAGAAACAGGCCATCAGTTGAATTCTTCATCTGTCACCCCAAAAACCAGCACCTGAAATCATCCTTTTCCTTCCCTTGCCTGAAAAAACACGTTCTTCCATCGCTACTCTAAATCCCACCCCCATCCAGACGTGACTCCATCAATCCACCTCTCATTTGGTTCTTCAGCTTTTTCCACCCCACTGCTTCCTCCTTCAATTTACAAAAATGTTCCAACCTCGTTCCTTTGTGGGGGGGAGGGGTAGGAGCGGAAACCACTGAGACCACTGAGTCCCTCTCAGATGACTATCACCTCCCTCCCCCATCCCCACTCAACTGGCTCAGTCCCCACACCTTGATCTTTCATTCACCCCTAACCCTCCTGCCATCAGTCTCCCTCTACTTAATGAACTGCTGTCATTAAGTCCACCGTGGACTCCTAATTACCAAATCCCACGGACACTTCCCCACAGTGTCTCGGTCTCAAATGATCACTTTTCCTCCTCTGACACATTCAACCCTTCCTTTTACCAAAAGAGTATTTTCAGGAAAAAGTTACTCTCAGACAGTTTTCTTATCCCCCTGAAGATTTCTCAGTTTCTTCTTAACACGTGCTTCGATAATTCATCACGTCCAATGCGTCAACCACCACCAACTCTCCAGCCTAAATATCAGTCGTTGTACGGAGCTGCAATTTTCCGACTCCTTCTGAATAGCACCATGGGTGTCTTACCAACAACAAAGTCAACAAACCCAACGCGGAGCTTTTCTTTACCAGTTCTCTGCTTTTCTTGACCAATGGCAGACAAGTTCCCCTCAAGGAACCCACCACAATCAGTTAAACTTTCCATCTGAAACATCGCCCTTAATCCTCTCTCTCTCATTTTCCACCAAAGGTCATTCAGCCAGTCCCCTAGGCAGCTACACACACCTTCTTTCACATGGTTCTTCTAAAGGCACTGCCAGTCCCAGCCAGCCCTCAGATCCCACTCCAGATTAGAATCCTTCTAATCCATGTCTGGAATTACCTCTTTCCATTTATCTTCCAAAGGACATTTCTATTACACTGTAAAATAAAATGGATAATAGCAAAGAGTATGACGAACAGAAAAAGCATTTCTCACCACACCCGATACACCATTCAATATTTTCGCATAACGCTTTCCCAACTTTTTTTTGTCTTTCTTCTCCACAATATATAGTGTAATCTCTCAAATAAAATTGGGCTCAATGTGTATACATAATACTTTTTAAGCTTAAAGATAGTCCCCAACCATTTTCCTCACTGTTACCTTCTAAGATGTGACTTTTAATAGCTACCACGGTATGCCAACACATGGGCATGGCATAATTCCCATCATCAGTGCTCGGTAGGTCTAGCCTTCCAAAATGGAAATCTGACCATGCGTGTCCTTGTGGGGCTTAAAATCCTTCAAAGGCTGCCCACAGCTTACCGATTACAAGCTCTTTTCCTCAGGAGGGCAAAAAGGCCATTCATGAATGGACATCACCTTATCTATACAGCCTCATTCCCTTCCCTGCCCCTCCCCCGCCGTCAACCTCACCCCCTCTACTCCCATGATCCTCTGCTTCTTGGTTCGGCACTTCTAGAAGTGCCCTCTCCTCCTACTATCCAATGGTACAGGCCTTGCTGCCAAGATGCCTGGGCTATCTTTCACACTGAGTATGACTGTTTGTCCGTCATCTCCCTCATTAGTCTGTGAGCCCCTCTACGAGACACATCATCTTCTTGCATAAAGACTCAGCAGCCCCCCAGATCTGTGTTAAGTAAGCGGGGACAATGGTTTTTCATCCGGGTGTGTCACTGGTGCAGGACTTGCTACTAAGCCCTGTTATACCAAGAGCTGAGTTATTGAATGTTAAGTGTGGGCCATGTGAGATGTTGCCTGAACTTCATGCTGCCATTTTATGTGTATTTGGAGAATTATTTGCCGGACATACTTGCCCTCCCCATGGGCTGGAAGTGTCACAAGGGACCTGCTTCCCTTTCTGTTCACTATTTTGTTCTGAGTATGGACACGCTGGGTCGAACATGGTAGGTGCTAAATAAAGGTTTCCTGCATCAATGAACAAATGACCTTGGCAGGTGACTAACAGTGTAATCTTCATCCTTAAAGAGTGGAAACTCAAGCACAAATGCTCGGGTTGGGGTGTCACATCAAAACTCAGATGATGCATCAGTACGGTTTCAATGTCCCCTGACAACTTTTCTGAACATTTCTTGTCTCTCATGAAAGAAGACACGCACGGCCATATGCCAAGCAGTGCTTAGGGCTGGATGCCACGTCGCCCGGAGCGAAAGAAAGTTCGGGCTTTTGAAAGACTCCCTTCTGAACAGCTCAGATAGGCCCCCTTGACAGGACAAAGGCTGACCTTGAAACAGCACTCCCTCCGTTGTTCCTGGCTTTATACATTAGATCCATTTTGAGAAATGGAGCTCTACACTGAACTTTGGTATCAGAGTCTTTTGGCAATATTCTGGAAAATGTTTTTAACGGAGCTACTGATGCCAGTCACTTTGAAAACTACCAAAAAATTCCTTCGTTTGCCTTTTATGTAGAACATTCCCGAGAAGCTGCAGTTTCAATATACCGTAGCTGGGACCCAACACAGATGGCCAATCAAAGCTAAGTCCCTCTTCCCCTTCCCAACTGAGTCAGGGCTCCAAACGTTAACCAGGTGTTATCGGCTATGACAAGAAAAATAAAAGGCCATATCTTTGCTTCTGATTTGCAGAATGATGAAAAGCATCTTCTTCCTTTTTTTTTTTTTTCCTCAAGAGTGGAGTCTTTCAACTCTCAATTTTGTTTTCATGAGAGGCACAAGGTAGATCAGACAACCCAACTGACAAAAAAAAAGTTCACCCCAGCTTTCGTTCCGAGAACAGTCAGATCAAAAGAATTTTTCTGAAGGCAAAACAGGTGGGTTTTTCCCCTTTATACTTACAAGTGAAACAAATATGTACTTTGTACTTTCACTGAACACAGAATAAGTGGACAGAACCCTGCTTCTCCAGGCTTCGTTAAATACTCAACACCTGCAAAGGACTCCTGTCTTGCAAAGGAAAGGGGGACTAAACCAGTGACTTCTCACTGGGGCAAAGGGAACAGGAACTCAGAAGCAGTACTGCAAACAGCTCGTGCAGAATAAAGTGCAAGGGAGAAATAAATGTAAGGAAATGTTAAGAAATATTTAACCTTGTTCACACACCCCTCTCCCCCCAACACACACACACTCACACCCACATGTCCATCGACCTGCTTCCTCTCAGAAACCGGCTCTTTGGCACAGTGAGAGCTACATTTTTACTCAGGTTCAGCATATCCATAAATTGGACCATAAAATAAAAGTAGTAATGGTGAGCTCCCAGGAGAAGTTAAAAAATAAACGTCTAAATAAACGACAGGGTGATGAAAAGCAAGAAAGCACTTTTTATACCAAATCTCATCTGAAGAGAATTACTTACTGGCAGGAATAAAGAGAGACGATCGGTTATAAATGTTTGACAGCCCTAAATACTCTCTTTGTCCTTCTCGACCCCTCTCTGTTTCTCCCAAGGAAATGTCCCCAGTGTTGTATTCTCACCCAGTCTGTCCCGCAGAATCTTCTTGAACAAACTGTGCCTTGGTTGGAGAACATGCCTTCTCCTCCAAACACGCAGAGCCTTTGTTTCCACCTCTCGAGCCCCCACCAGTCCTACAAAGCCCCCCCCCCTTTATTTAGAAGAAAGGTGGTAGATATTTCCCAAACTCCCATCCATTTAAGGGCCTAATTACCCACACAGCTCTTGTCACCGCCACCCCCTTCTATTCCACGTCAGGACTTCAGATGCTTTCCCAGTGTCTTCTAACTCTCCCTGCAGACGCGTGCTCTTTAAACATTTATCTGCACCAATACTGAAAGGCTCGAATGTTCTATCTTAGCAGAGCAGGCCGTTTCTGACTGATAATCCAAAACTCCCCTTATAACCTTTCCACCCATAAGTTTAGGAATAATTTTCCAGTCTCTTCTTACAACTCCCAAAAGAATCCTCCCATCCTGGCGGACAAATCTGCTTGTCATCTGCGGCTACAGTGAACTGTTTTCTGCAAGCTGGTCTCCTCTTTCCATCGGGTAAGCGGGACTTTGGGGAGGCCGTGCACCCAGCGCCCGCTCACGCTCTTGCCGCTGCAGCATGAGCAGAAAGGTTGGGCGTCACTTCCGGGCCCCGGAAGCAACTGTCACTTTCCCACTTCCTGTCCCTGCTGGCTATTGGCACTTAAAAGGAAGATGGTGGCGCCTCCATCAGCCTAGGTTCACCGCCAACCAGATCACCCTTGACCTATACAGGTGAACGAGAAATACACTTCTCCTATGTGTACCTCATTTCACAGTTGGGGTCTACTTATTATAGCCATTAGGCCAGTCTCACTGGCTCATGCCTTTGAGGCCATCACAATGGTTCGACATTACTAAGATCATCCTGTGTCCTTCATGTCCTTCAGATCTCTGCCCAGGTCCATCGCTCTAATAAAAACTTCCATCAAAAATCATCCTCTGGACACGTGTGTTGTTTACATTACCACTCACTTGCCTCTGGTTGCATCAGTCTTTCAAGCCCTCCCGCCATACATATTCATTCAGTACTTAACATCAGATATGCAAAGTTTCTACCAACCTGCTCATATGATACTGGAGGAGGAAGGAGGTTTTTTTCTCGTTTGCATGATTTCCTGTGACAAACCATCCACCTGTGTCACAGGCCACTGGGTACAAGAGTTTATATCAACTGGCCAACAAGGGTTTAATTCGCTTGTTTATGACAACACCCTCGTTAGTACCTTCCAAGGAGGGGTGGCTAATAAATCCTCCATGAAGAATTCCTAAAAATAGGAAGAGTGCCTGCTGTGCTGGAAAAGGGCATGGGTTTGCAGTCTGGGAGACGGGGGTCAAATCCCACCTACCAGCTGGGGTAACAGAAGCTCTTCACAAGTTCCTTAAATCCTCTGAGCTCCAGCTTCCTCATCTATACAAGGGAGAGAATACGGCAGTTGGTCTTGCTGAAGAGAGCTGTAACCCCTGTACCTTGAAGACATCATAGTATCAGCTTCCAAAGAGTGAAGAGCTTCACAAGTGCTTCCGGAAACAGGAAAGATCTTCCTGTGCCTCAAAATGCGACTCCCCGATGCCTTACTTGTCTTCAAAATTCACTGGAGATGAATTTGAAGAGAAGATTCGTTGGGAGATGGGGAGAATAGCCATGTGACTTTTCACTAATAATTATCAAATGATTTGGCAGTGGAGGGAAGGTGAGGTCCCAAATTTAGCACTCTGAGGCAGCTTTTCCAGATCTTACTAACTCTGAAACATCTGAGAGAGAAGACCACACGAACAGCAAGGTTTACTGGCAAATTTCAGTACACCGCACCTTGACCATAACCCAATGACGGATACACTAGTGTATCCCCCGGCTGTAGACATGACTGATTCTCAGAGAAGTTTATATCTTGTTCAAAAGTCACAGAGTGCATGCGCATGTGGTGGACATGGGATTGGAAGGCTGTCTGCCTGTTGCCAGATGGTGTTCTTTTCACCACCACCACGCTGTTGATACACACCCTTGCCCTTCCAGAGCCCGGCTGGCACACAGAGACTCTCCAGGTTCTTGCAGCAAGGCACTGGACCCTAAAATACCCCCCCCCCAGCAAAGTCATCTAGAAATTCTCCAAATTATCTTGGGGGGGGAGGGCAGAAGGTCATCCACAACGTCCTATTTTGGTATCATGAAACTCGAGGACCACATTTTCTTCCACTTATTCTCAGTACAGACTTTTGACAGGAGAAAGGCGGCCAGCCGCCCCCACCCCATCATCCACAATGATCCAATACTACCATCAGGAACCACAGGCTGGTGAAAAGAGGCACGCGAGCGATCCAGTTTTACCAAATGCTGCTCACCAAAGAGTATCAAGTTCACCTATGAGTTTTTTCTCATTCTTCTTAACTAAAGACTTAAAAGCCTACATAAAATAGTAACGGGGAGCTTAAGAAAACATGTAAAATACCATATAATCAAGATTGTTTAAATGTATAAAACTGTCAAGTAGATTATCCTTTATGCAATTCAAATGAGCCTTTGGGAAACAGAATTAACTGAGGGCAAACAAGAGCTCAACTTTAAAAGACAAAGAGTTGGCTTATATCAAGTTGACACTTCCAGATAAGATACCGCATTATACCAGGTTATACTCGCAATAATAATTTTTGATTGGCATATCATTTGCCTCTAACTACTGCTTGGCTCCCACCGAGCACACGCAACATACTATAAACTGTTTTGAAAGATGTCTTTGTATTGTTCAATATTTACAGGGCGTGTTATTTTATAAATGCTCGAGTTGGCATAAGTTAAAAAAAAAAAAGACATTAAAACATTTCAGATCAAAACGATCTCCTCTGCCTTACAAAAGAAGCGCTCTCTAAAGACAGGTGGCGGTTCTGTTCAGAAATCTTCACACCAAGGCTAAGTAAATGCTCAGTGGTAAAAACAGAATCGCTTTGTTCAGGTGCACAAACAGATTTCTCCATCGCCTCTATTTGCGTATTCCTGAATATCCCCTTTCAGATCCCACTCTTATGGGGAGCAAAATCAATTTTCTTTGGGACAAAAAAGTGAGATCTGGTCTAATGATTTTAATCTTTTAAATAAACATGAACTGAACTTGGAGCACAAGCTTTTCCCTTAAGAAAAGATCTTTGTTGCTCAGAAAGATCTCTTTCAACCTAGGAACAGTTAATGCCAGAGAAAACCTAACGCGGGGGAAAAAAAAAAGGAAAAAAGGAAAATCTGTATTTGTACCAATGCCCTTTAAAAAGTAATAGCGAATATTAAACACACACACACACACACACACGCACAAACACACAAACTCGGCAACCACATGACCCTGCCCCAAGTGCAGACTGATGTTAAGTTTAATTTTTGAAGCCGACGAGGCTCCCCAATTCAATTTTAAACAAATAGAAAAGGAGAAACAGAAAACTCTAACATAAAACTTTTATGGCTACTTTGCTAAAAAAGCACACTCATGTTTATGAAATAGAGCCTCCCTTAGCCTCAAAAGGGGAATTATTCTGAAATTCGGGAATGCTTCGGGATCCTCACAAACACCAGCCCAGTGCAGCTTTTCCAGGCCTGTTTCAGCCCTGCTAATAGTTACTGTTTGTACAACTGTAACCAAGTACATTACCAACCAGTTGTTCAATCTATATAAATTTAAGAAACACACATTGCCAAGGAGTGACTCATATATCAGTCTATTATATGCTACAGGGCTGACTGTATTAAACAAATCACTCTGCCTACAGCCGAAGAATAGAAGCTATATACAGAGCAGAGGTGATTGTCTAATTTAAATCTTGGCTCGCTTCCCAGTGCTGTACAAGATTCCAATTTGTGGAAATGTTGCTCTTTGCTACTGCCAGAAAGGCTGCAGAAAATGGTATTGGGAGCCTTCCAGAAATATGTCTGCAAAATGCCAATCAACAAGTCACTAAAGATTAACAGTATGACTGTACCAAATTAATTTAAATTATAGAAACATATGGCTAGGATGTTTGCTTTGCACTTAAGACAACACCTTCCTCATGACGAGCTAGGTTTGCTCCACAGTATAAAATCCTAGCCCAACGCTCTGATTCCTGCAAAACGTGAACATCAGCTAATAAATTGGGAGCTAGAGGTCCTTGCGGAGTCAGTCCTTTTGAAGGTTTAGGGTCTTCTCTTGAATCTATTCAAAACATAGGGGAAGGGACGTTTCATCGCAAGGTTTTCTCCTCCAAAGATATAAAGAAAAAATCAACATTATTCAGCGACTGAAAACAATTTGCTCTGTAATGTGAAGAAAATTCTGGCTTTATTGAGGTTTGCCGTAGAACCCAGAGGATGATGCGATCTATTGCACATTATTCCCAATTCTAAAATATGAGAGTGGTCTAAGAATTTAATATCTGGCCAAGAGAAATGCACCAATTATGTGGCCAAATCACGAAAATCAAAAGACAACACAATTTATACCCCGCCAGCTGCTCTCAATATATATGACATTCATGCTGCCTCCCCATTATTTTCACACGGATCTTTAATATATACAATCATGTCATCAACCAAAAGGGGGGAAATCAATGGTACTTCAAGCCATAGTTACACATTAGTGTACGCTGTATTTCAACTGAATAGGAAGAGAACTGTTTTATGTTTCTCTCCACTGCTTTTCTATTATTGCCTAGCTAATGGAAATACATCAAACAAATGTTCTACAAGAGCAATAAATATTAAAGTTGACCTATCCATCTGGGAGAAATGAGAACAATACTGCTCACTTTTAGCCCAAATATGACACTGATAAATGGAGCGATGAGATTCCATCACACTCGCAACAATCTGGGCCGGAGCCCCCGCGTGATCCCGGTACCAGCAATTTTCTCCATTCATCTTCATTAGGCAGTCACTTGACCTGCCTCCCGACATCCCTGTCAAATCAGAACCTTCGGGGGGCTTGTTGTACTTTCTAACAATGTAGCCTAAATGTGCTCTTCATTTTTTTTTTTTTTTTTTTTTTTAGAAGCCAGAAGAAGGCCTCAATGAGCATGAAAGAGGGTGCGAACAATTCCTCTGGATGCAAAGAGACATCAAATGTTACTCATGATTAAAAGGGAAACCGGGGTATGAAACGGGGCCGTGCAGCCCCCTGCTTGCCAGCGCATCGCCAGGGTGGCAGGGGAGGCCTCTTGGGGGGGAAAGGGGGGGCAACACGCACCCCCTGAGCCGTACAAAGACAATTAGGTATTCAAATGAAGGATATATGCGGGGCTTTATCACAGATGTAGAAATGCTTTCCATTTCCTTCCTCAATCACAGTTGCAAGTGAGCTGGAACAAGAAAGGAGGACATTCTTACCTCGCACAATGAGCGGGTGTCATCACATTAGCGGTTTTACATTGCAGCTCCCATTATTTTCTATTTCAGCGGCATAATAAGAGGGGAGCTGATTTGATTATTCCGTAATAGTGAAAATGAATACCAATGCAATATAAAATTGCTATTATAACACAAAGCTACTAATATGATTCACAAGACCCCCTGGAAATTAGGTTTTATAACTATGATCACAGGGGGAAAATTAGAAAGCCAGTAGGCAAGAAGGGAATTAGGTGTTCCCACACCGGTCTTAGCGAGGCAGGCAGTGTTTCCTTCGAACGACGTACAAAACCCAGTCCGTGTGACTTATTTGAGATGTACTCCTTTGAGTCTGTCTTTATGGCATGTGTTCCAAATACTCATAATGTTAACCAAAGCCATGTTTGAGTGTAGTCTTAAGGCAAGGTTTTCTGATTCAAAGAAAGCCGTAAATGAAAGCATGCTACTAGGCAAAGTATGAAGAATCCATCACTTTTCCCAGAACCAGATTTTTAGGACCAGACGGATTCTAAAAATCCACAATAAACAGAATGATCGAAGTAACACTGCCCCAGGATTCGGGTCAAAGGCCCTCTTTTATCCCTTCCCTTCACCCCAAATAAAAAGGATGTCAACCTCGTGATCATGTCTAAACCAGTCTCCTCCCTAGCAGTCTTGGAAGGATCTTAGACCCAGCTAAGATCTGCTCAGCAGTCAAGGAGCACGCCTGACACCTGAGGTGCTAACCAAGCTGAAAACACACTTTCCCTCTCGCTTCAAACAAAGACCTGCGTGGACAGGGAGCGGTCATGAGCATAGAAGTTGCTGGACAACGTCTCTGGCATCCCCCCAGGTACGAGGTAAAGATGCAAGGTCCTTCACAAAAGCTCTTTCCGAGTCAGTTCTCTTCCAGCTTCTAAGGGTGTATGAGATGTCTAAGACAAGAAAAACTATGGCAAGCATCAATCTTTGGCTTCAACACAAGCGTCACCGGCTCCAACGTGACAACTGTAAATTCTATCTTCTGACCCAACGTGAGAAGGGATAAGATACTCTTATGTAGGCCAGAAGTCTTCCACCTCGGCAAAGACAGGGCATTCTAGAACTGGAAAAGGCTTTCCTATTACTTATAGGACAGGATTTTCTTCTCCAAATAAAAGGGATGCTGCTATGTTTAAGAGACCTAAGAGAAACAACTCGCTCACGTTCTGCTGGCAGAGCAGGCCACATCGCATCAAATTTTACCCTGTGTCTGCATATTTCCTTCATGTGTTTCAACATCTGTTATTGAAGGAGGCGGCACTACGGCATGAACAAAAACCAAGGATTATGTAAATAAAACAGGTACATCCCACACACATCACCCCCTCAGCACAGGCCATAACTCCTGACACAGCCTTGTCATCAACAAATACCCTGCTAATTGACCAGGACTCGTACCACTTCAGCAGCATTTGATCATATGAGCCAATGGTATTGCACTGGAATGCTTCACGGAGTTCCAGAACATTAAAATCCTGCCAAGTTTCTCAAGCAGAGCACCAGAGAAGCATTTCCAAGACTTGGGAAGGCTGACGGTGACACTCCTACCAGGTATCAAGGGTTGATCTCCAAACCTCTGCACTCACCACCACTACATTTTCGAATAATCCATAAGCCAATGTGTCTTAATAACAATATTTACTGAGCACCTTCCCTATGCTGGGTTATGCTAATCCTGTCCTGTTACCTCAATTATCCTTTACAACTCTCTTAGGAGGTAGAAACTACCATATTTCACAAAATCTAAGACACCATCGATGGTAAGATAAAACCCAACTACAGACACGTTACAATGTGGAAAAGATGTGTGCCTTAGGTCAATGAAATACAGTATTATTATTATTATTATTACTTTTACTATCCCCATTGGTACCTAAGGCTCAGAGTTCAAAGCTCAGAGAGGTTAAGTAACCTGTCCACGATCACACGCCAGGAAAATCTAGACTCAAACAGAACGGTTGGATTCTGATGTCTTAAATTCTAAATAAGTAGTCTCCAATTATTTTTATTACACGCCTCTACTAAAGATATTCATTGAAATAATCATGGTTAACACTTTTCTAATACTTGCCATGGTGCCAAATACAGACAAAAGCCCTTTCCATGTGTTAACTCATTAATTCGTCACAACAACTTAAGAGACTGGTACCATCACTGTACCCATTTTATAGAAGAACAAACTGAGCACCTTAGCCAAGGCCATACGGTGATGCAGACAAGTGAGCTCCAAAGCCCATGCTCCTGAGCCACTGTACTGTCTCTCTAAAAAATGGGCACCCACTGCCAACACATGCAGATTTACTTATTTATAAATTATATACACAATGGCTACCATTTGACAAATTATGCATATTTCAAAACATCATAAATTGTAATAAGAAAGGATTGAAAATACAGAATTACTAATATTTTCTCCTGCCATAAAGGTCACTCCCTGTGCTCTGTGAACCATACTGGGAAAAACACTGCCCCCAAGCCATGAATCAACTGATTCCTTTTGACAACCTTCCCTGTCTCGAATGATCTATAAGAGACAGTCATGCCACCAACTAGGACTCCCTTGGACTTCCTTCCTGGGGTAGCATGGACTCTTCTCAATTAAATCCTACAATTACTTGAGGGAAGGTAGAAACAGAAAAGGGAAGGAGAATGTTACAGTTTCCTGTCATTTGAATACCCACCAAATAAAACTTGGGCAATGTCAATAAGGAAAAAGGGGAAACCATCCCCCAGGTGGCTTATCGATACATGGTATCCTGAGACACTACAACTCCATTTCTGCCTGGAAGTTCCTTCCAACCCTTTAATAAGATAAACAATTAAGCATCTCTTAAGCGCCCACTGTTTGCCAGCCCATGTGCAGTACCAGGAACACACAAATAAAAGCTACAATCATCAGGAACAAGATTTCACAGTCAAAACTAGGAGGAAAATCAAACGTTGGTGGGAAAAGCCTCACTCTCCCATGCTTCAAGTTTAATTCTTATTTCTAAAATGTCTTCCCTTCGAGGGGCGCCTGCGTGGCTTAGTCGGTTAAAATGTCTTCCTTTAATATTAGCCAGAAAGCCAGTTCCAGTAAGATAAGCACCAATAAATACCATGCAAGTCAAACCTACAAGAACAGATCTTCAAGAAGAGGAAACAATTTTCGGATCCATGCTGCCATGTTTAATGAAAAACAGGTTTCCAAGAAAATCTTTACTACTGAAGTTTGACCAAAAAGATTAATTACATTGTAGTCAAAATGAAGAACTCCACAAAGATCTCTCAAATGTCACTTTTTAACGAAACTAAGAGCAGAGGAAGTATTTTACAATCATTACAAAAAAACTTTTTTGAGAAACTAACATAAGAATTCCATGATATCCTACTGAAGTCTAATCTCGGTAACTCAGTTTCTAGGAATTTAAAAACACTGTCAAACAATATTGCTTCTTGCATCAAGTATAACATTGGCCTGCGGGTAGAATACAAATACTACTAATAAAAACAACAATGCATTTTTTCATATTATTTTATATCGGGGCTGGAAAACTGTTTCTTAAAGGACCAGATCATAAATATTTTAGGCTCTGTAGGCCACCAGCTGTGCCTGAGGTAGCATGAAATCAACCACAGAAGACAGATAGTACATAAATCAATGAGTGTGGCTGCATTCCAATAAAACTTTATTGACAAAAACAGGTGAACCAGCCATGGGCCATAGTTGGCTGACCTATGCTTTAAATTATTTGTATCTACTGAGTTTCTTTTAAAGATTAATGTTTATCAGGCTCTTTTCATCATAAAAATTACGTTTGTTCATTAAAGACATTTGGAAAGTATACAAATACAGAATGAGGGAAGAACGCTGGACTGTGATGTCAAAAAAGGGCGAGGTTCCACGCCAGCTGTGGGACTCTGGGCAAGTAACCGACCTCTCAAAGTGGGGGTTTCTTCACTCACAAAATAGAGATGATGACCACCCTGACTTTATAGCACCATCAACATTCACAGACAAGTGGATGTGAGTAAAGCGTAAGCCCACCACTCGGTGTGTCACAACTACTGTGATCAACTTTCTTCTAATTCATCTCTATTAAAGAGCACCCAGAACAATGCCAACATAACTAAGTAGAATGGACTCTTATGCTAAGAATGAGCGAATGAAAACGACAGAAGGATGGAAGGAGATGGCGAATTTTGACCTTAGTTTCCAGGTTAAAGTAAAACCTGAAATTCCTAATGTTTTCTAAAAGAGAAAGGCAACAGAAAGTAATCGTTAATGTTTAAACTGCATTGATAGGTTTTCTAGAGAAAATTCCATATAATTTGTTTTTCTCAAACTCCCAAAGAAGACAGAAAAAGTTAAAAAAAAAAAAAAGAGCTGCTATTATACAGCATGACTTGAACCCAAGGATGCGTTATGGAAAGGACACACAATACTCCCAGAGTGAATGCACCAGACAATCACACATCGCTCCACAGCCTGCTTTGTTGTTGTTTTTAAAATCAAGTGGTCCTATGCTGGTATTTGTCCCCCAACAGAGTCACCACTTTCATATTCGCGACAGTAGGAGATGAGATAGTTAACAAATAATAGATCAGGAAAATACAGGGATTAAGTCGTTTCTTTTGGCAACACTGGACATGAGGGCAGCGTAGGCCAACCAAGTTGTGCAATAATTTTTGTTGTTGGGAAATGATGAAAAAGCCCAGTGTGTTCCCTGAGGAAGTTCACGTTCTAAAATGGAGAGCATGAGCTAATGTCTCTGTGCACACAGTCCCCCCCCCCAATACACACATTAGCTGGAGAGCACGGTCAAGTCTACATGCTCTCTTGCTCACGTGATGACATTTCAAAGCACAGGTGAGATGCAAAGAAGGGAAGGGAAGAGATGTGGTTTGTTTCAGTGAGGCAATAAAGGAGGCTTGTAAACATCTGCTGGGATGGCCGAGTAGATAGAATCAAGTGTGAGAGACAGAAAGGCAGGGTGAGGGGTAAGGGGCTCGATCGAGGAAAATGGGAAGAGGAGATGAAAAGATGGCGATGAAACAGCCATCCCTGGTAATGTATTAAAAGAAGAGACACTCTGAAAGAGGCAGGATAGTGAAGATCCCGTAAGGAGGGCAATAGATGGGAAAGAAAAGGCCTGGCTAGGAATCTCTAAACCTTACCATTTCACTACTGTCATGTTAATCATCAATGTGGTTACGATATAATGATTAATTTATGCCACCAATAGTTCTGACTTTATTAATCTCTCGTTCAAACAACAATAATCATCTGGCTAATCTATTGCTTCAGAGGGATGACTTATTTGCTTGTTTCCTTAGCTATAATAAATTCTGAATGCCAGGGTCCCCAAACTAAGCATTAAACAAACTGATTGATAATTTGGAAGCATGGGAATAATTATAGATTATGCTAGACAATATAACTAGATTGGGTTTTCATGAAGCTGATGACTGGATTTTGCCACAGAAATCACTAACTGCTTTGGCGTCCAGAGAATGGCCTCATGGATAAGCCCCAAGTTCCTTCTGGAGAATGCAAAACAGTCAAAATCACATTCAACGAGCTAATATTTTTATATCTCGATAGAAATCAGAATCTCTAGGAAGGTCTCCATTTTTATCTAAACCTGTTGGAAACCTCAATGATCAATTTATTAACTTAGCCCTGAACTGACACTTCTAATCAAAATTACAATCACTGTAAGAGAAGGGTCTCAGCACCAACTGGTGGAAGCCAAGGCCAAGGTGAAGAAAGAGGACAGAACACAAAGTCACTACTGCCTTCTTCTCAACCCAACCCACCAAGTAATATATCAAATTGGACCATAGACAGATTAGAGGCTTTATAAAGTGGCTGCTGTATACACCCGAAGGGCTTTGTGAATTCGTAGCCCTTCTTTTGAAGGAGGGTTTCTAGGCAGTGGTATAACCACAGGCTCATGGTGGCCAGCCCCCTACCGTAAGATGCTCGGGACCATAAGCATATTGGTCAGGTTCCTAAAGTAATGAAGACCCTTTAGAAGCTACAGACAACGTACAGCAAAGAAGACTCTTATTGGGACAGGACAGGGCTGGAGAGGCCTCCAATGATGAGATACTATTTACAATCATTGTAAAGATGAAAAAACATGACTACATCGCATCTGAACACTCTCCTCCTGAGAACCCTGCCTTTCCTTAGAATGTCCTTCTAAACCTATTTCACCTAAGAAGTGCTACCATTTATAATGTAGTAGGGTTTGTGTCAAATCCTCAAACGAGGTTATCATGGAGACTGTTAAGTAGCTGGAAGCCCCAGTTAGAGTCGCCCACAGAGATGTGAATTCTGCTCAGTGTGCGAAGCTTCCAAAGAAGTGGTCACTGACCCTCCAGGTGGTGAGACCCATACAACTCATATTTATTATTAAAATGTGTGGTGTTTGGCGCCCCACTACTGGGGCACACAGACACCTGGGATACATACAAAACATCTGCAGAGTTATAGAATGAAAGTGATAATTTCCCAAATTATCAATTTTACTCAAAGCATGGGGAGAGAAAGGGAATTATGACATGTGTTAGAGCAAACAGAGACACTCTATAAAAGAATGTAAACTCTGCATAAAAACTAACACAAGGGACTTTAAAGAGTTGTTGCAAGCTAGTGACTCTGAAGGAGTTTTCTACCTTCTTTGCCATCAGGGGTGCTTCTGTGATAATGTTTAAGAAGGAGTCTTTCAGAAGTCACTGACATCTTCATTTCAACATTTATGCTTACCTGTTTGTACATATTGTAGTAAGTAAAAGAAGCCACACACAAGGACAGAAGTAGTTAGGAAAATATTATGTCAAAGGCTGTTTTTAAGGAAAATGATATATACTCAACATGTCCATGATAATGGAGCAAAGGAATGCCACTGATAACCCAAGAGATCAGTTAGTTCAGAACTGGTTCTGATGTCTAGAACTCATACACTAAGAAATGAAATACACCAGATTTTTCACAGTTTATCTATGATCTGAATTACATTTTACAAGGGCTAATATTTTTTCCCCCTCTTTTGGGTATCCAGATTATATTTTTTGAAAATAATAATCTAACCATGTTGGGTGGCAGAAGAAAGCCCAGGAAACAGAGAAAGTAAATTAGATAACTCAGCTACATCCCAGTCGAGCTATGGAGTTTGTGTACCTACAACATTGTAAGTTTCAGGTTGGTAACAACATGCTTAATATTTGATCAAAAATACTGAGCACTTTTGGGGCGCCTGGGTGGCACAGCGGTTAAGCGTCTGCCTTCGGCTCAGGGCGTGATCCTGGCGTTACGGGATCGAGCCCCACATCAGGCTCCTCCACTATGAGCCTGCTTCTTCCTCTCCCACTCCCCCTGCTGTGTTCCCTCTCTCACTGGCTGTCTCTATCTCTGTTGAATTAATAAATAAAATCTTTAAAAAAAAAAAATACTGAGCACTTTTGACCAAGCATGGTAAGCAAAGAAATATGCCATCAAAGTAGAACTCCTCTAAGTTTCCATTCTATAAGAAGTTTCCCTTTGATTTAATTAGATGATCAAGCAAGCCTACAAATATCTGGAAACATTATTATGAAGACTGATTTGGGCGAGCCGTCCAGCAGAGACACATTTTGGGTGGGGGTGTAAATTAGTGCAACCATTCTGGACAACAGTTCACCGTGACCCAGTCAAGCCCGTTATCCTACCTGAACACCCATGAGTTCTACCCCTTGGTAAAGAGAGGAGAGGAACTCCCCCCGCATGTTGCACTGGGGCACAGAGGCTCAGATGTTTGTAGGGATACTGTTCATGATGGCAGGATGTTCAGAACACATCAAATGTCCACTGACAGAGGTGGTCCATATTCATACAACGGAATACTCCAGAGCGGTGAAAACTAAAGAAGTACAGCCCCATGCATCAGCTTAGAGGAGTATCACAAAAATAATAATTGGGGGGGAAAAGAGCAAGTCACAGAAGAAAATGTACAGCGTAATTCCACTGCTACAGAGATGAGAAGTATGCAAAACTGAACAATATATAGTTGAGGGATAACTGGATGCCTGGTAAGACCATAAAGAAAGAAAAGGAAATGATAAATTCGGGAGGGTGACTACCTCCTGGGGGTGGGGATAGAGGGAGCCGCAACTGGAAAGGACCCCAGGGCTGGGGGGCAGGGGGACGGGCTTCGAAATCACTGACAACTTTCAATTAAGTTGGGTGTTGAGTAAGTAGGTGATCGTTTTGTTATTATTCTTTAAAAGTCTTCATCGATCATACTCCTGCATATACAATATATTTCAGTATTTAAACCCACATGTATAGTCCTATATACATGCATATATTACATATGTAACGATGAAGAGGCTTAAAATGCAACGGAAGAGTATGGAATAAGCCCACATCGCTGGCACATGAACAATCAAAAGATGATTGTTATTAATAAAATAACTCAGAAAGAAGCATTAGTGTATTGCCAAAAATGCCGGGTGCTGTGCTGTTGCTGCAACCCAGGACAGCCAAGTTAAGGAAAGTTCCACTTTGTCTATCTTTCTTCTAAGCCGCAAGTATGAATAAATGTTTACTTGGAATTATCTCTATAACTATGCTTGAAGCTAATGTTGCGAGCAAAGCTATTTATATAGCCTCATCATTGGTTTGAATGCTTATCACTGCAGCTTTATTACAAAGAACATCTAAAAGATTCCTTTCCAAGCTAAGGAAAAAAACAGTACTATAATAAGGTATCTTACATTAGCGGGTAAAAATACTCCGTTTAGAGAACATAATATAATTAGTTTCTATTCCAAGTCTGTCAGTGTGCACTGTTAACCTCTGACAACTATACATGAACCTTTTAATTAGTGTGTTATCTTTGGCGCAATTAATAACTTGTACCTCGTGTTGTAGGCAAATTAAAGTTTTCCCCACTAAAGCCAAATTCTTCGGTTAGTCCTAAAAGTGTTTTGCCATTTAAATGAAATTTTAACATTCAGATCTCTTGCTCCCCAAACACATAAGCCATTTTTCCAGAGCTAGACAGCTTTTTGCTATCACTGTTCTTTCAAATATTTTACCTAAGAGAGAGAATCTCATATTAAATTCAATTTCACACTTGCCAATCACACACACCCACTCACAATTCCTCCAGATGATGCAGGGTGGCCTAATGTGTGTATGTGTGTATGCGTGTGCACACCCCACACACACAATGCTTAAATACACAGAAACACATTAACTGCTAGGGGCTGGTCAAACAAACAGATTTCTAGCATACCATTTTCTCATACATTGAACACAGTGGTTGATAGTAGCAGTTCTACGAAGATAATTAACCTTTAAACGTGAACTGGCAAGTCCAAAGTCTAAGTTCCATAGCTGTGGTTCTCAAGCTCGTGCTGTAATGGTGACTCATGGTATCGATGAGCTAAATCTAAAAGGACTCCCCCCCGCCCCCGCCACACTCCCACCTCCCAGAAACCAGAGGTATTTGCTACTGGTAATAGTGAGGAAGGAGCTTCTAAATACAAAATCAGCTATATTCCTCCAACCCCTGGAAACCCACCTCCTTCCCTTGTGCCTCAAAAAATACATGTTGCGTTTCCAAGGGAAAGAACAAAGACGGTGAAAAAAAATGATGTCACTTATAAGCAAGGCTCTTTTTTACTTGTCTTTCCCCTTTCTCTTATGACGACCTTAGATAATCTCAAAATATCTGTCAGTAAAGCGAGGCAGAAGACGTAAGGATTCAAGCAGAGAAAAGTAATACTTAGCGTGAGGGCCTTAAAGATCCAGCGTAGCTATGTTGAGCAGAAATACATGAAAAATTTATATCAGAACAAAATAAAAATGGATTTAGTAAAGCTGGATTTAAGTTGAATACAGCTATTTGAACTCGTGACCTTAACCCCAAAATTATCTTTTCAGCTGTCTCCTTAAAATGACCTAATGGAGAAGTCATTGCTTCCTTCCAGAAGTACTTACATGGAACAGTAGCCAAACTTTAGATGTGAGTACTATCCCCACGATAGAGAATCAGAGCTCCGTGGAGAACAGTGGATTCCAAGTGTTGGGACAGGAGAAAATCGAGATTGACTGGAACTTCTTGGGGTTCTCAGAAAACAAAAATGCTTTCAGGAATGCCTGGCGGTGATGCTGACAGAGGGAGCCCCAGAGGTCACACTGTGACCATCTGAGAATCGACATGAGAGTATAGAGTATAATTGATCAGAACACGTGCATCTTAGAAAAAGCTCGGAGTTCAAGATGCTAAAATAGAAAAGTTCATGTGAAGTATATCGAAAAAAGTTATTTGTAATACAAAAGAAGAGGGAGTCTAGGAAGATAATTTAAAATAAATTTTAATGGGTGGTGAAGTATTCACAGATTGGGATGCTCTGTTTCTCCTATTAAGCATTTGCCTCTTCATAAAGTACAGATCTGTATTTTTCATTATGTTGTGTTTGTACAAAAGAATGAACACGGGAACTCTGAGTAACCCAAATAGTTCCGGAAAAGTAAAATACATTCCGAGAAAACATGAAGGATCCCAGCAACAGTTGGAAGAGTGATCTTAAAGGGTCAGGAAGTTTGAGAATTCTTGGTCCATACTCTCATGACTTAAAAATTTAGCGTCCTTAAAAAAAAAAAAAAAAAAAAAAAAAAAAAAAAAAAAACAATTCTTCAGTATAAAATCCCAGTGGACTTTATCATTTCAAAGAATACTTAAAAGCAAGCAATATAGCTCCTGCCTAATGGGATGAATATAGAACTCCTGAGGGCGGCAGCACAGCACAGTGGAGAAGCAAACCTGGAATCAGATATTCCAGGTTCAAACACCACTTTGCCTATTTCCCGACTTAAAAAATGTTACTGCCTGCCATTCCTCCCTCTCGGAGAAAACGAGAGGATCAACTGCACTAATGTATTTCAAGTGCCAATCCCTGTGGCTTGCATTTGTTTGATTGCATTTGTCGGTCCATCTTTAAGATAGCTGGACCATGAAAAGAGTAAGACATTTTTTATTACCATACTTCAGAAATCAGGACTCATTCTGGAAGAGACAAATATTAGCTCCAGTTGATTTTCTTTTGACTGAATCAAAAGGATAAAAAATTGGCCTCAGGAAGAGTTGCTAAAGTGCCAGGAAGGTTCTGGAAAGAAAAACTACAATGCTGGCAGATGGTGGTCAACCTCAAAATGATTCCAACCCCACAGGCTCTATAACCCAGAACTTTACTCTGGGGATATTCCAACCAACATGAGCCTCTGTTTTCTGTTTACCCAGAGCATAGCTACTGCTCGATATGCCCATTTATACAACACATGTCATGTGCTATTCTATGTGTTCAGGACGTAGCTAGCAACGAAAGAGAACAAGGTCCCTGAGCCTGACAAGTGGGGACAGGCAAACATAGATAAAAATCAATAAGAACTGCAGATGAGGAAAATATAAGATTATATTACTTAAAATGAGTTGGTAGAAGGATACTTTTGAAAGGTGGACCAGGAAAGGCTCCTTGGAGGAGGTGACACTTTGAGCTGAGAGACACACACACAATGAGAAGACAGCCTTAATGAAGAGCTGGGGAAAGAATCCCTTGCAGAAGAAAGAGTAGAAAAGCCCTGACTTAAGAATCAATGTGCCTGGGGGGGGGGGGGCAGAAGGGAAGGGAAAGGAAGGGAAGGAAGGAGAGAAGGGGAGGGGAGGGGAGGGGAACGAAGAGAAGAAGAGAAGAAAAAGAGAAGAAGAGAGGAGAGGAGGAGAGGGGAGAAGAGAAGAGAAGAAAAAAGCAAGCAAGTAAGCAAACTAAGATGGCTTCAGCGAAGTGAAAGCCAAGAAGAATTATGACTTGAGCTTGGACAGGAAGGAAGGAACTAAAGAACATAATGTAAGCAAGGTAAGCAAAAAGATCACATCCAAAAGTTGATCAATTTTCTTTTTGCAATTCCAAACACCATGTAGGTACATAATATCACATTGTGTACAACTGCAGTGCATCAAAAGGGAAGAATGGCTATAATGCATATAGACAGCAAGAGATCCTTTCAGGGGCTTAAGAAAACAGAGGTGGAGGGGCACCTGGGTGGTTCAGTCGGTTAAGCATCTGCCTCCGGCTCAGGTCATGATCCCAGAGTCCTGGGATCGAGTCCCGCATCGGGCTCCCTGCTCAGTGGGGAACCTGCTTCTCCCTCTGCCCTTCCCCTCTGCTCGCGATCTCTCTCGAAAGAAAGAAAGAAAGAAAGAAAGAAAGAAAGAAAGAAAGAAAACACAGAGGTGGAAACACCACTACAAAAAGGCTGAATAAACCACAGCCTTATCCACTCAAACACTTAAAAGGACGTATGCTGTAGAAAAAGCAACTGGCTCTCCATTTTCACTCATGTCCAACTGAGAGCTATCACTACCAGTAATCTTCCAAGCGATCAGGTACAGTACACAGTGTCACCTGTGTCCTAGAAACATTCTGTGTTATGATAACGGGAGATTTATGGGATATTCGTTACAAGGATGATAAATGACCACCTCCTCTTTGTACACTCAATGTAAAGAAATATCTAGGACGGGGCCCGTACTTCCCGAACAGTCACATAAACTGGAGCTGGTGTAAGAGTAAAGGCATGAGTGAAAAATCACAGAAGCCCAGATGAGACAGAAACTGAAAACGATTTCTCTTGCAGTTAAAATAGGATAATCTATGCAAAGCTCCTAGTAGAGTACCTCAGATCCTAGAAGGGTTCAGTAAATGTTAGTTCCTTTCCAAAATAAAAGCAACACGGTTTTTTCTGTATTGCTTCTACTCTAGTGCTAAAGCTAACCGTACTGAGTAAAAGCAGAGTGATCTAGAATTGCAATGGAAAGGTCAACTGAAAAAAATCTAAAACACAGAACTTTCCAAATAAGGAGGAGTTACTTGATTCATTAAAACTACTTAGCAGAAGGACAGGGAATTTACATATATTTTTCTAGATGCTCTACATACATTAAACCTTCCAATGGAACTGAGGTAGATATTACAATCTCCTTTTTTCTGAAGAAAAAAATCATGGTTCGGTAATATTAAGTAATGTCAACAAAGGCACAAAGCCAAGAAATGGCAACTGTGGGAGTCAAACAGAAGGTTTTTAGGCTCCAAATTTAGGTGTTTTTCCACTATATCAGATTGCCTCTCAGATATACAAATTTAACAAATTCCAAATCATTGGGACCTAAATAAATCTTTTTTATTAAACACTTTATGTCTTCTTTTATGTTTCTGGGTATCAAAGCAGCCATAAATCAAGAGCCAACGCTTTCTAATTTAACTCCACATGACTGGTCTTCAGCAAGATCCTTGCTGATACTTAATCCCTAAACTACTCATAGCACACTTCATTCAACTTTGGAACAGCCATTTTTAAAAAGGGGAAATAGGTACTGTTTTCACAGTATGGTTGTAAAAGTTGAGGTAAGAACAGTTCTAGCAAGCTCAGGAGAGCTGGAAATAGAAGACCCCAGAAGCCTATGAGAGGATGGGTATACTGGAAGAAGACTCCACTGAAAATTTAAGAACAGGTATTATACGGGAGATAGGAATTATCTTGGAAGAGCCAAGCCCCAGAGGAAGAGAAAGAGCATATAACTTTAGAAAGAAACCAACTTTATACAGGGACACGAGAGAATACAGTCCCGTGAGAGCAGAGTTTTGCTCTGTCTTGTTTTGTCACACAGTAGATACTAACTAGGTATTGCTGGATAAATAAATGAAGCAAATGGGTGACTTAAAATAGCACAGCTTAAAATAATTTTTTTAAGAGGGGAGAGGCATGCTTGTGTCCCTGTCCTTGGTCCTGAATAGCTGTGTTTTGGTTAGAAATGAGCTTCCTAACCCTAGTTCACTGGTGCCCAGATTCTACTAGTTTTTCTTTGTTTGAATTTTCATCTTTATGAAATAAAGAAAAGAGTCTGATTTTTTGAGCTGCAGAACAAATCATTCCCTGACTTCTGTTCTGAGTTTGCATGTACTTTCAACAGTTCTATCATGCTGCACTTATAAATATTTCCCCTACTCCCTCTGGGAAGTTGGGCGTTATGTGTTTCTCATCCTCCCCTGATGTTATACTTTAGTTTAAAAATAACAATCATTATCACTCAATTATTCAGTGATCAAGTGTAACACCAGGTGCAAACAAAAGTTCTGACAACACTAAAACATGCCCTTGTTACTGCAAAGGATTTAAGAGCTTGGCATTCATGAAGCTAGTGATCATGTTACTCTCAATTTGAAAGAGGTAAAACAGAAGACAAGCTTAAGCTGATTTTTTTTTCTTTTTGCCCTTGTAACTTCCTTTTTGTTGGTATTAGGATAGCTATAGCAAACTATATTAGTTAGCTTTCCATTTTCTTCACTTTCTCATCAACACAATCAACATCTAGAACGTTTTAAAATTATTTTAATTATTTTTATAATCAATCTTCTGAACCAATAACTCTGAAATACCAACAGTACAATCACTTTGGGTTTTTCTCTTTTCATTTATTATTCATGGGGGGGAGGGTCTGTATGTACACACCCCTATATGCCCACGCACACACACAAATGTAATGCACACATTTGGGGGGGAAAACCCCTCAAAGAATTATATATTTCAGAACTGAAAGGGCATTTGAGCTAATGTGGTCCAAACTCTTACTGTTGCAGATGATCTCAAATGTAAACTAACTTTCAAATTTCACACAGATATGTAACATGGTCATGGATATAACAGCTAAGAAAATCAGCCAAACAAAGACTGGCATTAATACATTTAGATTAAAAAATCATCTCATTTAATATTTTTTATCAGTTTTCAAATTTCAAGAACTAGATCTTTATAGCTCTGTACAACACACTATAAAAGAAAAATTATATTTTCCCAGTATAAAAATAAATATAATGAAAATTTATAATTGCAAAAGAAAGGGACCTGGATGCATCACTTATATGCTTTTTTTTTTTTAAGATTTTATTTATTTATTTGACAGAGATAGAGACAGCCAGCGAGAGAGGGAACACAAGCAGGGGGAGTGGGAGTGGGAGAGGAAGAAGCAGGCTCCTAGCAGAGGAGCCTGATGTGGGGCTCGATCCCATAACGCCGGGATCACACCCTGAACCAAAGGCAGACGCTTAACCGCTGTGCCACCCAGGCACCCCCACTTATATGCTTTTAGAAAAATCTATCTCAGGGGTGCCCATGTGGCTCAGTCGGTTAAGCATCTGAATCTTGATCTCAAGATGGTGAGTTCAAGCCCCATGTTGGGCCCCATGCTAGGCATGGAGCCTCCTTAAAAAAAAAAAAAAAATCCATCTCATCCATCAGCAACCATGAAAAAGAAAGGCTGGCAACAGAGATAATTAATTATACTTATTTTTCAAGAAACAAATAATTTGGGGTATTTTAAAAATCTTTTTTTGCTACAATTGACATAACTTCACTAAAATTTCTGGCATTCCTTCTTTCTGATAATGACTCAACATTACCAAAAGTAGCAAGAGACTGAAGAACTAAAACATACACTAACCCATAGAGGTTTACCAATATGGATATATTTAAACATTTGCATATTTATTGGCTTAACTTAGTTGCCTTAAATATAAATGTGTATCATAAATTCTACATAGACAAACAGGAGATCAGTAGTGAGGGGTACGTTGTACAAAGGGGCACAAGGAAACTTTCTGAGGCGACAGAAATAGTCTATGATCACAGTGGGTGGTTGTTTACAACTATCATATTGATCAAAACTTACCAAATTACACTCTTTGAATTGGCAAATTTTATTGTATGTAAATTATATCTCAATAAATCTGAATCCATCCCCCTAAAAAAAAAAAAAACCCAAACCTTGATGTACCATGACTCCTAAGAATAATTTCTAGAACATATCATGTGGACACACATACTATGACCCAGTGTAATACTCCAAAGCGTGCATAAAGTACATAGTGTTCTCCTGGACAGCTACACACACAACACGTTAAGGAACGATAAGTACAAAAACTCAGACACCATCATACAGAGCAGAAAACAGATTTCCCATCCCCTGCCCTAACCATCCCTTAATCATCTCAGTCTAACTGAGGGCAGAACTGGGAGAACTTCCAGAAGTATCTTAAGTCACCTCCTTTAG
The DNA here is from genome assembly GCF_017311325.1 of Ursus maritimus. NCBI lineage: Eukaryota > Metazoa > Chordata > Mammalia > Carnivora > Ursidae > Ursus > Ursus maritimus. The sequence continues at coordinate 10,578,816 of NW_024424341.1, forward strand.
ATACCCACCCCTCGAAGATTCCCCTGGTTCCCAGACACTTCCGTCTAGTCTCACTGGACGCTCAGAAGGATTTTAGCAGTGGCTCACCTCCCCCCGTGCCTCTGTCTCTACACCAGTAAGAATCAGGCAGAGAAAGAAATTCCAAATACTGGAAGGAAAAAGATCTAGTGGGAAGCCAGGTTCGTTATGGCAAAACCTCCTCTTGCCACACCGATAGCTCCCTTCTCCTCAGAGGTGCCCAGGGCCAGCCCCCAAGACTGTCTATAAATAGAGAACAGAAGAGAAAAGCACTAATAATGACTAATGTAACATAATTAAATAATTTATGAAGGATAAAATATTAGAGCCAGGGGAGCTCTAGACGAACAGAGAGGCTACATGTGTCTTATGTTCAAGTTGGGTCTTTAAAAACCTGTCGGGGCACCTGGGTGGCTCAGTCGGTTAAGCCTCCGCCTTCGGCTCAGGTCATGATCTCACAGGTCATGGGATCGAGCCCAGGGTCCAGCTCCCTGCTCCTCAAGGAGCCTGCTACTCCCTCTCCCTCGGCCCTTCCCCCCTGCTCGTACTCTCTCTCTGTCTCTCTCAGATAAATAAAATCTTTAAAAATAAATAAAAACCAACCTGTCCTCTGCAGTGCCATCACACCAAGCAAACTAATAAATCGGGAACACTGGGGTCTATTCGGTCAGAGCGAACACATCAAGACCACTTTGAAAGTACGCAGGAAAACACAAAAGTAACAAATCATATCATTGTATTTAAAAAATATAAACTACTGAAAACATGAGAACATTTGTATTTAGTCCATCCGCGATCCCTCTCAAACCCCCAAGCAAAGGAGACATACATTTTGGCTTCCAAAAAATAGTTTTTGTTTTGTTTTGTTTTAAATGATGTAATACATGTGCTTTTAATTTTATTTAATAAAAAGTAGGGCGAAGTAAAAAGCAGGTGCCTCTACAGATGGAATATGCTAAACACATGTGACCCCTCTGATAATTCCGGATCCCCACCCCACCCCCTGCTTTTGGAATTTACAACAGCCCTAAAAACCTGCATTTCAAATATTGCTAAATATTTAGCGTCTACAAGGATGAGGGTCGTTATTTTGCATGGAAACACATCTTCAATAGTATTTCTGGCTAGTTTTGAAGATCTGCAATTGATATCTTTTCCATATATACTTAACCTCCTACAGATTTATTTGATTCTCAATAATTACTATTCTCTGGTAAAAGGCATATGTTATTACAGTACACTGCACTCCCACAAGCTGTCCATTCAGTGTATTTTAATAAATCTCTGCCAGAGCTGTATAAATTTGATCCTGTTTAAATTTAATAAGGATCAGAATATATCAAAGCACAAATACTCATGGGAGAAATAGATATTTTGCATAGTTATTGAATGGTCTATTCAGGGATACAATATGTAAGACCCAGACCATCAACCTTGAATTAAAAAGAGAGATTAATGTGTTCAAAGCCGGCTACTTGTTAAATAACATATGAAATTAGTATTTAATAAAACATCTTCTCTATATTGCTGCTAATGGTATCAGTCCTAATACAGCTTTAAGATCAATATTCCCACACAGAATTCTAATATTTACAAGAATTGTCAGCAACGTATTTCTTAAATATCTACATTTACTCTGATAAAATGCAATTGTAGCAATGCTATATGGCACAGAGATGAAGAATATCTTATGGTAATTGAGAATGTTTAATGTTCACCTGAATAATAGAAATTAAAAGAACAACCACTTTACTTGATATATTTCTCACAGATTTCAAGCATGATGAACAATGAATCGTTTTTCCAAACATCCTCGTCCCATGGAAGGATGTTTCTGATTTGAATCCTATTTCAATGATCACTAATATTCTGTGGTTGAGTAAAATCATTTCCATTTTTTTTCTACCAAAATTCACGCTTGAGTGTAAACACAAAGGACAATGACTAATGAAGCCTGGATTTAGGAGCAGGAAGAGGGTACAGAAGGGCAAAATGTCGGTTATCAGGAAGTCCTTCCTCACAGTGAGGACAACTGTCACCAACATCAGAGGGAAACGGTATCACTCACGGCATGTAAAACCAACCTCTTCTAGCACTGAACAACCTTCCATGGCAGATGGATGGGCTAAGTGGTCTTCAGTGATCTACAAATATTTTGGAGGCTTCAAACTATTTAAAGCCCATGATATCGACATTAACTCCTGCCTGTTATATTGAAATTTATACCTCGTTACTCCCAATCACTTTCATCTTCTTTAGACTAGAAATGTAAGGGCTAGTTCATTCATCACACAAACTGATAAAACACACTGCCACTTGGCCCACCAAGATCCATTAGCCAACCTTACCAGAAGATTAGATCTTACTATCAGATGGGTAGTTATCAGGTAACCAAGCCTCATGTCAACAGGCTCTGTGCGCTGAGCTAGGCGATCACCCCTCCCTGTATCTTCTGTGAGCATCTGAGTCTTTCTTCTCTACCACTTCTGCCTCTTCTGTCCCTCTGCTGGACTGGGTTAGGTGAAAGAAGTGAATCCTAGCTGAGCAAGTGAAGAGATGGTTGGGCCATCAGTCATTTTTCTTCTCTGATGAGAAGGCACGCTTAACACACAACAGTACTTCCTACCAAATAAGTAGTAAAATGACCTACAAATACAACGTCAATGGCCAATGGAAACCGAAATACGGACGCAGATATCGCATGCCAGATAAACCCAATGGTATAAAGTACTAGTGCATAAAATCCAAACATAAAAATCTGTAAGAGTAATCAGTGCATTAAAAAGAACCTTGAGATCGTACCTCTTACAACTATTTAAAAACTGGCTCTTGGTTGAATGTCTTCAGTTTTCCAATGAAAGTAGTGTGATTTTTTTTATGCTACGATTTCCCTGAGAAGCTTTTACTTGAAGATCAGTTTAGCAGCAGGACCAGCACCTTATCTTATGCAGAAGACAGAATAGAGATGTAACCACTACCAACAGTTTAGAGCAAGCAGAAGCTGAGTACTCTATCAGATGTCATGTTTGTTCCATTTCATGTTAACATATTCACCTCAAATCACAGCTCTTCACCTGAGATCAGCGTCTGCCAAATTTCAGTTATTTGTACAACACCTTTATGCATTTTGCCATTTAAAGCAGATCCATGTTCGTCCTTTCTGTAAAACTTTGGGGCCGGAATATGTTTTACAGTTGAGAGTTTTTAAGATTTAGAAAAGTAATACGGGGCATAGGCCATCTATTATACAATACCTCTAGTGGTCTGAGGCAATACCTCAGAATCCGCAAATATTTCTGCAGCAAAATGTCTTAATATTCACACAAAGGGGGATAAATACAGAACGGAAACAGTCTCACGTGACCTCAGCTCAGGTTTTGCTGCAAACGTGTTGCCCTAAACTTTTTTTTTCTTTAAACTGTTTTTCAGAGCTCTTAGAATTTTGGAATTATGGATAAGGTATTGTGAACCTTTATTTCTCCTTACGTCAGCCATTTGAATAAAAACAATTGTGTTTTTTTTTTTTATTAACAAAAAGAAACTTGATGTCCTAAGTGGGAAAAACAACAACAACATATTCTTTGCCATAAATAGAACCTAATCACCAAAAGAAATACAATGAAAGTAAAATAAGCGATTTCATTCTAGCAAACTTCTAGCTCCAGAAGGTTCTGTAACTAAGTTCCCTGCTCTCTCCCTTCCTCATCCCTCCCTCTCTCCTTTTCTTCTCTCTCTCCGTCTCTCAATTCCTGTGTTGAAAAAAGAGATTAGCAATTGTTCTGTGTTAAAGACAGACTGGCACCAAACTGAGATGTTTCCCATTGATGTCATAAGAGAGAATCGAAGGGAAATGGAAAGAAAACACTTTCTATGTAATTCAATATGGTTCAATGACATGTCCTTGTCGCTAAAAATCAGGTCGCACCCTACCAACAGTAGAAGCTCGCCACCACCTAGTTTCCTCCCGCCCTACACCAATGCATCCACCCCAGTGCTTGCTCGTGACCCTGGCCAGCCCCTACCTTCTCCATCAGATGTCTGGAAACACACAGCGGTCTCCAGTATTCAGCTGAATGTAAACTGAAGTTATGTAAGACCACAGGGTCCAGGAAGTGCTTCAGGTACCATAAAACCCATCTGAGGCCTGTTAAATAGGGTTTGCCTTTGTCTATGGCTGTCAGTGCAGAAGGCTATCATCACCAGAGTAGGCCAGGGTGACAGCTGAGAACACCTGTGCGGACACAGCTCCAGTGGACGCCAGTATATTCTCTCCAACGGTCCCTTGTCCCCTCAGAGGCCTCATGACAGTTCAGAGCAGTGGTAGGTACTGAGATCCCAAGACAACAGCATCAGCATCATCTGGGCACCTGTTAGAAGTGCAAATTCCTGGGCCCCAGACCAACAGACTCGGAAGCTTTGAGTGTGGGACCCAGCAATGCAGACTTTTACAAGGCCTCCAGGTGATGCTCATTACAATTTGAGAAGCAAGAAGGAAGAGGGGAGGGGTGGGGGCAGGGGGGAACACAGGCCCTGGAAGGGTTGGGCTTAAATCCCAGATCTATCACCTCCTAGCCTATGACCGTGAATGAGTTATTTAATCTAGCCAAGCCTCTATTTCCTCATCTGCAAATTGGGACATCAATAGGACTTGCCTCAGAGTTGCTGAGGGTTCAATTTACTAATACACATACAGTGCTCAGAATAGATCCTGGAAATAGTCCACAAATATTAACATCATTCCACGGAAGCTACATAAACCCTTTACCTCCAGCTAATAATGACATTTACTTTCTCCAAACAATACATTCAGTAACCATGTTCTTCATTTACCACTTAAAAATTAAGATTCAAAGGCCTTCTCTCCTAATGAATTGAAGTCTGGGTCTCCTTCAGCAGAAGTAGCCAAATGACAGCCCACAGGCCATATGTAATCCTTAGACAGCTCCAGATTAGTTGCCAACATTTACAAATTAAAAACTATCACAGAATGAAAATTTCTTGTTCCCCTTGAAAAAGCAGGAGCTTGGAGAACACTGGCCTACAATTCCCCAGAGCTACCGTTGGCCAGAGTCACAACCACTGCCTTCGAAGGGGCCTGTGTTCTCCTGTTCACTGCAGCCCCCTCAGCCACACACATAAGCAGGTCAGCTGCCGCCAGGCATCATCTTCCTGGTGTCTGTGACCCGTGGGTTTGTGAGCCCTGTCCTCCTGCAAACTTGAACATGTGACAGTATGTTCTCTGTGCCCATAGTGACCAACCGTGCCAGCCTGCCCAAGACAGAAAGCATTCCCTGGACACGGGTGTTTCATGCTAAAATGGGAGAGTCCCAGGAAACCCAGAACACAGCGGTCACCCTATCCATGCGTAGGGTTACCAGATCTATATTCCAGGTGCCTCTCCTGACACTCTGGTCCAACTATTGTGGGGAACGCTTCCCTTGCAAATCCCACTTTTGCCTCAAAAAACACTTCCCTTCATTCGTCTATTCATTCCACAAACACTTCCTGAATGCATCCTCTGTGGCAGGCACCATTCTGGGCAATAAGGGTAAAGCAATGAAGAAAAGAAAACAAGGATCTCTATCCTCACAACGTTATGTCCAACATGGGGGAGAGAGGCAATCGGTAAAATAAATACAGAGTATGTTTTAAGACCAAGCACTTGGAGAAAAATGAAGCAGGGGAGGGGGGTGGGAGAGAAAAGGGGGTTCAATTTCAGACAGGGTAGGTCATACAAGGCCTCCCAAAAGACCCTGAGAAGATGAAGAAAGGAGACAAGGAAGCATCTGAGAAGGTTGGGGTTAGAGGGAGGTAACCAAAGGCCCTCAGGTGGGGGGTATGCCTAGAGTTTTGAGTGACACCTAGGAGGCCCGTGTGTGGCAAGAACAGAGTGAGGCATGCCTAGAAATGTCATGGTCAAGGACATCATGGCGGTCACCTAGTTAAGGCATGCAGGCCTACCTGAGGACTTGGGACTCTTACTGTGAACCAGTCAGAACCACTGCAGAGTTCTGAGCACAGGAGCAAAGGTAGCTCCATAACTCGTCTAGGATAGTCATCGACATACAGTAGCCTCTTCTTCATATCCAAGTCGGCTCACGGAAGGTAGGTTCTACCCGTTCTAGAATTTCCACATCGTTCCCATCAACAACAGGAACCATACTGAACATCATGGGGTCCTTAAGCAGCAAAGATTGACAGAGAATCGGGCAGCTGAAAAGCAAGTCTGACCTCAGTTCCTCCACTGGGATTTACGTACCACGGGCTACTATGCTACTTGTGTTTATGAAGACATTCTGATGAACGATACATTTTTTTTTTCCGTTCATGAAATTTTCAACATAAGAGAACCCTGAATTCCTATTTTGAAACCCACTGCGCCATTTTTATTCTGCCTGTATTTTAACGTAGCATCAATATTTAACTACTCATTAAATGAAGTGTGACTTTTACAGTGAAAATGTCAGTCTTTGCAGGTCATTACATTCATTTAAAGTATAGCTGCTTGATTTTTTTTTTTCCTGGAAGAATAAAAGGACTATGAATTGAAGGCATAAACTTTAAATTTAAGCATGTGTTTTCCTCAAAATTAACAGTCACGATCTGTAACATTATTCGTAAGATTGAGGGACTGTTTGCATCTTCCTGCATTTTATCCAGTGACTGTCGTCTTTATGGAGTATGGAGCTGTTTATCACAGTTGGAGATGACCGGCGGAATGTCACTGTGGACATTAAGATGTCATAAGCTATTATGAATCTCTGGAATTCTGCATGTAGTATTAAAAAAACATTATCTTGAACTATGGCATCAGAAAAAAAAATAAAACCCTGGAAGATGTGAAATTTAATAACTCGCGGAATCCAATAGGGCCTAAAAGTGGTCTATTGGAGTTTAAAAAAAAAAAAAAATTCGGGTAGGACATTAGATTGCCTGAAAGAAAAGGGTATATTAGAGATGGAATTTGAGAAATGAATTCAAATGAATTTTTTAGATGTTTGCGATTTTTTCTTCCTGAAATTACTATGATTTACATGTATGGAGCAGTAAATGCAAATGATTTCAAATCACCACGGGTACGTGCGCATGATTACAAAGTCTCCTAATGAGATTGCGCAAGACTTCGGCATTCACAAGACATAAAGGGAAGGAAGGCTTCTAGGCCCTTCTGCCTCGGGGAGAGGGCTGAAAGGGACTCAGCTCTTGGAACAAGGACAAGGACACGGCCACTCCGGCCACTCCTCCTCTCCCAGGTGTGCCCCTTGACGCCAGTTCCGAATCTAAGCATGTCCCTTGATGCCCACTGAGCTACGAAGTACCTAAAAGATAAAACCCAAACTCTGAAGCATGACAGCACAAGACCTTCCAAAATCTGGCCTCAACTTTCCTCCCGGATCTCCTCTCTGAGAATCCCCAGTTTTGCCTTTTCCTGACCCCAGGCCCTGCATGATCCTTCCCCCCCCAACAGGTACCCTATGTTCTTCCACTGAGATAAAATTCCCCCAAAACAGTTTCTTTAGCTGGAGTGATCATAAAAGAAAAATTCTACTTTGTCCTATTCCGCTTTCAAACATCTAAAAAGGAAGCTATTTGGGGGGGGGGGGGGAAGAGGTTTGTGGGGTTTCACTGTTTTTTTAAAAAAAATAGAATTGCAGGCCCTAACTGGGAATGTGTGCCCGTCCCACCGCACCTATGCAGATACAGTAAATAAAGGGACTGGAGACTCTTTCTGATGAATGCAGCCGTTGATGGCTGGGGGCGGGGCTATCACGGGTTATGATGTCATACACTTGAATGGGTTTGCGGGGTTGTTTCTTCCTTTTCTTTTTCTTTTGTCCTTTTCCCTGAAGCCCTCCTACTGGAAAGGAAATGGAAAGGAAACTTATGTGGAGCCCAGAGTACCTACCTAAATTACTCAGACAGTATAGCACCTACAAAATAAAATAATAAATCAAATTCGACTTCGGGCACCCTGGCCATTTGCTAGCAAGCGTGCATCCTGCCATCGTTAACTTTATCAGCTACACCTGGAGGGGCAAACACTAATTTCCAATCAGTGGCTACTGTCAAACGTTTATGAATTTATCTCATTGCTTCTTTGCTATCAGAGATAGCAGGGGCATGAATTACAAAGGCAGGTACCAAAGGGAGGACCTCTTTTCAGCCTTTGCTCCTCTCCCCCCCAGCTGGGAAGTCCACGGGAGTCCCAGGGAGAGCCGGCGCACGCACGCATACCCACGCACGCATACCACGCA
>NW_024424341.1:10587098-10601528 GCF_017311325.1 Ursus maritimus
CACGCACGCATACCCACGCACGCATACCCACGCACGCATACCCACGCATACCCTAACGTTTTCCAGTATTTTTATATTTTTATATTTTGCCCACTCCCTTCTTCTCTATTAGGGATAACGGCAGTAATACCGTACTACACACCTGCCAGGTAAACCCAAAAGGAAGAGAAACTTTAAAAACGTGTAATATGGCCCATTGAAAGATACACACCCCCCCCGAATTAAATTATTTGAATTATTTGTTCCTACCTTTAAATAGCAAAAATCTTGGTCTGCCATAACGGAATAAATGTTCATTTGTTTTCTTTTAGATCTTCCAGAACTGACCCTACAGGAACGGTCCCTGAGGTCCAAAGCAGCTACTTTTTGTAAAAATTTCCCACTGCCTCTAAAAACATTCTCTAACATTCCCACTGGCGGAAGCATTCTCTCCTGCCTTTCTGCCTAAATTTGTAGCTCCCCAAATTTAATTACCCCAGAACAATTCAGTATCGACAACCATCTAAAAGAGTATGGAATTTTTCCCCCCATAAATCTATTCATTGAGATTCTACCAAGCCTGGAATGTCCAGGGAAAGATTCAATAATCAGGGGAGAAATGAGTTGCAGAAACTCAAAGAGAACAGAATAGCCAAGGCAGGAGATTAAGAAGCCAGGAGATGAGGGCTCCCTGAATTAAACATTCTTAAGCAGACTTACATACATAATGAATTGGTCAATTCTGTCCAATGTTTCTGAAAGAGATTACCCTTCCAACAAGCCAAATGAGTGTTCAAGGATGGTAGCTCGGATGGATTCCCGAACAAAATAAGTGTTAATCACTTTATCTCCTCCAATCTTTTTTGTGAAGAAGAGCAACTTTTCATTTCCATAAAGCCTTGAAATCGTTGGCTGGCAGGGGATGGGGGGGATGGGAGAGAGCTGGTTAGAGGATGCGGACAATGAAGTCCCTGAAAAGGGGGATTTCCTGACAATAAAACCCTGATCACAGCCAGAGAGGGGACATTGTTGTCTGCAGCACTCCCCCTTTCCTTTGGGAATTCCAGGCATGGTAGAGAGGGAAGGGTCATGTTGACAACCGCTTGGGAAAGATCAACCAGGTAGGCTTTGCAATGCACTGCTTGGGAAATAATGCCGGACCACCACAATACATGTTCTTGGAATTTGTCCTTTCAAACCAAATGCTACAGCTTTCTTGAGACATCCTGCCAATGGTTCAAGAAATGTGTAAAGTAGGCAGCCTATCGAATCTTTAAGCAAGGGACACAGAATAGTAGCATGAAATCTTATAATGAGTTACATGTTGAAATATTCCTACACACCGGGCACAGTGCCAGGCCCTGAAGACAAGGCAGGGAACAGAACAGATATGGTCACTGCTCTCTGGAAGCCAGCTTGGAAGGCCAAAACTGTTCCTGAAATTTCTTTTTTTCTTTTTTTTTTTTTAAGATTTTATGTATTTATTTGGCAGAGAGAGAGACAGCCAGCGAGAGAGGGAACACAAGCAGGGGGAGTGGGAGAGGAAGAAGCAGGCTCCCAGTGGAGAAGCCTGATGTGGGGCTCGATCCCAGAACGCCGGGATCACTCCCTGAGCTGAAGGCAGGCGCTTAACGACTGAGCCACCCAGGTGCCCCTGTTCCTGAAATTTCTATGTGTGCCACACCATACAAGGTAGCCATTCCATAGATATTTGGGGAATAAATGAAGAAAAGACTTTGGAGCTTAGGGTTTATGTGACTCGAGTCTAAAAAAAAAATCAAATCAAATAAAAAATAAGCAGCACATAAACTGGGAATGACCAGAAATATGAAATGGTCAACTTCAGTGAGCCCCCAAATGAAAAGAAATAGGATGAGAAATGGAAATTCGTGACAACCAGGTCCTATCTATTATTCTAATACAATCATTGCATAGAACTAGTCACCAGCTGCTCATCAGTGTTTCCACAACTCATCCCCGACGGTTTTGCAACTGACTTAGTTCAAGCACCTAGAGACACAGGGAGGCCCTAATGGTGCCAATTCCCCGGCTGATGGTCACTATTCCCTCTACAACCACAGGCTTTCTCTTCTCCATCCTCTATATCACACAACTTTAAAAACTTATGACATTTTTACCAACTCTGAGAGATTCCTAAACAGGATTCGAGAGAAGCAATATGAAAGGAAACCGCTGGTAGCTGCCGAGACAGGTGTCGATCTTTTCCTTGGCCCCGGAGCCTCCTCCCCTGCTGGCCATCCACTCCTCAGAATGCACACTGGCCTTCGTGGCCCTTCTGAGGAACACACAACTGATGGAGGCTCCTTTTAGCTCCACCAGGCCCGAGAGAAAGGACTGCCCTATATTTAGACAGATGCCCTTTGTTTTTTTGGTTGGTTTGTTTTAAACAGGTTCTTTTTTTTTTTTTTTTTAAGATTTTACTTATTTATTTGACAGAGATAGAGACAGCCAGCGAGAGAGGGAACACAAGCAGGGGGAGTGGGAGAGGAAGAAGCAGGCTCATAGCGGAAGAGCCTGATGTGGGGCTCGATCCCATAACTCCGGGATCACGCCCTGAGCCGAAGGCAGACGCTTAACCGCTGTGCCACCCAGGCGCCCCTAGACAGATGCCCTTTGTAACAAAGGAGTAACTCATCCCAGTTAGCACTCTCTAAATGACAAAACTGGAAAGTTTTCCAAAATATTCCTCTAGCTCAGTGGTTCTCAAGCAGGGGCAATTGTGCCCCCCTCTCCCCACCCAGAGAATATCTGGCAAATGTCTAAAGACCTTTGGGGTTGTTGTCACTGCGGGTGTTATTGGCATCTGGTAAGTAGAGGCCAGGGTGCTGCCAAACACACCACCATCACAAGAAAGCCCCACAGCAAAGAACTACCTGGCCCAAAACATCACTAGTGCCCAAGCTGAGAACCTGACCCAAGTTATACATTAAGTAAAGAACAGAGGGTCTACCTGGGAATGCTGTAAGTATAAAGTCCCCCCAGAGAGTTCTGTTAAAATAAAAGAATATTCTGTGGCAAGATTCTTCTCCCGTAGTCTGTGCTCAGCAATCTATCCATATGCTAAGAAATTTACCATCTTAGGATAATAACAGTATCTTACAATAACCATGATGACAATAGCTAACATTAACAAAGTACTTTGTATAGAGTTATAGTCAATATTTACAACAATTCTATCTTGTAAATACTATTGGGATTCTCTACACAGTTAGCTTATTACCCACAATAACCCCATGAGATAGGTGGGTTTACAAGTCCCCGGAATCTAAATGTGATGGGGTAGGACTTTCCCTGTTTCATTCACCACTGTTTATCCAGCACCCAGCAGAGGAAAATGCCCATTTTAAGAGATGAAGACACTGACAGGCTCAGGAATGTGCTGGAGATCACAGAGCCAATAAGTAAGTGGTAGAAATGGGTTCAAATCAGGCTTCTGCCCTCACACGCTGCCAGCCTGCCAACTGTTCCATATTTGAAGTCATCAAAATCCAAAGAACTTCTTGGGCCTAACCTTAGATAAATAAAACCCACAGCAACCTAAGCAGGAATGAATCAGGCTGCTTTCCAAAGTTACCAAAATAAAATTTTCCACTTTTCAGGAAGCTGATTAAACAAAACAGTGACCCCAAGACAATGGTGAAGTGCATTTGCATTACCATGAGTCACCTGAAATCAGTCTAAGAGGGTGGCTGGTTTTACAAGAAGTTAACTGCTTCTTTTAGTTTGAGCAGGACTTGAAAAGGACCAGGCAGGTTTCCCCACGCCAAGTCCGCAGTACTTTCTCAAAGGACAAATGCCCCCAGTGAGCGCGGAAACTCTTTCCAACCACTGGGAAGCCAACGCATGGGTCATGGGATGCAAGTGTGGACCAGCCAATACTTAACAACTGGTCCAATGGACCCCCCCCCCCTCAATGCCAGGCTAATCTTAGCACACATCTTCCTCAATTAAGATAGATGCTGATTGTGGCATGATGTGAACTTTCAGGAATTGGTACTTTTTGAATAATAAGAGAGTTCAAACTTTAATTGAAAGGCTCAGGGAGTGAACCAATTTCCCTATTTTCATCATTTCAATAGATGCTATAATTCCGGGGAAAACATCCTATCAGAAACAAATTCTAGGAAGTGCTATACATCGAGAATTATGCTCATCCTTATAAAAAGATTAAAAGGGGAAGTGTTAAGTTTTTTAGTTCTATAATATTGGCACAAGTAGACTTTAGTTTTTTTAAGTGGAAATTTCTCTTGTAGAAAGACAAGCAAAGTATCCTTGACACTATACAAACATATTCATCGCAATTCTAAGTACTTTAAGTATTTATTCACAACCTGCTTTTCTCCACAAAGGAGTTAGGGGTGACTTTTTAAAGTATCTTTGATTCTAAAAGGAGGGGTAATACTTAAAAGAATCAAGGCAAAGAAAAAATAAAATTAAGAAAGTAATAAAGCCAATGGGGCACGTGGGTGGCTCAGTCATTAAGCGTCTGTCTTCGGCTCCAGGCGTGATCCCAGGGTCCTGGGATGGAGCTCCGCATCGGGCTCCCTGCTCCACTGGAGCCTGCTTCTTCCTCTCCCACTCCCCCTACTTGTGTTCCCTCTCTCGCTGGCTGTCTCTCTCTCTCTCTCTCTGTCAAATAAATAAATAAAATCTTAAAAAAAAAAAAAGAAAGAAAGTAATAAACCAAGATGGCCAGCACACAGGAATGTGTGTACTACTGTGATCAGTTACGTGTTGGTTTCACGTTGGACTCCAAGCTTCTTGGAAGTTAATGCCAAGAAGGAAATGAGAATGACAAGATTAATAATACTCATAAGATAAAACTGAGTGATTTTTTTCAGCTCTTCCTGATTCAGTAACCTTAGAAGACGCTCTGGTAAATCATTATAAAAATGGACACTCTGATATGTAACAGGCTATAGTCTAAACAGAGCCCCCAAAAAAGTATGTCCACAAAACTATTATTCATAATTCCACTCAATGCAAAATGAGTGTGCTAATTCCATACATGAGAGCCAGCCAGTGAAGGTGACTGTGGAGGGGCGTTCACAACAATGCGCCAACCTGAGCATTCAACTCCCAGGCTGGCAGAAGCCTCCCATCAGATCCGGTTCTCTGGATGAATGGAAGCACTGTATCTTCTTCAGGCCATTCTCCATAAACAGATTATTTCTTACAACAGAGCTTTTAATAAGGATTCAGCAGCAGACTTTAAGACCATGAAACCAAAGGATGCAAATGCTGTGTCAGTCATGAAGTATGATGGCAAAACTTACCACCAGAAAAAAAATGTCCCAGAAAGTTGAATTCTAACCTGTACGGGTTGTGTCACAGTGGGAATGTTAGTTAGCAACTGTAATCAAGCGACGGAGGGCAATGAGGTGCTGTCTGTCATCTGCGGTATCTGCTAACTTTAGGTTGAACTGGCCTCATTTCTTCAAAACCTACCAGCTCTTGGGGCGCCTGGGTGGCTCAGTCGTTAAGCATCTGCCTTCAGCCCAAGGCATGATCCCGGAGTTCTGGGATCGAGCCCCGCATCAGGCTCCTCCGCTGGGAGCCTGCTTCTTCCTCTCCCACTCCCCCTGCTTGTGTTCCCTCTCTCGCTGGCTATCTCTCTCTCTCTCTCTGTCAAATAAATAAATAAAATCTTTAGGAAAAAAAAACAAAAAGAAAACAAACAAAAAAAACCTACCAACTCTTTTTCCTCCCCACAACTGGATACTGGTTGGTTTGGTTTGTTTGGGGGTTTCTTGCCTCTCTCCCTTACGTAAGACTCTTCCAGATCACTCTGGACCATTGTCACTCTTCTTGTCTTCTGTTATCACTATTCTTCCTTTTCTCATTAGTCTATCAGAATTCCTTTAACGTGATTTGGGTTTCTCCACTTGGTTTCTGCCTTGAACTTCCACAAGTTTCTCCCAGATAAGCATGCAGGCTCAAGAAATGTGGAGGAGGGGGAATGAGAACTGCAACCCACCATCTTGCCCCTGTTTGAATGCCAGTAAATTCAAAGTGCCTAACTATGAACAGAAGCTCAGATGATCAAAGCAGTCAGTATACATCATAACTACAGAGTTTCCTAGGATTCTAAGATTGAGACAAGCCATAAAAATGGGAATACACTGTATACGATTTGAGCCCACCGGCAGTTAGAAACCTGTTAAGCCAAAGCCAGAATTGAAGAGGATATTTGAAAAATTATTAATGAAGACAGAGCAAGGCTATTATGCCACCAAGAAAATTATTTATTATGAACAACTGGGCTTTGGGGGACGGGGAAAATAGCTACTTCAAATTAATACTTTCAAAACAACGAATATGTCTACGCAATATGTAAAAATATTAAGACAGGCAATGCTGCTCTGTGGTGCTGATCTCTAACCCCTACAATGACCTTGAGAAGGACTCTAAAATTTCAGAAAATTCACCAGCTTTTCTTTCAGGAAGTTTGGTTTTCCTTAATGTGGTAAGTTTGGCGTGAGATATATCTTCAAATTGAAGACACAGCATTTTATCCTGTAGGCCAGTTCTCTCAATATCATCTATTATGTATCCTGGACTAATTTAATTGGTATATAAATAAATCAGTACAATGTTCATAGTTATGCATTTATTGTATGGGTCATTTCTGTATATTGCAAGCTAGACAAGGTTGCCTTAGGCAACAGTGGTATAAATTTTAAAATGAGTCAGTGTAGGGGCTCCTGAGTGGCTCAGTCAGTTAAGTGCCCAACTCTTGGTTTCGGCTCAGGTCACAACCTCCGTGCTCAGCAGGAAGTCTGCTTGAGATTCTCTCCCTCTGGCCCTCTCCCCACACGCTCTCTCTCTCTCAAATAAATAAATCTTTTAAAAAACATAAAAAAATAAATGAGTCAATATAAAGAAATGCAAATAAGTAGGAATGCTCATGGCAGGAGAGATGTGGCCTAAATGAAGGTGGCAAGTCTGAGAAAACATGGCTCTGCACCAAGACAAGGGACTGGAAGTGCTTTCAGAAGGAGAATGACAGCTTAGACTGATCTGCTGCGAGGGTTAAGGCAGAAGTGATTCAACTGGAGATGGGAGCAATCCAGAGAACAGAGAGTCAGTGAGGACCCTGTGGCTCCAGCCGAGGCCCGAGCCAGGATCCGTGGAAACACAGACACAAAAGAAATCACGAGAAGGAAAAACAAAGCCCACGTGAAGTCTCATCGCACTGAGGAAGCAAAGGAGGACAAGTAATCGAAATTAATTTTGTGTACCTGGGAAAGACAGGGGCGTGGAGAGAAATGGCGAGAACATGAAGAGGAACTTTGGCAGGAAGGGAAGCAGGTTGCCATGCAGCTTACGGTGGACTCGAACCGACAGCGCACCATGGATGGGCGGCATTCTGTAGAGAGCTGCCTGACATCTAGGAGGAGAGAGGCAGATGGCTGTAGGGGTGGGGATCTGAGGCCTTGGGGTATGCTGCAAAGAAGGGCCACAGTTCTTCCCACCTCCCTGTAGCTATGGCCTAGGGACTTGCTCAGGACAGCAGGGTGACATGTCTGCACCTGGGCTCAAGCATTCCAGGGTACTCCTCCGAACACTGTCCCCAGGAGGGCTCTTGGGTACGCCTCAGCGTGCTGGAGAAGAGGGACTCCGTGCAGTGAGAATGGAGAGGCCCCAGGCTGGAGCTAGCCGACCTCCAGAAGCAAAGTCAGACCTGCAGTTGACCGCCGACCCAGCAGGGAACCCAGCCTACAGGGCAGACTGGCAGAGTCACCAGGGAGACAGGCTTGTGGGTTCGTTTGGTTGAAGCCTTTCATTTGTTCCACAGCAACAGGTAACTGCTACAAACGGTACCAGAGAGGGAACAGCCAAAGACAGAAAACAAGACGCACATAGAAAGTAAAAAGAATACAGAGGCAGAAGAGTAAGAAGCCAAGCTTTGAGGATATCCCCCAGTGCTGGGAAAGAGGCAGGAGAGCAGACAAGATGACAAAGCAAAAGCAATCAGAAGCATCCGGAATATACAATAGACGAGAACCAGGGACATGGGAGGTTAGGGGAGACAGAGGAATGGGGTGGGAAGAGCAGAGTACAAGGGGTCATCAGAAAAGTGTAACCCCAGGGCTTAGAGCAGTATCTGGCCTAAGCAGGCACCCCATATTCTTGCATGAATGAAAGCAGTCAGATCTGGCAAGGTGGGGCACCCTGGGGAAGAGTGGAAAGATAGTTTTGGCTATGGAACAGAAGTAGCCTGCAGGGTGTTAGGAAGGGCCTGGGTGGGAAAGGCAGGGAAGCCTAGGTACAGATTTCTGGTTTGAGGAACTGTTCAGAGAGGCATTAGAACAGGGGCCCACGGAGTCAGGCGAACGTGTGAATGTGCATGGTCCTTCCTCTTGGACTCTACAGCTCCAAGAATGGCCAGCCGCCAGCAGCAGCATCCCCTGGGAACATGTGAGCAATGCCAGTTCTCAGGCTCACCCCAGACCTGCTGACCTGCATTTTATCCAGAGGCCCAATTGACTTGCATGCAAACGTATCCGAGTAGGAGAAGCACAGCTCCGGGAGGTGCAGAGACAACAAACCAAGAGAGCCTTTAATTACATCTTGAGAAAGTCATTCTGTTTTGAATTCCCTTTCAAGCTCCCCACCTCCCCCCACCAACCCCCCCAGACAAAATCAAAGGCAAAGTCTCAGTTTGGTGCTAACGGGTCTTCAACACCTTCCTCACACTTGCAAATCTCCCTTTTCAACAAATAGAGGGCAAAGCCTTAGGCAAGCAAGGTCTCCAGTAAGCTTTTGATAATGGTGTTTACTCCCCTTGTGTTTATTTTCAGGATTTTCTTCTGTGTACGGAAAAGTGATAGGGTTTTCCATTTGTGGTGGTCTTCATTTCACATTTATCTGAGGGGAAAACTGGAGTTAAACTAAAATAGGAAGCGTAACAGAATGTGGATGGAATGAGAAGTGAGCAAAAGTCATCACAAGGGAGGCGCCACTCGACCAGCTGAAGACTGGAAAATCCTTGTGGGGGTCTGAAGACGCTTGGGCACTGGTGGAAAGTACAAAGGAACGAAACAGCAAAGATGGGAGCTGTCTGTAAAACCAAGACTATGCAACAGTCAGAAAGGGATTAGCACTGTTGGAAGGATTTATTCCAAATAGTAGAACTGCTCTCCCCTTCTTCCCTGGGTCTGGAAAAATGAGAGACCTGCTTCCCAGATAAGTGGGGACAGCAAGTTATCAATGTGCCCCATAAAGTGAGAGATCAGAGTTCCCATGTAAGAAGGAGAGCAGGGCTGGCTGCACTACAGCAGGAGAAGACTTGGGACTATCCACTGTGGAGAATGGCCAAGAGAATCAACAGACCAATAAAAGAATGAAGAAGAAAAGAACAAAAGCAGGAAAATGGTCACCAAGTTCAGTCGCCCTCATGTTGAGAAATGCCACTTCCTGGAGGCTGATACAACATATGCAGCAAAATGGGAGGGGACTGAGGGGGTTGGTGGGGCCAGGACGTCGGACAGGTCTTCATAGCCAAGGCTGCACAACGGTCAAGAGTTAACAAAATCGGCCAGCGGAGGAACAGAGGAGGAAGCGGCATACAAGAGCATAAAGAGCCACAGGTTTCTAGAGAAGATGGCAGAGGTAAGCTGGGTTTGATCAAAAAGGAAAAGTGTCAATTTAAAAAAAATGTTTAAAAACTGTTGCCTGAAGATTGACCTGTACTCACAAACTTTGTGACCAACAGTCAGGACTGGAGAAATGGCAGTATAAAAATTCAAGAGGTATTTTTATAAAGAAGAGAAATGTGGGCCTGAAATACAGGTGATCAATTAAAATCAGGACATAAGGATCTGCAGTTCCTGCAAAGAGGAACATAAATCATCGGGTATTTTAAGCATGCCCCAAATAAAACCCCCCAGATGAGGAAAGGACTGAGAAGCTACCTTGTCACAGTGCATCGCCAAAAGGGGACCCTCCAAAGAACAAGTGAAAACTAAAATATTCAATAAGGTTTAGCAAAATATAGTGCCCTACTTCGTACACAAAAACCTCAGACATGAAGATACCCAAGAAGGGTTTCCTGACCTTGCCGATCATTCACTCCCTGCTAAAGTACGGATTGTGTCCCTGCTTGTCCACTCACCCCTTCCTCCACAGCGACGTCGTGCGTAGCTGGTCACGTGACCAGCCACCATACAGACCACATTTCCTGGATACCTTAAAGGGGAAGAGGCGTGGCCACATGTCTCAGTTCTGGCCAATGAGAAATAAGCAAGTGTCACGTGGCAACTCCCGGAAATCTCCCCTTTCCCTTGACCACCTTCCTCCTGGTCGGAGGAGGGACGATGACAGAGCTCTACCCTGAAGGGTCAAGGGTCACATGAAAATCAGAGGTAGCTTGGCTCCCAGTTGCCTAGGAAGCCCCGACAGCTCTGGGCTACTTACCTCTGGAGTTCATTAGAGGAAAGAGAGATGAACGTCTAACCCCCTTTACGCCATTGCTACTCAAGTTATTTTTTTTCTGCCGGCCGACCCTAACTAACACACTCTTCTTTGCCTTTTATCAAAGTCTCCCTGTTCTGACCATTTGACCTTCCTTGGCCAGCCTGAATCCTTGGCATTGAGAACAGTCATTTCAAATTCCCCTTCTCCCAACCCGTGTTCTCTCACTCCTGCCTAAGCAAGGTGCACCACCTCGTCCTCACCACCCATCGCTCCAGTCCCCGCCAGCAGCACAGGAAATGCTGAAAGGGGACATTTAAGATAAAATCTAAACTTAAAACCATCCAAGAGGGATCATCCTTACAACCACAGGCGAGCTCCTCAAGAACAGGACAAGTGACTGCTCACCATTGCACTCCCGCTGTCTCCAAGTATCTGGCACATAGTAGGCCCAACGTGTTTACTCAAAGGTTAAACTACCACCAGATCTACTCAACAGTATTCTTACTCATCTCTAGTCCCTCCTTAATCACATTTTCCTTCCCATGCTAAGCACTGTTCTAGATGTTAGGCACACAGTGGTCAGCAAATGTCCCTACCTTCACAGAGTCTGGCATGCTAGTGGAAAGAGGTAGATGGGGAATATATGAATGAATGAATGAATGAATGAATGAATGAATGAATGAGTGAGTGAATGAACGAACAAAAAGTTCACACAGGGAGACATGCTATGAATGAAGTAATGAGACAGTGACTAGAGGTGGTGGGGGGCAGTAGAGAGAGATTTTAGACATTCAGATGTTTTCAAGTGGTCGGGCCATACTGGTAAGACACACAAAGCCAAGGTGAGGCGAGAAGGGCCAGAAATGAGGTAGAGATAGGCAGGGGACGATCCTGGGTTTGTCAGTCACTCTCCTCTTCCTGCCTTCTTCCCTCTCACTCTGTCTCTTTCTCTCTCCCTCCCCCACCGTCTTTCCCACTAAAATGTATACCTGAGTCTCCAACCATCTTCTCTTCCTGCCTAATGACCTCAGAGAAAGGGTTAGCCAATTTTCAAGGCGAATCCCTCTATCTACAGCCTTCATTCCAACACCGACTGGCCGTCCGTCCATCATTACCTCACTCTCTCTTTTTGTGCATCTTCGATCTCTCCCTCATTCTCAGGTACAGTCTCGAACATATCCTCTCGTCTTCCTCCCCCACTCCGTCCCGATGGTCATGCTCTGCGTGCACACACACACAAACTTGCACACACACACACATATGGAAACACACACGTACACGCGCAGGCAGATGCACCCACACACGCATCCAGGCACACATCCTTTACTAGCACCTGTTCGTGAAACCTCCCATCTTCCACCAGACACGCTAGCGCCTCCACACCCGCATCTCCCACCAAAGGAAACTTCTCCACGGATGCAAACTCATCTCTGGACATTGTCCCATGGGACCATCCTACGCAGGCCTCCAGTGGGACCTCTGCTAGTGTGTCACGCTCACGCAGAAGCCCTCTCTTCTCTAACGTCGCATTTTTCCTCCTTGTCCGTTCCAGACCTGACAGCCCCTGTGAGCCCCTGTACCTGACCACACGGCCCCCTCATTTCTCTTGTCCCATCCGTTCCTGGAGTTCTTTGACCTACTAGGGTATCTCCCTTAGGCTCACATATATTCTCTCTCTCTCTCTCACACACACACACACACACACACACAGTTCATGAACCCTCACGTGCACACACCTGCTCCCCTACCAAACTAGAGGCTTCTTAAGGTGGACCACACCCCATGTCAGCCCCCAACATGCAGTACGTTCCTAATAAGTACTTGAAAAATGATCAGCATGTGTCTTACTCAATAAGCACAGGCCATTTCTGGTCTCCACAGAGCATAAGAAGAAGCATGGACAACCCAAGTCCTCAGATTTCTACAAAACTGGCAGGCCTCACGTCATTTAGCATTTAAATGGACTTTTTCTCCTACCCACCTCCACTTCCCCTCCCGATGAGGCCGGCACTTTGCTCTCCCTCTGGGGAAGCTCTGCTCCAGACTCTCAGCCCACGTGGTTTCCATGGGGATAGCAGTCCCTGCCCTTGCTCCTGAGACGGGTGTGCGGCTTTGGGCCTAAGCAGTGGACCCACGTCTGTCCAATGAGCCTCAATCCAGAGAAGTTTCTCGAACAAGTGGTAAAGAGAAGCTGTCCCTCTTGGGGAGGCGGAGCTGTGGGGACATGCCTTGGAGCTCCTGCTGGACACCCCCCCCACCTGAGGGGAGGCTGACAGACAGGGAAGCCAAGCTGACGAAAGCAGAACTAACAGAGGGAAGTGTTGATGACATCCCTGGACACTCGGGGTCCAGCCATGCCGGAGACAAAACTCACTATCCCTTCTCTATTTAATTAAAAGTTTAAGAACTTTTTTCCCATTTGCGATCAAAAGAATTTTCCCTAATACACGAGTTTTAACTACCTCTCCATTAAACCTATTTATCAGAATTTATACAAAAGCTGAAGAATAAGGGTTGAGTTTCTCATTAAAGACACACAGGCATAAAGGAGGAATGAGACAGAGCTACTAAGGGGCGCCTGGGTGGCTCAGTTGGTTAGGCGTCTGCTTTCGGCTCAGTTCATAACCCCAGGGTCGTGGGATCAAGTCCTGCATTGGGCTCCCTGCTCAGCCTGCTTCTCCCTCTCCTGATTTCCCTGCTTGTGCTGTCTCTCTACCAAATAAATAAATAAAATCTTTAAAAAACAAAACAAAACAGATCTACTGAGTATACCAGAGTGTCCAATATTTCTACTAAAGTTTAACTCAACTTTTTTCCAGAAAATCAATTTCTAACCAATCATACATATTTCCTAAAAGCTTTCTAGTCAGTCAGCATTTGGGACTCCTACCTCCTATTCCAGGAAGATTTGAAAAGAAAGTGTAAAAACTTTTATTATTCTACAGTACATCAAATCCCTTTCTCATTACAAACTGGAGGGGAAATTGCTGCAAATTTTCACAATATGGTACCATCGCTGACATCACATCAATTTGGAGTATTAAAAAACTCACCTCCCTCACCATATTTAACATAGTTCTTCTATATAAGCAATTCAGTCAATGTAGAAATGGCCACGTTCAACTTGCAACATTTGGAATAAAAAGGCCTAGGTTAAAATGTATTTCCTCCAAAAGAAGGAATCCATATCGCTCAAATATGTATTTAGAGCAAAATCCAAATACTTCTTGGTATTGGCCAGTTTGTTGAACTTATGGATTACCAAGACATTCAAATTATTCTTTTATAAATGAAGTAAAATCAAATTAAGATTAAAGACAGAATGTTGGTCACAAGAGAAGGGCCATTTCCCAATGTCTGAACAAGCATAGAACATATTTAAGAAAACATGGCCTCCCTGAGGAAGGGATTAAGGACACAAACCCAGGAAACAAAGAAAATAAAATAACATGCTACAAAGGGTGGAGATAAAACTCATCAGAGGCTCATGCAGACCTTGAATAAAAGCCTCTACTTATATTTTAAACAGGGTTTTGTGTTTTTCTTAAACAGCACAATCCACCTTCCAAATACATTTTATTTATAAGCGTACTTAGCAAAACTCCTGTCCTCCCTCATTAAGCACACTCAAAACAGATTCTCCAAGATACTCATGACTCCACTAATGTCATAAAATCCAACTTGAAATTGCACCTCTTACATAAAGAAAAGACCTGAAACGTTTTAATTCGCAAATGGCTGATATGGTTTTAAATTATATTATTATAAATTTTACATCATTCCCCTTTAATGACAACAATTTAAAAATGTTTCTTCCCAAACAACTATTGAGATAGAAAGCAGATACCATCACACACACGCACACACACGTACTCCTTTTTTACACCATTGTCGTAATGGTACAGCAGGAGGTCCACGTTTTCTGAGTCCCACACATTACTTCCTGAAACACGGCCCCACCAACCAGGGAGGTGAGTCTGCAAACCTGGGGCGGGGGGGGGGGGGGGGGGG
>NW_024424341.1:10601541-10651288 GCF_017311325.1 Ursus maritimus
GGAGTCATGTGCATTTCCATCACTCTACTGCACACAGGACTCCCACTTGGTTCCTCAACCCTGAGCGCTCTCTTGAATTCCAGCGCATTAGGGCAAGTGTCTACATGTCTCTGTGGGAATATGGCACCAAAATATCCAGTATCAGCTTTAGCTTTCTTTCAAAACCAGCTTCTCCTGTGACCTCTCAGCTTCTGTTCCAGGTCCTACCATTTGTTCAGGGCCCCAGTTCAAACACTCTGAGTCACAGCCCCCCGCTCGGTCTCCCTTCTAAGTTACAGAGATGCTCTATTCAGGGCCCTCCCCTCCTTCCCATCCATGTTCACATCTCCTTAGTTTGAATCCTCTCACACCTTTATCTCCTTTGGGTGGTGACATCCTCCCTGGTCCTCCCACCCCTTGTCAGGCTCTACACTCATCTAGTCAAAGGTCAGATCCATCCTCAAAATGTACAACTCCAACCACACCACTGGTCCACTCCAAAGTCTTCAGCTGTGCTTCGTGCTTCGTAGTAGAGCCAGTTGTCTTTCCAAAGGCCTTTTTCCTTGCTAATAGAGCATTAAGATCATTGATGCTCCTGTGACAATGTGCCTGGCCCCCAGGGGATGACAGGGGATTGCTCTAAGTTGATCACAGCAATCTCCTTCTTCTTGGTCAATGACTGGCCTAGGCTGGGCATGTCATCCATTTCTGATCAATAAATAAAAGAGTCCAATGGAACTGTTCCCAGGAAAGCTATTCCTTCTTGTTAAGAGATACACAGAGGAACGTTTGCTATCACTTCCACCGCCCCGTCTACCTTGCTTCCTGTTTTGCACGCTATCATGTGAGGGTGGGATGTCTGCAGCTTCAGCAGCCAACCTGTGACCCTGAGGAGACTGCTGAAACTTCAAGAATGGCAGAATAAGAAGAAAAGAGAGTCCCTGAAGACATGATGGCCTTCATCCCAAATAGCCTGAGACTGCCTCCCTAAAGACTTCTTTGTAAGGAAACAAACGCCCTTATGCTTTCCACCACTGTTCGCTGGGTGTTCCGTTACCTGCAGCCCAGAGCATTCTGACAAACAAACACTTACAAGGAGCAAACTCTTTACGTTACCCCTGGAAGGTCCTCTGTGCCTGCAACATCAGCATGACATGGGAGCCCCAGCTGAGACCCCAGGATGCAGAACCTCCAGGGGTAAGGTCCAACAGTCTGTGTTCTAAAAAGCTCTCCAGGGGACTCTTGTGCACGCTGAGGTTTGGGAGACACTGCTTTGTAATATGATCACAAATTACTTGCTTTCCATTCACCTACTACCCTACCGAGCCTAAGGAACACTGGGCTCTGGACTTCTCTCGTGACGGCAACCCCACTTCACTAGCTCTGAGCAGCACATTTGTTGCTTGTTAAACTTCATCTACTCTTAAAGTTTTGAAACTCAAAGCCTCCAGGGACTGGAGAGGGACACCAAGGGCTGAGTGTGAGAAAGTCAGAGTGGAGAAGAACACGTTGCCATCCAGGACTGCCAAATGTATGATTATGTCAAAAGGAGAGGAGAGGAAGGAAGGAAGGAAGGAAGGAAGGAAGGAAGGAAGGAAGGAAGGAAGGAAAAAAAGGAAAGAAAAGAAAAGAAAAGAAAAGGAAAAAGACAAACTGAAAATCCAGATTTACATGCAAATATTTTTCATACAGACAATGAACTGAACTTTTTAAACTACTGGTCCAAATTAGAGAAAACAAGTTCTCAGGTGGACTCAGCGTCCCCCAGACAGTTTGTGACCCAAAATAGCGAGTTCTTAAAGTATCTACGCGTACCTTGAATGTTGTGGCCACCTACATTCATTGACTTGATCTAAAACGACTACGATTAATTCTCTGCGGCTTATTGTGTATCAGTCTCTACTGGCACAGGGTGTTCACCAACACCCCCCTGTTCAGGGTGGCGAAATGGTCAGTTCACGGACCTTCGGTTAGTGTCCGCAGGACTATTTAATCCATCAGTCGGTGAAGACTGGACATCTAGAAGCACAGGCTTCTCCAGGGTCTACAAAAATGCTTAAAATGTAAGGAGAAAAATTAATTGGCCACACCACACACACACACACACACACACACACACACACAACAAAGTTAAAACTAACAGATGCCTGAGACATGCGAACATAAGTGAACTCAGCAGCATCGACTCGGATTGGGTATGTTAATATGCCACAGCACAGTAAATGCAGGATGTGGAAGCAGCATTTTAACGTCTGATATGATGTCAGGGGAGCCAGATCAACAGTGCTTAGGACCTGCCAAGGTCCTGAAAAGGCCCTGAGTGCCAACATGGAACCAATAATCGCTCTGTCATAGTCTTGTCTACTTTATAGCAATCGCCAACTTCTTTAACCAGGTCTACTGCCCCTCGAGGCTGCTTACTCCAAAGGAGGATCCCCAGCCTAAAACAAAGTTTTCAACCATGGCTGCACGTTGGAATGACCTAGGGAGCTTCAGAAAACACTGCTGCCTGGTTCCCATCCCCAAAGGCTCTAACTAAACTGCGCTGGCTTAAGGCTGTGAGTCTGAGTATCTTTCACGAGCTTGCCCCCACTCACCATAGCTAGAGTAGAGCCAGGGCTAAACCCCCACTGTTTTAGAAACATTCTGGAAAACAGGCTCTGAAATAAGTCATCTCTCCAGTTACGCCATCTTGTTAACTAGATTTTCTTTCTACTGCCAAGTCTTGGAACAAAGGAAGATCCTGGTACCATCAAGCGCTCCGATTATCTAGAACAGAGGTCTGCAAACTGTTTCTGTAAAGGGACAAATACTAAATGTTTCAGGCTTTGCAAGCCATGCAATCTCTGTCACAAGTACTCAACTCTGACGTTGTAGCACGCAAGCAGCCACAGATGGTAAACAAATGAGTGGGGCCACGTTCTAATAAAACTTTATTTATGGATACAAATGTGAATGTCATGTAATCGTCACAGGGACGAAATATTCTTTCTTTTGATTTTTCTGCCATTTAAACACATAACAACCACTCTTAGCTCACAAACAAGCAGGTACAGGCAATGGGCCAGATGTGACCTGTGGGCCACAGTTTGCCAACCCCTGATCTAGAACTATTCCACGGACTCGAGACCTAAAACTAATGAATGGCCGAGTTCAAGTTATCCCGTCAGAACTACGTTGAAAGTGGTCAGATCCTACTTCCTGCACTCACTCAACTGAACGGTCCACGCAGTTGGACGTGAGAGTGGAACTGTCCACACAGGTGAACATAAACCATAAATGACTTCTTAAAAAATGATTTTCAAACCTCACCTGCATCTGAGTTTTTCTAAGACAAAAAACTGCAAAGAAGCAGTACACAAGCATGTTTCAGGAGTCCCACATAAGGATTTCAATGATGTGTTAATTTGCTACCAACATTCAAAATGCAGGATATTTCACATAAAAACTCAGATTATCATTGTCGTGGAAAAATAACTGCAAAGTGTGGATACTGGGCCCAAACGCGGGCATGGCAACAATCTACAGACGCTAAACAAGGCTACCCCTTTACACGGGGCATGTTCTCCCCCGGACCACAAACCCTATCTTCACAAAGGTTAACTGGCTGTCCCCTAGAGGCATTTTGAGTTTATGACCCCCTGTCTAAGGTCCTTAGGAAAACCTTCTATCTCTTTCACAACATGGCTTCAATATCTTGTTTGAGGACCTCACAGGGCAATCTCTCAATCTGCTCTCAAAATTCAACACCCCCCCCCCGCAAAACCAGGCCCTAGAAATGAAATCATTGGTTCTCATGCCAGTGCGAGGTATCAACTTAAGAAGAGTTTCAATCAAATCCCCCTCTCAGTATGTCCTTAATTTGAACCATGGTCTCCAGTAAGACAGACAAATGATAAACGACACTTCAGGTCTCCTTACTCTTCAAGCTAGCCACGACAGAGGCTGGCCCAAGGAGGTGGGGTAAAAGCACTCACATCAGAACACCTTAATTAAGCAGAATGATCAATAACCCATATAGTAATTAGAAAGCAAGGTTTGGGACTGATGGAGTAAAACCAACAAAAGGCTATTCTGCATAGGATAAGAAGTCAATAGCCAGATTTTGAAAGGAGTGGGGGTAAAAAAAAAAAAAAAAAAAAAAACTAAGAAAATGCAGAAAAGGCTAGTAACTAGAGTTTGGTCCAAGTTCATTATTAACCCACTGTGTGATTTCACCTGGCTCACACCCACCTCCAATACAATAGTTTATTTTGGTGTGACAGACTTCTGACAACCCCATGCTAATTGATCTGATGCATATTATCTTCTTATTGGTGAAAGGATCCAGGGAAAGAAAAATTTCAGACAGACAGTGGATCATTAATGTGCTTAAGTAACATAAGGCTAGCCCCCCTCCCCACCGCCTTTTTTTAAATATAGGTGGTAGTTTAATTTGTTAGTCACATCAGAAAAAGAAATGTTCAAACGGCAGATTTTCCACTTGAAATTAAAATGGAAATTAGCCCTTAGAAAGCAGAGATGACTGTAAGTTTATACATCAGTGGCTGGTTCATGAATTATTAACTGATTTTAATGATCCTGGCTATATTTTATTTGAAGTTATTCTCCTACTCGCAACGACTTTTGAACCCTCAAAACTCTTTCATCCATTCTCCGTAGACAGGACACTTTCTGAGCGCTGACATTTAAAAAGGATCCATATACTCACAGAATGTAAAGATAATACACACACATATAATTTATACACAGGACTCTCTGGTCGTTTGTTCAAGACAGAAATGAATGAAACCCTATTATTCACGGTTTGTAAATAAATTTAAAGATAAGCGCTAACTTTTCACTTGTTAAGCGGGGAGCAGAGGGTTCTCTATTTCTTCTAAAGTTTCCCAGATGGTCGTTAAAACAAGAAAGGGCAGAAACACACTTTCTCTGAATCCCATCATTTCCCCTCCAGAGTGATAATACGCCTCACTGAGAGTTAAGTCTTAAGAGATTAATAATTACGGGTATTCCCAAATAAAATAACTGCATGTCTTTGTATGCTGGTTTTTACATCTTCAATATAAACCCGTGTTGAATAGCACCCCAGCAGACACACAAGTTAGCTGTGAAACAAAATGCTATAAACCCTTAATTAGCACTTGCTGTTTCATACCCATAAAGTTAATACTTCCTCTTCCACTACATTCTCCCTATAAAGAAAAATTACTGGGAATAAAATTGGGTTTTGCACTGCTGAAATTAAGAGTAGGAAGATAAAGTATTGGGGCTCAAATTAAAGATTATTGTATTTTTATCTGCAAGGAATTAAATGCAAACATCCCTTAAAATAAGTACAATTTGATTTCTACCAATATTAAGCGCTGTGTCTGACTTTCGTCAACCGGATACACAGGGCACTTAGGACCACCAGATTGCCGAATTACTAGGAAACCAGGGTATTTTAGGCAAAAAGCTGCATTAAGAAAATATGACAGCAAACCAACTTACATCCTCACTGGTGAAGTTGAACAAGCATCTCAATAAATAAGGGGGGGAGGGTCGAGCTTTCTATACCCTCCTGAAGCAATGTTCTGAGTTTAAAAGGGCTCAAAATAGCTCTTCTCAAAAAAAAAAAAAAAAAAAAAAAAAAAAAAACAAAAACTAAATAAATAAAAAGAGACACACACAAAACACCCACAATTTCCTCTGGTCCCTTGAAGTACCCTTGGGATCTCGGTGAACAGAGAGATTTGCCACGCATTGCAGTGACTGCATTAGTACAAAAGGTTTCTATTTTGGTGTCATTCGAGTGTTGCTGATCTTAAATCAGCGAAAGAAGTAGTTACATTAAGCAAGGTAATGGCTTCCAAAAATAAGAGCATGCCCAGTTCTCCAAGGCTTGCATACACAGGCTAAGATGTAAGGAGATAAATAATACCCCACTGGAACAATTAGGTGGATTCTCAGAAACACGACATACTTAATTAGGCTGCCTAAGTCCCTAACTGAGCGTACAAGGGGGACTTTCTAAAGCATTTAATAACCTGAGTAAATCCAAAATCAGAGGAGAGAAACTAAAACCTGAACCCTGGCTACTGCCATAGGCCTTTCCTTCCTTCCCTTTCAATGCTTCACGTACCACTCTTGGAATTTTGAGAGCACGAACGCCCCCTCTCCCCGCCCGCCTACCACCGCCAGCACCCCCAAAGGTTTAAAACACACTGAATAAGGTCCCTTCGTTCTTTACTTGTGGGGAGGCCCGCGGTGCCAGGCGCGGGGCTGGGCGACGGGGACACGGGGGTTAGGCGGAGAGACCCCAAAGGTCTTTGACAAACTTCAGCACTGGAGTTGGGAACGGAGTATAAACAAATAGAAAGGAACACGAGCCTCCATCAGCCACGGGGCACTGCAAACTGCGCCTCACTCTAGATACAATTCCTCCTCTTCCTGTTATTTATTCATTAGTTTTGTATAGCACCTTTCTTTCAGCGGCTCCTTATTTCCTCCTCTGTTATCCCAGCAATCGTAAACAAACTACGATTTGAAAGAAAAGGGGAGGGGGGAGGAGGGAGGAGCAGGGGGAAGGAGAAAGAAAAACCACAGTCAAAAGGCACAGGCCATCCAGAGCACAGCTCTTTCTCTGAACATCGCCCTCGGGGTGATGTTTCCTCCAAAGCTTGGCCCCGGGGGCTTCAGGAAGGACCAAGAAGGGGAGTCCGCGCCGCCCCGGCCCAAGGGCTGTGACTACAGCCCGGACTCGCCGTTCCGAGCTGCGCCAGCTGCCCTTCTGAGACCCACCTTCGCCCACCTGAAACGCTCGGCCCTCGAAGTTGGCTCGGGGGGAGGGGGAAGGGAAGGAGGTGGGGTGACCCAGGGCGTGGTGTGGAGGTCTCCAAGCCTGATCTCCCCGAAATGCAAAACTTACCCCTCCCCAAAAAATGAAAGATGAGAAGCCACTGGCGCTAACCAGGGAGGGGCCGGCACCTCCGTTCCGTGGTCCAAGGCGCCCTAGGGAGCGAGCAGCAGAGGCCACCTGCGGGGGGGTCCCAACACTTCGCGGTCCCCCACCCCCGCCCAATCCAGGGCACGCTCAAAAGTTTGTTCCTTTCCTCCCCCGAGCGGCCCCGGGTCCAGCTCTCGAGTGCGCGGGGAAGGTAAGAGGGGCTGGGAGGGGGGGTGGGGGTGGCGAGGTCGTCGGACCACGAGATCAGGGACTCCTGCGATGCCCCCCCAACTCAGGGGCGCTGCGATCGTGTTTACTAATAACAACAACAAAGAATCACAAGCGTGCCCCCTCTTTCAGTCCTTGGGCTGCTCTTCGCTTCTTTGGGGCAGCAAAGGAGAGTCGGCGGGGTTGGGGGGTGGGGGGAGAGAGAGTGGAGCGCCGGCAGAGGGACAAAAAGGGGGTGTGGGAAGGGGGCAGAAAGAGTAGAGTGAGAGAGTTGGACAGAGACGAAGGCGCAAAAGGCAAAGGAGTGGAGAGGGGAGAGAAAAGTGCAGCGGGCGGGGAGCTGGAGCGCGGGGCGCGCCGGAGATGGGGAGGTGGCCCCCGCCCCGCCGCCCCCCGGCCCCGGCCCCGGCCCGGTCACCTTGCTGTAGCCGTAGTACCCCAGACACTGCGCGAAGTCCAGGCCGGCGGGGTCCCCGGCCGCCGCGGGGTAGAACCTCACATCCATGCCGGAGCCGGGCCCGGGGCCGGGGGCCGGGACTAGGGCTCGCCGGGGCCGGTGCCCGCCTCCTCGAAGCCGCTAGATCCACCGTCGGGGGCGCCCGGCCGGGGTTGCCCGGGGGGCTGCGCGCAGAGCTCGGGGCCGGAGGGGCGCCGCGACCGCAGCCCGAAGAGCCCGCGAGCCGCGGCCGCCGCACACAAAGGCGCGGCCACGCGAGCCGCGGGAGAGCGGGAGGCGGCCCGGGGGACGCGCCCCGCCGGGGCACCGAGGCAGCGCTGCGCGCGGGCCGGGCGCCCGGGGCGCGGGGCGCGGCGCGGGGGCCCGGGTGGCGCGGCGAGTTCAGGTGCGCGGGGCGAGGCTGGGACGGCGGCGGCGGCTGGCCCCGCTCCTCCTCCTCCTCCCCGGGCGGACTGAGGAGAGGAGCCGTGGAGACAAGGGGCCCGGCCCCTCCCCTCCTTCTCCCCCTCCTGCCTCCGCCGCCGGTCCCCTCCCCGCGCCGCCGCCGCTCCGCCCCTCCCACCGCGGGCAGCTGGCGCGCCGCCCGCCCCGCCGGTGCGCTCCTCGGCCCGGACCGCCCCCGGGCGCGCCGACCCCGCCCCGCCGCGGCCCCTGCCCCTCGCGGCCCCTCGCGGCTCACCCCGCGCCTCGCGCAGCCCTGGCGGTGCCCATCGCGCGCGCCGCGGCCTCCCCCTCCCCGGGGCCCTTCTCCCCACCTCGCCCCCCTTCTCTCTCCGGTCCTCTTTGTCCCCGATGCCTCGGAGCGCTCCTCGCTCCCTTCCTCTCCTTGGCCGCTTCGGCCAGCCGGCCGCCAGCCCCGTGCCCGGTGTGGCCCTCCCACCCCTCTTTCCGAACCCCGCTTCCCTCGGCCCCCAGTTTCTGATACCGGCGTCCACGCGCAGTCCGCTCCCTTGCCACCCCTCGTTCCATCGGTTTCCTCCCCTCTCCCCCTTTCGTCCCTCGTGGTGCCGGTCCCCCGGTCCGTCTACCCCACTCCGCCTTCCCGCACGAATGGCCCCTGCTTGGAGTCACCTAACCCAGCAGCTAACCTGCATGAGGGCCTCCCGGGAGCCGGGAGCCGGGACCCCATGTACACCTGTGGTATTTTCCAGAAGGGGTGTTGGGGCCTGACCTTTCACAGGTAGGCCGACTTGAAGCTTCCCGGGTTAAGCCTCGTGTCGGTTCTCTTCGTATTTCCTTTGCTCTTGTTTGTATTCGAAAGGCATTTGAGTAACTGGATCTAGGCGGATCATTCACTGCTCTCGGAGAGAAAATGTCCCCATTTTCCTAAAAGGTTCTGGGTGATTAACTTCCTCAAACTGCACTCACCCACCTCCTCTTTATTTCTTTTTCTTTCTTTAAGCTACGTCTCTGTGTGTGTGTGTGTGTCTCTGTCTCTCCCCCCCCTAGGGAGAGGCGGTGGGATTTGGTCCCCCTCCCCAATTCAGTTATCTAGAAGCTGCTTTAACCGGAAGGGAGAAATTTTTTCAAATATTTTAGCGCACATTCACCAACACTTTCGTCCCCTGAACACACTTTGCTGGGCCTGAACTTTTTCAGGCAAGCATCAGATGGGTTGCTTTTCATTCCTTCTGTTCTCCAAAGTAGCCTCTCCAACTTGGTGACACCTGTGTAATGTACCTTCACCCAATATTATCTTTCTGGAACCAAGCAGGAAAAATAAACGTCAATTAGGTGAAAGTTTGTGTATTTGCTCTTCTCTTCGCCTAAACGCGTGTTTGGATACTGCCCGAGAGAGCGGTGTGTATTCAGGAAAGGAACAACTGCTCACATTGTCCCTGGGTTGACTCCAATCCCCCCTCCTGAAAAAGCTTAGGTCCTCTCTCCCGGGTCTCCATTTAACGTTGACAACCCAGCGGCGCTCCCTAATGGCCCAGCGGGTTGCACAAATTGGCAGCGAGCTGAGATATTATCAGGACAACACCCCATTGAGCAGGTTCTTGAAGCTGCAGACGTGGAGGCCCTTTCTCTGGGCCACTGGGCGCCTGTGGCCTTTCCACCAATCAGAGCTGGAGGTTGCAGTGGCCACCTGTTGTCTCGCAAGAGAACGTCTTTTAAGTTTCACTATTAGTATTTAACAATGGCGTATAGTGCAGCGTCTGGCCGCAGGAGAGGAGCAGCCTGCTGATCGGAGGTACCGAAAAAGAAATTATTCTTTTTTTTTCCCAGATAGTTGTTACCAAGAGCCCAAAAGGCTGGGAAGCAGAGTTTTGCATTGCACAGTTACATTGCCCACCTTGTGCTCGCTCTCGCGTACACGTGGAGCAATCTGAGCTTGATTACACAGGATGAAGGCAAGTATAATCAAAGTTACGGAGAGAGTAAACCTGAAGTTGTAATCAGACCTTGAGGATCAAGAATACAAATATTCACAGTGGAAACCCCACTAGCTGCGAGCCTGGGAATTGCATGTGGGCTGACGTGTTGCCACAGCACTGAGCTGTAGACACTGGAAACTACAGTGAGAAGCTTCTCCCAGGAGGCTCCGGGGAGTTAGGAATGCCGGGTCACATCCAGTACCACCTCTTGGCCCTTGTTTTGAAAAAGCCTTCCCCTTAAAATCCCCCCTCCCTGTTATGATGCAAATGCCTTGGGGAAGGGAACAATATTCAGCAGTCACTATTTTATTATGATGATGATTTAGGAGGGAAGGTAAGTGATTTCCGAGTGTAGATCTTGATTAAAGGCGGGGGGGAACTGAGGGGCCTGAGGATATGTCTGTCGAGGCATTTGGAATGAAAAAAATCACTAGAACAGAAACAGGTGCTTTGGGAAGGCTGCTGACCTCACGGTTTTGTCCATAGTCTCCACGCCCTCGGCGGCTCCACAAATTACCTAAGGGGGGGGGGGTTTGCACCCTGCTGTTGTAGATCTCTTATATACAACAAAACTAGAATTGTATGTTGTTTCATTTAGAGCTTATCCGTTGCATTCAGAATACCACCTAAAATTTTAAGGGTTCTGGTGGATTTGAGGCCCACCCATTAAAAACTTGAGAACGATGCCTTTAAAACATGAATGCGATTGTAACTGCTGCCACGCTGTTTGTCATCTGAAGGGTGTCACCTTTTTCAGGCTGTCAGCATTTGTTTCTGAAATGCCACAAAGGTTTCCTTTGTACTAGGTTAGCCTTGAGTTTGAAGAAACTTCTCCAAGAACATATCTTAAACATGCTTTGAATTTATGCTGAACAGTGCTAACAGTTACTGATTTAGAAGGGCAACACAAGGATCGGTTATACAGAAAATACAACTTCTGGGCACAAGAAAATCCTGTAAGGTTACTGGATGACCGGAGTCAAAACGGTCGGTCTTACTAGTTTGATGTTTCCAATTGAACAGTACGTATGAGCCAAGAAACTAAAAAATGGGGGATGGGGGTGGTTGGAAATACACAAGCTTATCTTTAAGAAGTTCAGTGAAAATAAATATTTTTTTATGAAAGCAGAGAAATCATGATGGGAACACTATCTTACATCTTGACAGAACTCAAAAACTCTATTTCTCTACTCTGTGTCCAAATTAAGCAAGAAAGTTCCCATGAGGATTGCATTAGGGCCAAAGTTTATACCCAAAGATCTTACTGAGACCCCGGCTTTTAGGGAATCTGTGATTTAACCTCTCTGTGAATTGCTTGCCCAGATGAGATGAGGATACTATTAAACATTATATACAGTTTCATTTTCCTGAGTTTTGGTCATGAAAAGCCCTATCCAAATATTATGATCCTTGTTTGCAGTATGTAATGTAGCCAAATTAACAGCAGCTCCAAATGGAAATTAACAAGGCCAGAGCTACTCGAGTTTCTTCTCATCCTATTCCCATAGTAACAGCTAATGTATTATATTGGTAAAACATTTTATATTTGGTTTTATGTCTGAATTTGGCTTCATGTCAGAAAGCATAGCATTTCTATGCAGCACGGATTCCTGGTATCTGTATAACTTATCGCCATGAAATTTAGAGTTTCGTGTCAGAGAATCACCACTTCACATTCATAGTCTAAATCACACGCAGATAAAATCAAGTCAAGACCTACCAAGGCTGTCACAAAACAGTGGGGGTACACATGGTCTAGAGGAAGCATTCGCACCTCGGGCCCTCAGTACAAATCCCCAGTGTGGACCCTAAAACTACTCACCAGGAGAGAGTTCCACACAGGAATTATAGTGTGAATAAAATCCCCAGGCTTGGTCATCGTTAGCTGCAATTTTCCGTGAATCCAAACTTTGCAGGTCTGGAAATAGGAACTCTTTTGATATTTTTGCTTAGGTCAAAAAATACAGAAACGTGAGCAGATTGGGAAAAAATCAGCTCACTTTTCATACGTGTTTACGCATATGTGTATATTTATATATTTGTGTTCATGAGATTGCTTCTCACAGGAAAGCAACCAACTTTGGCCATATTGCTCTCTGCGTTACCAGGCACAAGAACCACTCTAGGAAACAATCATTTCCCCAGTTGACTATTACTTTTACTAACAATAGATACACCCATAGGTTCTGACAGTTATATAGTAATTATGGTACAGTAACCCCAAAACCCCTAGTAGCAAAAAAGTACTGAGCTGAGAATTTGTTCCCAGAAATATGAAATGCAGCATTTGCTTTTGACCTAAGTAGCTCTTCAATAAAGCTATTTTAAAAACCAATACACTCGACACAATCAGGAGGTGTGCAATTTTCAGTGTGTTTACACCCTGCCTTAAAAAAAATGTCCTGTATTCACAGAAATCCTAAACTGTCGTCCTGCCTGTTTTCTGAAATATAATCTATTTCTTTTAAAGTGAAAGAATGACCTCTTTTGCAGGAACAATTTTCAGAGACAGCGTGTTTATCAAATGGTTTCTCTGCTTCCATAAAAACAATTTATTTTCACTGAACCCTTCAAGATAAGCATCAAAGCCAGGAAGAATGTACAATGAAGTTTATAATTACACTCCAGAAACAAATACGGGGTAGTTTTTATTTTGCTCAAGTGAAAAAAAAATTTTTTCCCCCAAAGAGACAAAGGTAGTGATGGGGGGGGGGCGGTTATACAGGAGTGAAAATCAGGAAGCTCAGAGGTTTTCCAGAAGGAGGGGCCCTGCAGTGTTGCACAAAGACCACTGCCAAACAATGAAAGCTGAGGGTTGGGACTCTCTTAGCCATGGGGGGTGGGAGGGGGTGTCAGTCCATTTTTTATTCTTCACCAAGGGGGCAGCTAAAAGAGCATTAAGGAAAGAAAATCATTAAGCAGATATTAATTAAACCCTTCCACGACAGATCTGTATACCATTGCTTATATGTATCTCTCCGAGCCTCTGATGACATCCTTCCTTTGATAGGCACCCATGTTTCAAGGCTTAATTTATGTGGCATGTTATTATTAATAACCACTGAAAAATAAAAACTGTCCAAATAACGGAGAAAAGAACTGAGTCGAATAGTCTGTTTCTTAAGAAATGGGAAACAATCGCATTTGATCACAGAACAGCCAAGGACTAGCAGCAAAATAATCTCCCCTAATTTACATAGATCTGTGCGTGCCAAACAAACGAGTGTTTGCTTTTCGAGTAATAGTGCAGGTGTGTATCCTGCAGTGACGAAATCTCTAACTCATCAAACTGTTTCGCCAGAGTGGGACATGCCCTCTTTTCTGGAACCGTTTCAAGCTTTCTCCCCAGCATTCCAGCCACCTGTTTATGGAGTTCATCCTCGAGAGTACATGCATGCAATTAGAAACAAGAAAATGAAAATAAATGACCTTGTTTGTTATTTATAACAAAGAAACTCAGCGAAATTAATGCTGTGGAGCTTGACCTCTTGACCCGGGAGAAACAGCCACCTCTTGGCTTTTGAAGAATAAATAATACTCCGGCAGCTCCCTTTTGTCCAGCCAGCCTGACTTTTGGCTGGCCATTAAAGCCGTACATCCAAAATATTAAATGTTTTACAAGTTAGAGGATTTGCGCTCTTTAAAAAAGCGTGTTGAAAGAAGCGAGGCTAGCGAGCAAAAGAGCTCGTCTTTTTAAGGCGAGCAGGTAAAATCACTTAGTTTTATCTACTCAGTGTGTCCTGAGTCAACAACATGTTGAAGAGAAGGAAAATATTAAAAAGTTTGAACTAGAGCTTTGGGAATCGAAGAATTCTTAAGTATGTAATGGAACTCAAATCGAAAGGTGGTCTTGCCAAGCGGTTCAGGGAAACCATCCTTCCCTTGCTGTGGAGGCTACTGGTGGGAAAGGAGAGGACAACTTCCTTCCGCTACATAAATGCAGTGTGGTTGGTGCCCCCAGGATGTGCAATGAAGGAGCACTGTCACCCCCTTCCCCCTCAACTCACCTCAACGCACACAGTCCAGAAACTCAGGGCAGGCAGGACATGAACATCACAAGGGTGGAAGACTCTTCAGAACCTGTATCTGGGGGCGCCTGGGGGGCTCAGTCGGTTAAGCATCTTCCTTCGGCTCAAGCCAGGTCATGATTTCAGGGTCCCGGGATCGAGTCCCGCGTCCAGCTCCCTACTCAGCGGGGAGTCTGCCTCTCCCTCTCCCTCTGCCTGCTGCTGCCCCTGCTTGTGCTCTCTCACTCACTCTCTGTCAAATAAATAAATAAAATCTAAAAAAAAAAAAAAAAAGAAAGAAAAAAGAACCAGAACCCAATTGAAACATCTTCGGGTAGAATCATTGGTTGCAAGTGACACCCCATAACTTGCGTGGCTGGTCCCAAGGCTGGCCTCTGCTACCACCTCCTGCCTTCTTTCTCCCCTCTTGGATCCCTCCTTCATTCACCCACAGCGCATTCCACAAGTGTCCTGGATTCTTCCAGTCCTTACGTGAACTTCTAAATTTGGTTGTTTTTCCTCCTCAAGTTGTTTATTTAATGTCCTATCTGTCCGGTGCTACTAGGTCTTTAGCTGTTTTATTTTTCCCCAGGAATATAAGTAACTCTCTTCTCAAGAAGCACTCTCTACTGTTCCTCAAAAATATCTTTTTCACTGTAAAATGAAGTCAATTTCACGAGGTATGCAGACCATCATGCAACTGTTACCCTGGTATTGACCATCCCTCCTCACCTTTTCTTTTCCTTCTGCTGCCATGGGGTCCTTCATCGTGTCCTCTCCCCACCTCTCCCTGGGGGTGCTGCAGCCGTAAATCTGGAGCGATCACTACAGTTGGTCACTCTCATACCCGCACAACAACAAAATCATAGCCACGAAAGGACCAGCCTTCTGGTTAACATCTGTGAGATTGGCCAACGCTCAGGTCCAGAGAAAGAAGCTATCGCATTTAATTGGTCTAAAGAAACCCATTCTGCAACCCACAGCATGTCAGTTAGCCTTTCACTGAAAGACGAAGCTCTCATAATCTAGAAACATTACCAAAGGCGTTCCCACTGTGTGTTTCAGGTACCAGGTGTCATAGCTGTTTCAGGGCAACCATAGACCACTCCACCTTACCCAAAACTGAACCTCACATCACTTACTATTCAACAAATTCTCACTCTGCCTTTGTAAGTATGTGGTGCTCAGCTTCTAGAAATGGAGGGGGCGGGGGGAGGCGGGGAAGAGCACGATTGCTGTCCATCCTGAAGATTTTAAGACACAGGGAAAGTATTATAATAATGAAATTTTCTCATCAATGTCATAGGAGAGAGCCGCACTTCCCACTGATGGGAGTCAGCAAACTTTTGTTTACAATTTCCTTACAGGTATTATGGATAACATGTCAGGGTGTTGCTTAGAGAAGGGAGAGATTGTTGATCTGGGGAAGCTTCCTGGAGAAGACGGTTGAAAGTAGAAAGCATTTAGGGGAGGCAAGAAGGATGAAAAAGTGCCCAAGGGGGAGAGAGATTGCGAACACAGTTCTTAAAGAGAAGAGGTCACACATGTGGTGGGGATATGAGGTCGTATCGGCCATTTCCTTTCTTTTTTTTTAAAGATTTTATTTATTTATTTGACAGTGAGAGAGACAGCCAGCGAGAGAGGGAACACAAGCAGGGGGAGTGGGAGAGGAAGAAGCAGGCTTCTCACTGAGCAAGGAGCCCAATGCGGGGCTCGATCCCAGGACCCTGGGATCACACCCTGAGCCGAAGACTGACGCTTAACGACTGAGCCACCCAGGCACCCTGGCCATTTCCTGGATAGTTTATGCTACAATAACAAATAAGCCCTCACACCTTGGTGGGTTACCACCACGAAGAGCTGTTGCTCACCCACATTTCTATCCACCACCAACCAGCTGCAGCTCCGCTCCGTACTTTCATCCCGGGACCGAAGCTGTCTTGC
Source organism: Ursus maritimus (assembly GCF_017311325.1). Taxonomy (NCBI): domain Eukaryota; kingdom Metazoa; phylum Chordata; class Mammalia; order Carnivora; family Ursidae; genus Ursus; species Ursus maritimus. The sequence goes on from NW_024424341.1 coordinate 10,617,463, forward strand.
GGCAGAGGAAGAAGGTAGAGTAGAAGCACGCTACAGCATTCCCAGGCCCTCCTCGCCTTGCTTCCACTCACTTCAAGGGTCAAAGCCAGTCAGAAGGCCCAGCCTCCTGCCCATGGGGCTGAAGGGATGATCGTCCTATGGGTGTCAGCCCGCATTTTGCAATCGTGCGGTCCGTGACACGGGAAGAGTGTTTTGTTGTTGTTGGGGTTTTTTCAGGGACTTAGCAAAAGTCTCAGACAACCAGGAAAATTGTTTTGCTGAGCAGTGAATGAGTTGAGGAGGTTGGTGAGGTAAGATGCTGGCAAGTTACGGGTGGAGGAAATGGCCAGAGCAGAGAAGTATGTAGAGTTTCGAAGGCCAGGCAGCTGAGTTAGATTTGATGTGGGTGTCTACATGGATGACATGAAAACATGGCGCGGTCTCTGATCTCCAATTTGCGTTAACTCATCTATAGCAAATTAATTAACATTTTATGAGTTTATATCCCATGCCAGTTGCAGTGCGATGTAGACATTTGCATATATATATATATTTTTAAATTTTAATCCTCATAACATCTCCCTGAGATAGATCATATTCCCCTTCTTTTTTAGTTGAAGAAGTGGGCTCACAGAGGTTAAATGACTCGCTTAAGGACACAGAAGTGGCACACAGGAGCCGAGATGCAAATTGAGGTCTCATCTTTCCGCTGCATCACTTCAGGGCAAAGAAATAAAAGTGTCACCTTGCTTTAGTACTGACTTGTTATTCTTTATGTCTCCCTAATACCCAGCTGTCTGAAAGTGAGGTTAATACGCTACTTTTTCTCCTCAAGCAGAAGTTGTCATTAACATGATGTTTGTATAAGCACTCCGCGCATAGTACAACTTCATAAGTGAATACAGAAGAAACGAGTCTTTACCCGAGGTATTTATTATAAAATCCTGTGGCAGAGACAGTTGCTGTTTACTAAATGTTCATGTGCTGCCCCACCCCCCAGCCCCCACCACGTATTTCCCAACGTGCCTTGCCATTAGGTGACCAGGTCTTGCCAATGGACTCTGAGCACACGTGTGTCTCTTCCAGGTGGAGACAACTAAGAGCTGGTATGTATCCTCCATATTCCCTACACACCTCTGTGGTGTCCTTGGTGGCCAGGCAGGCCAGATACCCTAGGTAGAAGATGGAGGAGGACCATCCAAGCCTCAGAATATACAGGAGCAAAGACGTATCTCTACGGTGTTGCCCCATGGAATGTCAGTGTTTACTAGTTACCACAGCCTAGCCCACCCTGAGCAATACAGATCCCCATGACTTTACATGATACAAGGAAAGGCACCGTGTGTGTCTTCCTCGTTCCCTGATTGCTGTTGCTGAGTACAGAGCCTGCCATGTGGCATATGCTCAGGAGACATTGGTGGAAGGAAAGTGAGTGAATCCAAAATGGAGTCTGGTCTCTGTATGCTGTTTAGTTAAGCCACCTATGAATTGTTTTTGGGAATTGGTGGTTGATCGATCTTCCTGAAATATCTTGGCATTACATTGGATTAAGACTTTACTATATATTTATATATTTTTCAATTTCAAATTCCTCCCCCTAACATTCAAGATTCTCATAATCTGACCAGGGTTCTTCTATCTCTAATGTAAGCCATGGGACATGTGGCCTCTAGTTGTTGGAGTGATATTAAAGAAAATATCTGTATTTCAGCCACACGTTTGTCAAAATTTTCCGTGATAATCTTAGACATACAATTGCTGTCTAGAGAATCTTGGAACCAGGAAGGCGCTGTTGGTTACCTCCTCCAAATTCATTGTCCCTTCTTTTCGTGTAACCCTATCTCTGATGTATATTGTCCCCCTGTCCTCCGTGTGGCCGTATTCACTCAGCATGGATGCTATCGTGACAGCCCCATTTTCATTGGCTATGATGCATTTTTGGTCCAGGGAGCATAAACAAGGGTGCAGGAGGGTTTCTAAGAAGAGTTTCCTTGCTCTTAAAAACAAACGCTCAAAAAGACGTAATCATTTCTTCTTCCAGACAATACCATGTCTGGCCATGTTGCACCCACCATGTCAACATGAAGGGATCTAGCCTGAGGTCAGAGTTGACATACTGAGAAGAGAATGGTGAGGCAAAAACATGCAAAGGACAGAGATGCTTGACAATGTCATGAGTCTCTGAATTAACCAACCCCAGGGCTCTCTTCTTCCTGATTTCTAGTTAGGTGAAATAACACGTGCTTATCCTTGAATCCAATTAAGTCCAAGTCTTCTGTTTATACAATTAAAAGCACTGAAACCCATTTGAACTTGCTGTATTGTTTGCCGTGCATTAATGCATTAAATGTATCACAGACAGGGTGCTTAAACACCAGAAATATATTTTCTCACAGTTCTGCAAGGTGGAAGCCCTAGACCAGGGTCCTGGCAAGTTTGGTTTCTCCCAAGACCAGCTTCTTGCTACCTCTTCTTGCCCTTCCGGCCCCACGCATCCTTGGGTTTCTCTCTCTGTCCTAATCTCTTTTTGTAAGGACACCCATCCGATTGGGGTAGGGGCCATACCAACAGCCTCATTTTTAACTTCAACACATGTGAAAAGGCCCCATCTACAAATACAGTCACATTCTGAGGTCCTGTGGGTTAGGGCTTTGGCATAGGACTTTTGGAGGGAACAAAGTTACAACACTTGCTCAAGCCAAAAAGGGAGTTAATTTTAAAACTACAGAAAAACTCACAGAATCAAAGTACAGGTTATAAAGTTAGACACCTCATGGGAACTGGGAAACCAACAGACAGCTACTCTCTTCATCTTTTTCCCTCTTTCTGGTTTCAAATTTCTGTTTCTCTCAGCATGTAGGCTTTGGTTCTTTCTTTCTCCCTACAGATCAGCTCCGAGTCTGCTGCGCGTCCATGGCCCATCATGGTGCCCCACGATGGTGGCCCCAGCCCCTGAGTCACATGACCCTCCTGTTTAACTCCCTACAGCTAAGAGAGTCAGCCTTCATGGCTTATTTCTCTTTTCATTTTCTCTGAGTTTTCTTTAGATAGCTTTGACATAGAACATTGTAGAAGTTGTGTGAGGTGCACAACAGCTTGATTTGATCTGTGTATAGGTTGCAAAATGATGACTACGTAAGTTTAGTTGCCATCCATCACCTCACGTAGTTACAATTTATTTCTTGTGATGAGAACTTTTAAGATCTAGTCCCTTATCAAGTCTTTACTAAGCTGTTGAGATAGAAAATCTGATTGGCTCACTTAGTTCACCCTTGGTCCAACCTAATGTGGCCAGCCACCAGGGGCTGGCTCTGAGGGTCTATGACTAAGTTCATCAAGGAGACATTTGACTGGGAATGAAATATTTGGCAGCCCTAGTGGGATGAACGAAATATGGATAAATTTATACTACAGTCAGGTGGATTTGAAGTAGATTGAACAATCATACATAAAGTGTGTTGATTTACCATTGACAACCTGCAGAGAAGCCTTTAGTAAAGTCTCTCTTATTCTGCCCTTGATTCTGATCTTTTAAAATTTTTCCAACATTTTAATAAATAGATTAAGACATCGAAGATATGCCAACTGAATTTTCAATTGACAAAATGATGGAAAATTTCTTTAATATAGTTGGAGACGAAATTCGGACTCAAAATGATCATGAAAGACTAGAAACCCAGGTAGAACAAATAGGATGCCAGTTAGCTCAGATTAGTATTGACTTCCAAATCTGGAGTTCAGTGTTCACCTGCAAAACAATGGGATGGAGTTTTCAAAATGAGCCCTTTTATAAACTGTAGCCATCTATAAGCCTGTGTCTTCTCTTCCCAAGAAGAAAGTCCTTTTTAATTAGTTGTATGCTAAAGTTAGTTTGGTTAAGTAAATGTTTTCCTAAAGTTGGAGGGTTCCTATAATTTTGGTTTCCCTTTTATTTGCAGATCAAGTAGATAACAAGACCCAGTAAGTAATTTCAGGTTCCCACAGGTAACTCATCAACCTGGAAAATCCCTGAACTAAGAAGTCCCTCCATAACGTAGCTTAACAAGGGGAAACTACTGTAAATTACAGCGTGAGTCTAACCACGATCTCTCTCTCTATATATAGCTGGATATTCTGTAAGCTCAGCTTTCCCAAATTAGGGAAGAAAAAAAGGACAAGCTCACTTTCCAGCTATGGTATTATGCCATTTCTATTTCTTAAATTTTTTGAAATGACCTTATTACTTTCCTCTTATATATGAATATATCCTCATTGAAAACTGAAGTCCAAATATTATAAAAATATGTCACATAGAAAATGAAATATTGGGCACCTGAGTGGCTCAGTCGGTTAAGCATCCGCCTTTGGCTCAGGTCATGATCCCAGGGTCCTGGGATCAAGCGCCGCATCAGGCTCCCTGCTCAGCGGAGAGCCTGATTCTCCCTCTTCCTCTGCCTTGCCCCCCTCCTTGTGCTCTCTGTCTCTGTAAAATAAATAAATAAATATTTTTAAAAAAGGAAAAGAAAATGAAATATTGCATGATCTGTAACCAATGTAATTAGTTAGGTGACTACTCTTTTTTTCAGATTACATTTCTATGCATACTCCAATAATTGATCAATATTTTATTTTAATGAATATAGGATCACACACATATTCTTCTTAACTTTCTTTTCTCATGTAAGCATATATCCTAGAGCCTAATTGCTGTATACCAATTAAAGCCAAGGACAACTAGAAAAGCTAGACGAAGTATTGGATCAGGTTTGAGGCATCAGAAGGCTACCAGGGCTACAAGGACTTGAGGGGCTAAGATTCTTGAGAGAAGGCAAGTACAAAATAGTGAGCTCAACATTCCTCCTGCTTGCCCCCTCAAGGCCTTCATCTGGTTCACAAGCAGTAGCTGAAGACAGAGAAGCTGAGCAATGCTTCTGGCAGTCTTACCAGACTGAGAAATGGGAATTGAGAACCCAGTAAAGAAAAGAGGCCATGATACGCATGTCAGGTTTTCCACTGGCATCCACGAAGGCTGTACTCTGGAAGTGGCAGTGAACCAGAAACAAACCAACCCCCGCAAAGAGTGAAGTCCAGTTTTGAATAAACTCAATCTCGTATAGGATTAGGTGATTTGCCTTTACCCTACTTGCTAGAAGAAAAAGCAAGTCTTCTTTGTAAGAGAATAAAGTTACCCAGAGCCTCAAATGATCCTAATTGCCTTATATATGTACAGTTGACCCTTGAACAACACAGGTTTGAACTGTGGGGGTCCACTTATCTGTGTTGGGTTTTTTTTCAATAAATACAGTACAATGTAAAGGTATTTTCTCTTCCTTAGGATTTTCATAATAACATTTCCTTTTCTCCAGCTTACTTTATTATAAGAATACAGTATAGAATACATATAACATAAAAATGTGTGTTAATTGACTTTATGTTATCAGTAAGGCCCTTGGCCAGTAGTAGGCTGTTAGCAGTTACATTTTGGGGGATCAAAAGTTATACATGGCGTTTTAACTGCATGGGGTTGGCGCCCCTAACCCCAACTTTGCTCAAAGGTCAACTTATGATACCTGGCAACTAATTCTAAGCTAGCAGTCATTTTAGGAGACAAAATTACATGATTGAAAAAATAGTTGAAAGAGGCACATTTAAACGGTGTCCCAAGTATTGAGCTTACTAGACTTGGATTTTAAAATAGCCATGATTAATACCTTAAAAAATTGACTTGCAATATGAGGAATTTCAGCAGAAAACTGAAAACTATATAAAAAAATGAAGTGGAAATTCTATCACTGAAAAATCATTGATGTTAATAAACCGTTAATTTTAACAGTAGATCAAATCAAATCATTTTGACAGTAAATTAGCCACAGAGAACAGGGAGCTATTGAGAAGAAAACAGCTGAGCTAAAGTGGGTGCCTGGCTGGTTCAGTCATCAGAGTGTGTCACTCTTGATCTTGGAGTTGTAGGTTCAAGCCCCACATTGGGTATAGAGATTACTTAAAAATAAGAATCTTTAAAAAATATCCCTGAGCTAAAGCAAAGAGAAAAGAAAAAAGGATGAATGCAGTTGAGCCTTGTGGTCATATGGACATGGTTTTTCTAGAATATATGTAATTGAACTCTCAAAAGAAGAGGAAAAAGCAAATGGGGCAGAAATAATACATGAAAAAACAATGACTGAAAAATTTCCAAAACAAATAAAAGACTTCAATTCACAGAAGGACTTTGAATCTCAAACAAGATAAATATAAAGAAATAACACTGGGGCACCTGGGTGGCTCAGTCAGTTAAATGTCAGACTCTTGGTTTGGGCTCAGGTCATGATCTCAGGGTGGTGAGACTGAGCCCTGCATCAGGCTCCACCATCAGCACAGAGTCTGTCTGAGATTCTCTCTCTCCCTACCCCTCTGCCCCTCCTGCTCATGCTCTCTCTCTCTAAAATAAATAAATAAAATCTTAAAAAAAAAAAAAAAAGGAATAATACTTAGCACATTATAGTAAAATTAAAAAATCCTGAAAGGAAACATCCTTCCTTTAAGGATGTAACAATCAGAATTGCAAATGACTTCTAAATGAAATGATGGAACTCATTATACAATGGAATAATATATTCAAAGTGGAGACAGAAAATAACCACCAACCTAAAATTTTAAAAAGATAAAGCTCTAAAAACAATGGTATGGTATCGTAAAGACATCTACTTCCCCCAAATTTCTCTGCAAAATAAATGCAATACCAATCAAAATCTCAGCAGAAAATTTTTTTTGAATAAACTGACAAGCTGATTCAAAATTTATATTAAAATGAAGACATCCAAGAATAGCAAGACTGTCTTGAAAAAGAACAAGTTGAAGAAGCTATACTATCAGGGATCAAGCCTTATTATAAAGCTATAGTAATGAAGATAGTGTGGTATTGATGCAAGGGTAGATTGAAGGAGACCCACACACATATGAGCACTAATTTTATGAAAAATGTAACACTGTAGAGCAGTGCAAAAGAATGGTCTTGTCAGAAAATGGTTCTGGACCCTTAAAATCCATGTGAAGAGGGTATTTGGATGGCTGAGTCAGTTAAGTGTCCAACTCTTTTTTTTTTTTAAAGATTTTATTTATTTATTTGACAGAGATAGAGACAGCCAGCGAGAGAGGGAACACAAGCAGGGGGAGTGGGAGAGGAAGAAGCAGGCTCATAGCGGAGGAGCCTGATGTGGGGCTCGATCCCATAACGCCGGGATCACGCCCTGAGCCGAAGGCAGACGCTTAACCGCTGTGCCACCCAGGCGCCCCTAAGTGTCCAACTCTTGATTCTGGCTTAGGTCATGATCTCAGGGTTGTGAGATCCAGCCCCACTGGGTGAGGAGCCTGCTTAAGATTCTCTCTCCCCCTCTCCCTGTGCCCCTCTGCCATAAAAAAACAAATGAAGGAAAAAAAAGAATCTTCAATTATCCCTCATCCTAAACATCCAAAGTGGATTGTAGATGTGCATGGAAAGGTAAAATTATAATAGAGTTTTCAGAATATAAGATAGGCAAACGTCTTTATACTTTTGGGATAGTCTTTCTTAACATGACATAATAAACACTATAAAAGAAAAGACTGGTACTTTGGACTTCACGAAAATAAAGAAATTGATCTGCATTAGAAGACATCCTTAGGAGAGTAGAAAAGCAAATCACAGAGTGATACATGAACTTGAAATACTAAAACTAAAAGAGTTATATCCAGATTATATGAAATTCCTACAAACAGACAAGAAAAATAATGGAAAAGTGGGAAAAGATTTAAACGGGCACTTCACAAAGAGGGTATCCAAATGGCCAGTAAACACATGGAAACATGTTCGACCTTATTAGTCACTGGGGAAATGCAGAGCGAAGCTGCAAGTGCTTACCAGTGCATGTTCAACAGAAGAGCTGAAATCAAAGAGACTGTGACTACCCAGGGAGGTGAGGATATGGAGCAACTGCAATTCTCATACTGCTGGTAGAATTATCACTGGTAAAAACCACTTTAAAAACTCACTGATAGTGCATGTAGAATTGGACATGCACATACCCTATGATCCAGGAATACCACTCAGAGGTATATTCCCAACATAAATGAGCACATACATGCACCAACAATTACATCCAAGAATGTCCATAGTAGCATTATTTGTAATTGCCAACATTTGGAAACAACAGTAGAATAGTCAAAGTACTATATATTCATAAAACGAAACACATACAAAAAGGAAAACAGAAACTACTTCAACATGTAACATCACAGATGACTTTCGCAAACATAATATGAAATGGAAAAATCCAGACCCAAAGAAGTATATGCTGTATGATTCCATTTATATTAAAGTTCAAACAAATAGAGAAAACTAATTGATGACGTTAGACATGAGGATAGAGGTTCACTTTGGGGACAAAGCAAGGGCGGTGAGCGGTTGGGAAAACAAGTGGGGCATCTGGGTTGATGGTAGCATTCTATTTCTTCATCTGGCTGGTGGTTGGGTATTTGACTTTGTGTTAGTCACCGAGCTTTATGTTCATATCTGTGCATTTTTCTGTGAGTATGCTATAATTCAATGTTTATTTTATTTTTATTTATTTCTTTAAGATTTTATTTCTAAGTAATTTCTACACCCAACATGGGGCTCCGACTCATAACCCTGAGATCAAGAGTCACATGCTTTACTGACTGAACCAGCCGGGTGCTCCTTTTATTGTTTTATTTATTTATTTTTGAAGTAAGATCTGTACCCAACAGGGGGCTTGAACTCATGACCCTGAGATCGAGAGTTGCATGTTCTAGCAACTGAGCCAGCCGGGCACCCTTTCAATTATGTCTTAAATTCACTCTAAAGCTAGAGGGGTTACCGGAAAAAATATCCTGGTGCTCTTCCCAGTTTACAGACTTCCACTTCTAATGCTTTATCCCATCAAGTTTTAAAGGTGATTCTGATGGGTGCTTCTCCACCCATCTACACACGTATATCAGTGAGAAGCACTGACTTGTAGGAGAAATTCCAGGTTCCCAGCCATGACATTCAGGCTCCTTCTACCGCGATCCTTCTTTGCGCTCTGGTACTTGTCGATGCCCAAATATACTACATCATTTGGTATTTATTTATGCTCTTCCCTTTGCCTGGCACATTCATCATTATCCACACCCCACCTCTATCCCTCCCATCTAGCTCAGGGAGTCTCAGGATAGGGTGAGTACAAAAGTTATCTTGGGAGCAACTTAAAATGGTCAGGCCAATTTCACCAGAGAATCTGATTAGATAAGCATCTATACAGTGACAGCTACCAGTACACAGACAAGTTGAAACCCACTCGACTTGGGTAGTGCCCTGTCTTCCAAACTTGTCTAATGATAAGAATCACTTGGGGCACTTTTTTTTTTTTTTTTTAAGATTTCCGGGTCCTTCTACAGGAGATCCTGGTCTGGCTGGTCTGAAATGGAGCCCAGGAATCTGGATTTTGACAAGTCCTGTAGGAAATTCTCATGACCAGGCAATTTTGAATAATAAAAATTGGGCCTCTCCTTTAGGATCTGGCTCAAAGATTACTGCCCAGGAATCCTTTTCAGATTGAATTACCTTCTCGGTATTCTCATAGCATCTTGGGGTTCACCGATCATGATAGATATTAAATGTTATCCTATGTATACTGATATCATGATTACGTAGCCATTCTTCCCCAGTTACTCAAAAGATGCTTCGTACATGACCTTATGGCACACAAGCTTTGTCAGTAATAGTCATGCAACGAATATTTAGTGGTATGAACTCATAAATTAATCCAAAATAATGCATTTGCAATTTAACCCTAAATAATTTATGTGCAATTAAATTTAAACCTAAATAACTTTGTGCAATTTAATTGAGATTTCTGAAGACCCTACCTTAACCCAAGGATACCAAGACAACTTAATGTGGCACACAGACACTAAATTGCATCTAAAAAGTCCTGTCCTTTTCTGTCCTCTCTTAGTCCTCCTGATTATGTCATGAAGGGTCTCAGCTCCGTGCTAACATGTCTTTCACACTACTCTAACACGACTGGATTTCCCTTTTTAACAAAGAAAAGACCTCAGACTTGGACCACTGGCAGACTGTGTCCTGGTATCTCTTCTCCGGGGGTCTCAAGGAAGATGCTACAAGCTTCTTAGGAGGTTTGGTGAAGCCTATGAACCCTGTATCAAAATACCATTTGTAAATGCACACAGTACAATGCTCAGTTTTTCAACAATATGTTGAAATAGAGTTTCATTGGCCACCCCCTTGGCACTAAGGTTTACGATCACTGTATTCATATTTACAGTTACTTTCTAATTATGGGACATGATATTGGTTTCCATTTATAATTTAAATGTATTTAAATTACAGAGGAGAGATCAATGAGAGAAATATACAAAGTAAATAAGACTAGGAGTTAAGACAAAAACTGTGAGAATGATGATGTCATGTTTGAGTCAAGAATGCTGACATACCCGAAAAGGTGACATTTGTGGTGGGAATTTCAGGCTGGTGACTGCACCACCCCAGGCTTGGAGCACTCCCCACTTATCAGTCAGTCGACAGCTACTTACTGAGCAGGCCCCCCAAGTCCAAGACACTCCCCCAGCTACAGAGATCAGGCAATGAACAAGACAAACAATCTTTTCTCAAGGTGTTTCCATTCCAGTGGAAGGATACAGACAGCAAGCAGAAGGCTACATCTAATAGTAAGATTAACTTTGGATGCTGGTATTGGCCCTGGAGAGTCACTGGAGAGGGGGTGACTCGGGGTACAAGTGGGAATCGTGAGGGAGGGAGTCTTTCTTTGCCCCAGACCTGGTCAGTAAACAACAGGCCCCCACTCCAGCAATGCCTGGAAAAATGCAGAGGGGCGGGCCGGGATTTCTGGATCATTACCGTGAGGAAAGGAGTAAATGTGTGTTCTCTCTCCGTCCCTCCTCTTGACACCTGGGTAAATGGCTGTTTGCATAGGTACATGACCCAGCCGCTCCCTCAAAGGTAAACAGCTGCTTCCTGCTTTCCCCGCTAGCACAGATTGGGGCCCCGAAACGTTGTGTACCCAGAGGAGAGGGGAGGTGTCCTCCATTCGTGTTTTCATTAATTCATTCAAGCAAGATTTATTGAGAGCCTAAGTACCAGGCACTTTGGTAGATACTGGGAATCCAGTAAGGAACACAGAACTCCTCCCCTGACCTCTGTCCACTCCACTTAGAATCCAGGGTTGCCCAAGCCAGAAGAGCTTCAGAGTCCCAAGGCCACCCCCCCCGCTCATGGTGTAGACGGGAACATCCAAATCTGGAGAGGGAACGGGACTTGCCAAAGATGCTAAGCCAGGTCATTGTAGAGCTCAAGCCAGTCAGCTCCGAAAGCTCCTTTGTCAACTACTTTCAGCTGTGTGTCTCTCCTGAGGTTGTCCGTCTCAGACAGTATTTGGAATGGACTCTTCTAGTGTGTTCTCCATTACCAAACTATCATGGCTTGGAGAGAAACCAGAGGTTCCTTCTGTAGACACATTGAAATGTGATCTGATTCTAGGTTCTTAAATCACCGCATGGGGCACCTGGGTGGCTCAGTCGGTTAAGTGTCTGCCTTCAGCTCAGGTCAGGATCTCAGGGTCTTGGGATCGAGCCCCGTGTATTGGGCTCCCTGCTCAGTGGGGAGTCTGCTCTCCTTCTGCCCCTCCCCCTGCTCGTGCTCTCTCTCTCATTCAAATAAGTAAATAAAATCTTTTAAAAAAAAAAATCACCACATGAACTACTTGGACTGGCTGAATTTGGCTTAATGTTTACTTACCTTATTCTCTCAGGGACACTCCCCAATTCCAGTTTCCGTGTTGCAGTTAGTACAGCCTATACTTAGGACAAGCATACATTACATTTAACCATACCTTCCACTTTCATAACTCATTATATTTTCAGTGGTTTCATTTGTTTGTCAAATCAGCATTTACTGAGTCCCCACTCTGTGCCAGGCCTTGTGGGAGGGGCTGGGATTTAACGGCCAGCCAAAGACAAACATATCTCCAAACTAATCCTTACTTTCATAATTGAGTCTGAGAGGTAAGCAAGCATCAAATAATTGTATTTATAAATCTAAATTTATCCCCATAATAGATGCTTTTGCTAGTTCAGGTCCTCCAAGAAGCAGACACTACGACAGGACTGAACATGCAGGAGATTTGTCAGTGAGAATAGGGAGGGGGCTGGAGAAGACAGGGAGAGCCATCAGTTGGTGAAACAGGTCTGGGGAGGAGAGAGATGGATGGCCTTACTCTGCAGGGTAGTTCCAAGGGAGTCTTGGCTAGGCCAAAGTTAACCATCTGAAGAGTCTCGCGTTCTGAAGAATAGACCTGCCTCAGAGTTCTGACTATGCTCAGTCACGGGCTGAGAGCGGCTTGTGGGAAGTGCGGCCCCAGCAGAGGGGTGGTGGTAGATTCAGGGAACAGCAGATGAGGGGTGTCAGTCAATTAGACTTCCCTCCCTAGGAGGTCTATGAAGTGAATTCTCATGACCACCACAATGTTACAAAAGAGCAAACTCTGGTTGTAATGGTAGATAAATTAGACATGCTTGAACTCATCTAGGAGAACAGAGACTCCCTGAGAAAACAGTCTTTGTGTTGAGTCGAGGAGGTGAAAGTCCAATGTTCCAGGAGGAGAAGACAGCAAGTACAAAGGCCCAGTGGCAGACGGCAGCACAGAGTCTGCTTAAAATTCTCTCTCTGCCCCTCCCCATATTCACACACATTCTCTAAGATAAATAAAATCTTAAAAAAAAAAGAAAAAAGCAAGCTTGCCTAACAGCCATTGAAACGGAGCCATAGCATTGGAAACTGATGCGTACAATGGAGAGCTAGCCCCACTACTGAAGAAATAGGCAAGTCTAGGTTTACTGACGCGAAATGACCACCAAGATCTACTCTCATATGATGGGGCGTCTGGGTGGCTCAGCCCTTGGTCTGCCTTCGGCTCAGGTCATGATCCCAGGGTCGAGCCTGGCATCGGGCTCATTGCTTGTCCGGGAGCCTGCTTCTCTCTCTCACACTCGCCTTGCTTGTGTTCCCTCTCTCGCTGTCTCTCTCTGTCAAATAAATGAATAAAATCTTAACAACAAAAAAAAGATTTACTCTCACATGAGAAAGTAACTTTCAGAAGAGTCTGTAGAATATAGTCCAGGATCCCACCTAGAAGATAAGCGTGTGTACCCGTGTGTGAGGGTGTGTGCACAAACACGTGCATGTGGGCGGCTATTCGTGCATAAAATGTTTCTGGAAAGAGGCATAAGAAACTTGTAACAGAGTGGTGGACTTAGGATGGGGAGAGACACTTAATTTCACTATCCATCCTTCTGCACATTTTTTTAAAACCATGTTTCCATTTATTACCCATCCAAATCATTGCAATAACATTTTGACAAAAATGAAACACAACAGTGAGGTCTACTGACATAATGTTGCAGATAACAAGCTACAGTACTCTGGTGACACAGTATTCTGCTAGCGTTGATGATTTAAGTCTTGGAATTTTACTTACGAAGAGTATACAAGAATATAGGAAAAAACTAAAAACCTGCCTAGCCAATGCATACCTTTGTCACTCATTCCATCAGAATGGGAGACGTTGATGGGGTGTGTGTTCTTATCATGAGAGGAGGCCTCAGGTCCCCTAGTGCCTCGGGTTGGGTCTCCCAAGAAACAGATTCAGAGTCAAGGATTTCAGTGAAAAACATTTATTTGGAAAGTAATTCCAAGAAGCAGCAAAATAGCAGTGAGGAAGTGAGACAAGAAAAGAAAGGGAATCAGTAAGACGTGGGTCAGCAGTTAGCACTGTGGGCAGCTGGGGCTCAGTCCCACTGGGGACCTCTTGGGAGACAGGGTAGAACTTGCTTCAGAGTTGTCCCACCCAAAGTGGGAGGAATCAGGGGGAGAGAGCCTCTGCTCTCTGGGGGCATCAGTTCTCCAGCAAGTCCAGACTTCCCTGGTGCAAGAGAAAGTGCTCGTGGCAGGAAGTTGTCAGCAAATAGAGGAAGTGAGTGCCAAGGGGATACAGGCAGGGTGCTGTGAACTTCCGTTCACCTAGAAAGCAAAGCTTGTGGCCAAAGCTTATGTGCTTTATGAGGCAATGAAGGAGAGAAGCCATAGAGGGAAGTGTATTACTTCCGGGCAAGCTGATTGCTTCGTCTCACTGGATGTCTTCTTGGAGAATGGGAAACTGCCTTGTCTCCACCCCGTCCCTCTGCAAGGAGGGCGTCATGGTGGTCTCGCACCTCAGTGAAAGCAGAAATGTCCTGGGGCAGGAGATGAGACATGCATAATGTGGGACTGGGGACAGGAAGTGCCTGATAATCCTGACTCTGGAGCTGCGGCCATAGGGAGCCCTTTCACGTAGAACACAGTAGAAGCTGCAGGAACCTGGCTTTGCAGTTGTGGGAGCAGTCCATGCCCTGCTGGGGCTGTCCCACTACTGGCAAGGCCAGGTTGAATTTGGAGTGGTGCACCATGCCTATGGTCCAGGAGGCAGTGAGGAAAACCGGGTCAAGTCCAGGGGAGTGCCCTGGTAAGACACATCACCTAAGAGTGCATTGCACTAAATTGTGTTACTTCATCAATGAGAAATTTCATGAAAAAATTTAAAGATAGATGTTCAAGACTACAGACATTATTCCAATGTCGCTTCCTGACAGTTACATGATAGAAATTATTATTATTATTATTTTTTAAAGATTTTATTTATTTATTTGACAGAGATAGAGACAGCCAGAGAGAGAGGGAACACAAGCAGGGGGAGTGGGAGAGGAAGAAGCAGGCTCATAGCAGAAGAGCCTGATGTGGGGCTCGATCCCATAACGCCGGGATCACGCCCTGAGCCGAAGGCAGACGCTTAACCGCTGTGCCACCCAGGCGCCCCAATAGAAATTATTAAACCATGTTGATAACACATAGAAAAGAAAGAGCTAGTTACTAAAACCCGCTATCAGTTTTCCAAGAGCAGAACAGGTGGTTCCAACCAATTTCCATTTTTGATCAAGTTACTTCACTGGTAAGTATTGATCTAAGCAAGGCTTCTGGCCATGTCACTCATTACATATTCTTGTGGACAACATGTCAAAACACAGATAGGATGACTACCCAGTTACAAAGGGATTTGTTACAGATTTCAACCAACCCTACTCATCTGCAGTCTGGAAGTCTCTAGAGATATGCCATAAGGTTCTTATCTTTACCCCTGTTGTTTAATATGCTTTCTTGTGATGATTTGGCGGAGGACATGGCAGGCCTCCACATCAAATTTACCGATGGCCTAAATAAGGAAGTTGATAGGTTTGATGACAGAATAAGAATTCAAATTGTATTGACAGGCCAGGCTGTGAGGTCAAAAACAGCCATATATAATTTAAAAGTAATAGAATCTCTATTTAACGTCAAAAAAAAAAAAAAAAAGTCAACTGTGTAAGCATAGGTTCAGGGAGCCGGTTTGACAGTGATTGAGTCAGAAAAGATCAGAGGGTTAATTAACCCAAAGCTCCATACGATCCAACAACGGAACTGTTTTTTTTTATTTAAAGCAATTTTAAGCGCAGTAATAAAGTATTATTTTCAGTTGAAGGGCAGCCATGATCCTAATAGGTTCTGCGAGGGGCATATTACACCGGGAGTATGGCGTGCTCAGTTCTGGGTGAAAGAGTGAGCAATTATATTCAGGAGGGATTTGGAATGCATGTCACACAAGGAACGGTTACCAGCACTGGGATATATGAGAACAAAATGATAATATTTTCAGGGAATAACAGTGGCTTCCACCTATTTGAAGAGCATCCTGGTGAAAAAGGGGGTAGACCGGGCTGTACGTCTTAGCTTTGCCACGTTAATGTTTATAACCGCATTTTTTACCTCTTGCATACCTACAGGTGAGCTGGAGTTTGTCTGATCTGATGTAGGCTCCGCTGTGCTTGGATCCAGGTCATGGTTTGGGTCAGTTTTTTTCCCTGTGTTTCTTTTTCTTTGGGAATCAGTAGGTGGCCCTCGGAACATTTTTCTCACGGTGATTGAAGAGTACAGGAGGGCATTCCCAAATGGACACCACGTTGAGAGCCTCTGCTGGCATGACATCCACCAGCATCCCAATTGCTCAAATCAAGCCATCCCAAAGTCAAGGGTCGGGAAATAGACTTTAGGGGCGCCTGGGTGGCACAGCGGTTAAGCGTCTGCCTTCGGCTCAGGGCGTGATCCCAGCGTTCTGGGATCGAGCCCCACATCAGGCTCCTCTGCTATGAGCCTGCTTCTTCCTCTCCCACTCCCCCTGCTTGTGTTCCCTCTCCCGCTGGCTGTCTCTATCTCTGTCAAATAAATTTAAAAAAATCTTAAAAAAAAATGGAAAATAGACTTTATTCACAATGAGACCACGGGAAAGGACTGAATGTATTAACACTACAGATTAGTATAACCAATAATTCAACTCCTATCACCCCAGACTAGTAGAGCAAAACAAGGGTCAGTGGGCTATAGTTATAAAAAGATTGATTCTGGTATGATGTAATAAAAAACTGATCATGGAAACGGTCTAATAATAGATGCTGACTAGCAAAATCTTTGTCCCAGAAGAGGTTAGACAGAGTCCAATGGCTCATTTCCCAGGAATGGCATAGATGGAATTCCTGTATCACTTAGAAAGTGAGACACTGAGCCAGTAGCTCTCTTTCCACCTCTAACATCGTACAATTTCATGATCCTGCTTTGCCCCACACCATTCCTTCCCAACTCTGACAACCTAAGGCTATGTCTCTCTGTGCTGTCACCTCAGGAGCTTAATTACATATGGCATATTTATTTGCCTGAGAGTTTCACATGAGTAATCCTTGACATCCCACCTGCTTTGGAAGCATTTCAATGGTCAGGCTGGGTCTTATATTTCTCTTTCATCATCTATGGCTACTAACTCGGTGTTGGGCACCAAGTTCTTAGCATGGCATTAAACCCCCACCCAACACCCAGTCCAGCCCCACACCATCATTCTGGCCTCTTCTCCTTCTTTTCACACCTTGTGATGTGGCCAAGTTGTTACTCATGTCTCCCATACAGTCTGTACTTCTCAGGGCTTTGCTCCCCACAATACCATTTTCTCTTATCCTCATAGGCTCAGAGCCTACCCATCTGCTCGGGCCGAACAAATGCTACCTTCTCTCAGATGTTTTCACTGATAATCCATCCAGAAAAAAGTCTCTTTCTCTTCTGAATAGCTCAAACACTTCTCATGATGCTTAAGCTTTTCGTGGGATAGAAGAGTGGCTCAGATCCTTAAACTTATTAGGGTGATTTGGGAGTATTTAAATTACACATAACCAGGTCCCATACCCAGATAGTCTCATATTATTGATCTGATAATGGAAACTCCAAGTAGCAGTGGTTTAGGCAATAAAAACATTTCATTTACTTGACATAGCAAGGTTTATGAAAGTAAGTGGTTCCAGGATTGGCGCGGCAGTTTAATGATGCCACCAAGAACTTAGACTTGTTCTGTCTCCCTGATCTGTCATTCTCAATGTATCAGCAATGTCTCCCCTCATGGCTACAAGACAGCTGCTGTGGCTCCAAGCATCACATCTTCATACCAGTATACCGAGCAGGAACAAACCAGGCATGGGAGAAGTGTTCTTCTCACATATCTCTCTTGCCAGAGAAAGAGAACCTAGAAGTTTCCTGCAGACATTTGCTTACATCTCACAGCTAAAACTGGGACACACACCTATCCATGGCCTATCACTGGCCAAGGAAAATGGGTTATCCAGATTGCTTTAGGCTAAGCATGATCCATTACTGGAGCTAGACTGTCCTGAACAAAACTTAGGCTCTGAGCTGGGAAGCAAGCAAGGGAGAATGGTGACTAAGAACAGCTTGCTCACTAAATTCTGCCCCTGAAACTAATCACACAGTGTTTGTGAACTAAATCGAATTTAAATAAGAAATAAAAAGAAGAAGAAGAGCAGCTTGTGTCAATAAATGCCCCTATGGGACAGTAAGCTTGCTGAAGGCAGGAACATGTCCACGCACACAGAAGCTTTATGACTCTTCGGAGATGCTCCATAATCACTTGCCAAATAATGGAACCCTCTATCTCCAAACCATTGTCTTAAAAGCCATTTTCTATGAAGGAAACATGGATTAAGCAGAGACTAAGCAAGGATTTTGTCTTCCCTTTTATCAGCTACCACGAAGCAGGACAGGAAGGGAGCAGGTCAGACAAGCCAGGAATCAAGTACAAGATCCACCACTGACAGCCTGTGTGACCTGGGGCAAATTACTTAACCTCTCCGAGCCTTGATTTCCTCACATGTAAAACATGACCCTTTCCCCAGGGGTGCTCCATAGACCAACACTGATGATACCTGTAAGAATAACCACCACTCCCTGGGGGCCCATTCCACGGTGGGCCCTTTCATACCCATTATTATTTCTTACCTTCCCCCAAACACCATGATCGGGGTTTGCATTGTTCCTGAGGCTCAGAGAAGTTGAGGGACTTGCCCAAAGCCCCACAGCTAAGGAGAGAGAGTCGAGGTTTTTGAGTTCAAAGCCAGATCTGGAGCATATCGGTTGCTCGATATCTCTTGCTTTTTCCTTTCTCCTTTTGTCCGACTATTTGATGCTATTCTGAAGGCACTGGAATGCTTGCTGTAGGCACTTCCTGCCCTAATTCCATAATTCAGCATTCTCCTTCTCTCTTTTCTCTGGTTCCCAGGTAAATATTTAGTATTTTTTTAAGGATTTATTTATTTGCGCGGGGGGGCGGGTAGAAAGAGCACAAGTAGGGGGAGGGACAGAGGGAGAAGGGGAGAGAGAGAGAGAATCTCAAGCAGGGCCCTCGCTGAGCTTGGAGCCTGACTCAGAGCTCAATCCCAGGATCATGACGTGAGCCGAAATCAAGACTCCCACACTTCACCAACAGAGCCAGCCAGGTGCCCCAATTTAAAAAATACCCCCACATTAATCGCCCTTGTTAATAAATGCCACTTTTGGACTGTTCCACTTTCACCTAGGTTTGGAGGAGGGAGGAGAGAGGCAGGGAGACCAACAAACTCCAGTATCCTTTTTAGCTTTTATTCCGTCTTCACTTGCAGATGCCATGTGCCTCCGTGAATCCCCACGTCTCCTTCTCTCCTTCCCTGGAGAGCACCAGCCTGCTTTCACTTCCCTTCTCAAATGTCCATGGATGTTTGTGCCCCAGGTTGCTTGGGCTGGATTGCCCTGGGCCTTGCTAATGGCACCGGATCCTTTTTCATAATAGGGTTTCCAAAGGGCACAGCAAACCTTTGTATGCAGCCAGAATCTTGGCACTGATGGCAGATACCACGCACTGTTCTATCCGTTCTATCCGATACCCCCATTTGCTCTTTTCAGGAAGGACTGGGGTCCGCTTTTGTCCTGCCTTTTATGAAGCAGGGGCTTCTTTTCTCCAAGTCTTGAGGCTGCTGCTTCCCAATCTCTGCCAGTTCCCATTTCTGCCTGATATCAGGTGACGGGGATGCCCCCACCCAGGACTGGGGCATGGGTGGATGGACGGCTGGCATGCTCCCCCAAGTCTGTTCTGCATACATTCCTCAAAACCTGTTGGTCTCCTGTCCACCTTCCTTCCTCCATACGTAGAGTCCAATGGACACATCACTGTTTCTTCTGTGCTTACATAGTCTCACCGGCTTATCAGACAGGAGCCATTCCCATTGTTAAGACGGATAGAGTCACATCGTGGGCAATTTAGCTTGCATCGGTAGTGACCACGGAACATGCTCGAGAAACTGAAAAAGAACGCTATAATAAAAACTCTGATGTGACCTTTTTCTTGAAATATGAGCATAGCAAAGAAATTTGAGAGGAGAGAGCCTGAAAATAGGTTAATTGCAGTTTGATTGCATATAATAAGAGCTATCATCGCTTGAGCGCATAATACTGCAGGCACTCTCCCCAACATGTTCTATACATTAGAACATTTAATCTATATAACAAGACTCAGAGGAATGTAGCATTATCACCCCAGATTTACAGAGAAAATTAAGGCAAAAACCAGTTAAGTAATTTGCCTAATACCAGGCAGCTAGTAAGTATCAAAGGAGGGATTTGAACCCAGACTTTGGCTGACTTCCAAGTCCACGAGCTTAGCTACTGTTTCCAGGCTTCACTTGCTTTTTGCTCCATGCACCACCTCTCTGATGTTTCTGTATTTGCTTTCTGGTTAATGTTTACTCCCTCCTCCCTAGTACACCATGTCAAGGGTGTGGCACAGGCTTTTTGCTTCCTGAATGTTCGTTACTCAGTTTCAACTGGCTTTACTCCCTTCTGAGGCAACATTAAAAATGACAGCCCAAGAGGAGTAGGGAATGGAAAGCTGACTCCAGGGCCCTATTGGCTATTATGTAGGATTTTGATTATATTGTTGAATCTTCTTAGACGGCAAAATGGCCCAAATGTGATCTATCCTTCAGACAACTCCAGAGGACCTATAGGAGACCCCCAAACACCCAGGAGGGGTCACTGGCTATAAATGGATTAAGGAAAGGCCCTGACTCATAGGTTTAGTGGTGGAGTGGGGGGACTATTTTGGCTTTTTTTTTTTTTTTTTTTTTCTATCATGAAATCAGTGCAGTAGAGGGAATGTGGGTTTTGGAGACAGACCCAGACTTGTGGGATGACCTTGGGCAGCATTCTAGACATTTTGGGCCCACCTCGGATTCCTCAGTGGGGAAACAGAGATACCAATATGCCTTCCTAGCAATATTTTGTGCATTTATGACATTTTTGTCTATAAAGCACCCAGCAGATACCTAGCACACTACAGATGTTCCCCAAACCGAAGTAACACCTCTTCTGAGAGACGTCACTGAGATCCCAAGTACTCTGGGGTTCCTGCTGAGCCTCGATCCTAAGCCAGTGAGTGAAACTAGACTCGTCAGCTCCTCTGCTGGTTCAGGATCCTGACTCGGGAAGTAGACGTCCTCATCCCGCTCTGCCTTTTATACATTCTGATAAGACTCGCTGGGACATCCATGTAGTGTTTTGAACATCTGAAGTGCTGTTAGATAATTCTTTTAGTTTCATAGCGAAAAGAAAAGAAGGAAGGGAGGGAAGAAAAAGAGAAAGGGCCACCTGGCTGTTTGCAAATTTGCAAAGCGGGTAAGATTGGTGTTTGGTACTTTTTGGTCTTTCCTTTCCCTGCCCCTTTATGCTCCCCTAAAAAAAAAAAAAAGAGGGGGGGTAGTGTATTAGGGTCTCCCCCACCCTCCCATCCAGAGAGAGAGAGGGAGAGAGGGGAGCGGGGGGAGAGAAGGAGACCCTGTCCCTCCCATGATCCCTGCAACCGTGCCCACTGGGCTACGGTTTTCTCACCTGTTGAAAGGTGTGTAGTGGCAGCTGCCTTGCACACCTGCCAGGTTGTTAGAGTCGCGGGGAAAACAGCTAGCATTCGAATGGAGATGGGGAGACTTCCTGGTAGAGGGGAAGGAGCACCGGGCAGGAGTAAGCAAACCCCGAGTGTGATTCAGCCGTTGACAGTAGCAGCATTGTGACTTGGGGCAAGGCACCTCAGGTTCCTCATCTTGCAACGAGCAAAGCAGAAGCAGGCTCCCATGTCTCTCGGGGTCGGAGAATCCGTGGGCTCCCGTGTGTGAAAGCGCCTGGAAAATGGTGCGTTCAGGACACGGCCATTTCTGCCATGGTCTGAGGTCGGTGTCAGGTTATGCTGGCCTTTTGTTTTGCTTTGTTTTTTGTTTTGTTTTGTTTTTTGTTTTTTATTTTTGTCGTTCTCACACAGTGAAAGCGAGACACGTAAATCCCCTATCCTTATGCATTTTTAGGAGCCTCGGAGGTGCCTGTGGGTTATATCTTTTCCCAGCCTCTAACGAACCCAGAAGCAGGGTGGGTGTGAGACCAAGTGAGTGTGAACTCGGGGTGGCAAATGCCCACTCCACCTACAAGAGGCAAAGGAACTCAGTGCTGATAGGAGTGTAAGTCCAGTGTGGCCAGATTTGGTTTTTCAAAGAAGGCCAATGATCTTGACTTTTTTTAAATGTAAAATCTACCATCTTGGAAGTATTGGCTCAAAAATAATTGTAAACAATTGTAAATAACTGTCTTTTCCAAAGGGCTGAATCCCTAAACGAGTGCACCTGCCCTGTGTTTACAGTTTGGGGGCTGAAATCTAGAGAGAAGCAGTCTGCTTGGCTGGTCAGCAACCCCAGCGCCGAGCTGGGGCTGCCTGCTTTGGATGCGACATCCTGCCTTCTTTGCTAGCGATGACCAGGTCTCCTGAGTTCCTGGGCAGTGCTTGTTCTACCCACTGGGCTTCCTTTTCTAGAAAGGAAATAAAAGAAGTACAAGACAAAGGAAGAAGAAAAGGGGAGGAGGAGCTAGGGAAGGAAAGAGAAGAGAGAGGGAAGATCCTTGATTAGCACCACCTAGCGAGTGCCCAGCATGCCTTTCGGAGGAACACAGGCAAGCACCCCTTCTTCCCAGTTGTTCCAGCACCCCCACACACCAGGGGCAGGTTATGGCTGTTGTCCCCATGCGCAGAACAGAATGCGTGCCACCCCCAAAGTCCAACTTGTGAGACACCGTGGTGCTGTGTTGTTAATCTCGGGTACTGAAGGAAAAGGTTTCAAAAAAGTACTGGAGGAGTGGCTTCTGGAAGCCGGGCAGGGTTGGCTCCATTCTAGTAGCCCTGCCGGGATGCCAGATGACAGGGAAGTTGATCGAACACATGATCCTGAAGTCCTGGCTTGGGTGTCTGGGGTGCACGTGCCTCCGTCTCAACCCTGACCCTGCCACTCACTGGCCGACCAATTTACCTTCTCTGAACCTCACTTTCCTTAGCTCAAAAATGGGGATAACAGGGCATACCACTCGGCCTCAATGAGACAGTCAGAACCAAATAGCGAAGGTAAAGCACTTACCCCAAGACGAGGCACGTGAGATGTAGTCAAGGAATGATAGTTGGGAGAGCAGTGGTCTCCAGAGCTTCCAGAGTCTAAGCAGAGAGCTGGGAGAGGCGGTCCAGCCCAGCCCCCCAAAGGGTTGGCTCTGGTGCCGGGCTGCCTGGGTTTGAATATCCTGACTCCCACGCCAGCAAGTTACTGGACACCCCAGGGCCCCGTATCCTCATCCGTGAGGTGTAGATCATAGTACCTACCTTGCTGGTTAGTGGTGAAGTTTGGTAGAGCGGACCTCGTGGTGCGCTTAGCATTATAGCCACCACGAGTGCTGAATGGGTGCTAACTATTATTGTCCATGTGGGCGCCAGGGGACACAGAGGCATGAGCTCAGCCTTTGTCGCTAGAGGCACAGTAGTCCCCCCTTATGTGTGGGGGATACGTTCCAAGACCCCCAAGGGATGCCTGAAGCTGAGGATAGTACCGAACCGTATGTATTTTTCCCCCGACATCCATGGCTATGACAAAGTGTAATTTCTAAATCAGGCACAGTAAGAGGTCAACAAGAATAACTCATAATAACATAGAGTAATTGTAACAGTCTCCTGTAATAAAAGTGATGCGATGCGGTCTCTCTTTCAAGATATCCTATGCTACAGAACACACTTTCTTCGTCTTGGGACGATAGGACATGACGAGATGCCTACGTGATGAGGTGAGGTGAGTGACGTAGGCATTGTGACGTCATGTGGCATTAGGCGACTACTCACCTGCATAACCTTCAACGGGAGCGTCATCTGCTTCTCGGAAAGCAGGTGTGGGGACGTGGGGGGACCGCCGTATAATCTAGGAAGAGACAGGATACCCGTGAGATGCTGCATAGCGAAGTGCAGCAGCGGGCTGCCCCCCCTGCCCCCCGCATTCTCTCGGGCTTCCGCCTGTGGCTCCTGAGACTTGCAGCGGCCCACCCTCCACTTGCTGTCCTCTGCACCTCCCCTGATCCTTCTCTGGCGCCCAGAGCCTGTTCTGCCCACGTGTTCAGCAGGGCACACCTCTCAGAGAATTCATGCCTCCCCCGGCCACACCCCAGGGATAACCCGCCACCAGTGATCGAGGAGAGCAGCTGTAGGAATATCCACCCTGCTCCCTCCATCCGGTGGGCGTGTTCCACAGTGGCTCCTGCAGTTTCCCAACAGGATTGAGTCCCGCTTGCCCACCGGCTCGATGACCCATCGTTCATTGATTGTCTTTCTGCCTTGTCCCAATCCCTCATTCCCCTCCGGGGGTCCACTGGGACCATCTCCACAGACGTTACCTGCACCTGAATCTGAGTGCTAGGAGCCACATTATGACAGCCACAAACCGAGGAGCCAAGCTGAATGTCCCAAAGTGCCATGATGTCTGTAGAGGCTGCAAGTGCCCTGACTCCGTGGCCGACACCCCAAGAGAGGCCCTTCGCCCCAGTTTCCCCCAGTGGGAAACTGCCGCAGGCTTGAAGACCGGATACCTGCGCTCCACGAATCCACCTGCCAGGCCTCGTTTGGGGCAGGCTTCCTTGGCAACGTCCCTGGAGGCTGGGAGCCCTGGGTGGGCTGATGCAAGAAGCCGGGGTGGTGTCTCTAGGCTGGGACCATGTCCCAGCTGTCGGCGTCTTCGCGGAAACTGGAGGAGGGGCCCTCCACGCAGGCGAATTGGCGTTTTCCCTTCTTTTGCTTCTTCTTTTTAACAGGGGGCAAAATGTGAAAACACTTCAGTCTTTGTCTCCTTTTCTGTAAAAGGATCAAAAAAAATTTTTAAAGAGTAGTAATTAGGGGGCACCTGGGTGGCTCAGTGGGTTAAGCATCTGCCTTTGGCTCAGGTCATGATCTCAGGTTCCTGGGATGGAGTCCTGCATCAGGCTCCCTGCTCGACAGGGAGCCTGCTTCTCCCTCTGCCTGCGGCTCCCCTTGCTTGTGCTCTTGCTCTCTCTGACAAATAAATAAAATCTTCCCCCCAAAATAGTATTAGAACAGTAAACCCAGCTGAGGGAAGTCTGTCTCGTGCAAATGAGAGACTACAAGATGCCATCCTGGACTAGATAAGGAGCTGGTGAGGTGGAAAGGAGAATTTGGAAGGGCTGCTTCCGAACTATGTAATTGGCACGTGAACAAGTCAAGTTCTAGCGCAATTTTCTATGCAAAATAAAAACACAGAAGGGGGGGGAATGCACACAAGACCCTCAGAGTCAGCGCTGACACTCAGGTGTTCACTGGCAAAAATGAACGTATTACAGAAACAAATCTGCCTTCTCCAAAAAGTTGCCCCACACCAGAGGAACACGCTCTTGGTTGTGGCACTTTCCCTCCACACCGACCGAGAGTTTGAAAGTATAATAGAAGCCCAGAGTGTGGGTGGGTGCCCAGCCCTCGAAAGAGCAAGGAGATTCAAGAGCAGGCTTTCCTTCAAAGAAATTCGATTTTTTGGTAACAAATCAGGGCCTGGACAGTTTGCAGGAGCACAAAGAACACCCAGAATCCCCTCCCGAGGCTCTTCCAAAACCAACACGGTAATTTCCAACCACTCACAGGTGTTTTTCCTCCCAAAACAAACACAGAAACAAATATTTACAGAGTTATGAAAATTCAACAAAAGTCACCTGGACTCAGGGCTTCCCCACCTGTGCTCAAGATATCTGGCCCGGGATTATTAACCAGAATGTCACACCTAGTTTCCATTGTGGGACAGGAAACCCGCAGGCCAGAGAAAATTCGCTCCCAGAAGGCACTCGTGAGAAGAAATGCTGCATCTTTTCAAGTAAGTGTTTGCAGCTCCGAGGCAAGAATAGCTTTCAGACAAAGGAAAATGGCAGTGGCTTTCCCCCGCACATCTGCCAAAATTTGCAGCCCCGCCCTCAAAGAGCACATGACCACCTTGTGAATCAATCCATTGCCTTCATCAACGGCCCAGCATGTGGTGCCGCCGACCACCTTGAATCATCTCTCATTGGGTTGTTTCCAGGAAAGGCCCTTGTTGGCTCTTCCAGAATGTCCCAGACGTGAACGGGTCTCAAAAATTAGGAAATGCAGCTGGGGAGTGGTTGCCGTCCACACTCGCTGTGTCATCCTTTGGCCTCCTTGGGTGGGTCTGGAGGACCAGGCAAGCAAAGACAAGTGGATGTGTTATGGGAGAAGGGAAGAAAGGAAAAGAGGGGAAGGGAAGGAGAAATGGAAAAAGTATGGGAACCGGAAGGATGAGGAGGAGAGCGGAAGGAGCAGCAGGAAGGAAGAGAATGGAGAGGAGGAAGGAAGGAGAGAGGCAGGAAGGGAGAAAAAGAAAATGAGAGAGACAGAGAGACAGAGAGACCGAGAGACAAACATAGATCTGCTGCTGTCAGACCCTCACTGGTTTCTACCGAGGAGCCAGATAGCCGCTCAGTGAAAAGCTGAGATTAAGCTCACAACATAATTTCCATTATGTTAATGTTGCTTTAAAATATATTGCACAGAGTGCTGCAACAATCAAATTATCAATTATAATGTCTACTCAGAGTAGAAAAGTGTTGCAAACAGAGGGCTGATTACTGCTTCAGTACATCCAATCTGCATACTCATTGTTCAGTACAGGGAAAACAAATTATCTTGTGTTGGCCCCAGTTCAAATTTAATTAAATGAGTGCAAAGCAATTATAATAAAGTACAATAGTGTAGTAATGAAAGGAAAATAACTCATTAACCTATTAATCTTTATTTATGTTCCTCTCAAATAACTATGTAATTTCTTTATCACCGCATCCCATAAGAAGAAGTAGGGTCTCCCTGCTTGTGGCCTGGTTTAACAGGTTCTATTTGGTTAAGATGCCTTCACGCCAACCATTCATACCAACTTGCCTTAGCTTTGGGGCCACCCCCCAACCCTCCCATCAAGCTCCCTGCCCACGCATAACAGCCATGGTCAAGATTTCGTGCTTCTCTTCCGGTTGAGAGAGAGCCTGGTGCTTGAAGTCTGAAGAGATTCCAGTAACTCAGACTTCACGGTGCCTTCCAGTTGACAATGTTTCCCACATGCATGATCTCATTTAAGTCTTGCAACAACAGCGTGGGGTGGTATGATTATTGTCGCTGCTTTATAGACGAGGAAATGGACTTTGCGAATGGGTAAGCATTTTGTCCAAGCTTTGAAATTCACCAGGAATAGACCCAGGATTCTCACTGAAGTCCATGGCCCTCATAGCCTCACTTATCGCCCCCTGGAATCTCACTACTCAAAGTATGGTCCAAAGACCAGTAGCTTCGTCACCACCTCATCAGAAGTACAGAATCTCGGACCCCACCTGAGACCTGAAGAATCAGAATTTGCCTTTTATAAGATCCCTTGGTGATTCCGATGCAGGTAGAAGTTGGAGAAACACCGTCGCCGCTGGATACCACCAGGCCTTTCCTGGACAGACTCAGACAAGTCCCCCCAGGGAGATGCTTTTCTGGAGCTCCCATAGCAACTACTTGAGATGGCCTTGAGACGACCTTGAGGGATCAGGGTTCACTCTGGCTTCCACTGGCCTATCACCTGAAGATACGGCTGGAGGTAGAGGAGGTAGGAAAAGCAGAAACAGTTTCTCTCTGTAGCCCCACGCCTCTGCCTTCAAGGAGAGTTCAGAAGAATGAAGAGGAAAGAGAAAGGAGAAACTAAGGAACTACGGTAGGAAATAGACGTTTGTTAAGTTTCTTTGTTCCTGGAGATTTTCCATGTGTCATTTCATTTAATCTTCACAATGTACATCTAGTTTAGATAAGACGACTGAGAACAGGTTTAAGTGATGTGCCCAACGTCACCTACGTGGCTGGTAAGTGACAGCAGAGGAAATTGTGCTTGACTTCGAAGTTAACACTTTCGCCGTACTCTATTTCCTCAAAAGAAAAAAGAAAGAAAGAAAGAAAGAAAGAAAGAAAGAAAGAAAGAAAGAAAGAAAGAAAGAAGGAAAGAAAGAGAAAGAGGCAGGTGTAGGAAGGAAGGGAGGGAGGAAAGAAGGGAGGAAGGAGGGAGGGGAGGAAAAAAGGAAGGAAGGAAGGGGGGAGAGGTGAAAGGAAGGAAAGAAGGAAGAAAGGGAGGAAAGATGAAGGGGAGGAAGGACGGAAGGAAGGAAGGAAGAAAGGAAGGAAGGAAGAGAGGGAGAGGGAGAAGGAGGGAGAGAGGGAGGGAGGGAGGGAGAAGGGGACGGAGGGAGAGAGGGAGGAGGGAGG
Source organism: Ursus maritimus (assembly GCF_017311325.1). Lineage (NCBI taxonomy): Eukaryota > Metazoa > Chordata > Mammalia > Carnivora > Ursidae > Ursus > Ursus maritimus. The sequence continues at coordinate 10,645,566 of NW_024424341.1, forward strand.
GAAATATTTACCACCACAGTGCCCTCTCCTCAGTGTACAACACTGCATTTTTTTCACTCAAGACTCACAGGCTTCCTATGACCAAGGTAAGACATGGGTATCATTTCTTACATCGTTATTATCATTGGTTTTACAAATAATTTATGATAGACATAGTAGTTTAAGTGCCCTGCCCACGGTCACCAAGTTGATAAGTGGCAGTGTTAGGTTTGGAGCACAGGTCACCTGCTGACTAATCTTTTTTTGACCCAGGTCATTTATTTCAAGAAGGAACCAGAGCCCTGTTCCTTGACCTGTCCCCCAGCTCACGCACCGTACTGGTACATGGAGTGCTATACTCGTGCTTCTCTCCCTCCACCGCTCAGTGGGAGTCCAAATTACTGGGCAAAAGTTAGTCAAAGAAAAACAGGTCATGCAGTTTCCAGCAGATGACTGCCCTGGGTCTATGCTGAGGGTAGAAAAACCGCACAAGGTCCAGAACGATAGCCCCATTGCGGTCACCTGCAAGCAACTCCAACAGCCCAGTTCTGCTTCATCTTTCTTATGGTCGTTTTGGGTTGTGTGCAGGATAGAAGGGCAAACGCCAGTGGTGAAGGGATCGTCCTTTGTAACGTGACCTCAGAAATATTTAGTGCTACTTTACGTACAGTAAAATCTCTCTTCAATAACCTCTGTTGAATCAACTTACCAAAGTAACCAAAGCTCTCCCTTTACCTATAAAACACACTTCTTGTGCCCAGTGGGTAGAAAGCTCGTGGCAAGTGGGTTACTCTGCAGTATGTCCCTGGTCCTGCTCTCCCATCTGTTCAGTGCTGGGCCTACTAGAAGTCCATACCCCAACTTGTTTAGTTTCTAGCTGTGCCTAGGATGGTGAGGGAGCATATTAATGCCACGTGAGCAGCAAAGGAAAGGGACGTTTCTGCGAAAACTAGAATGTAAGCTTTGGAAATGTCTGATAAAGAAAAGCCACTAAAAAGACTGTTGGAACATTTATTAAAAATTGAGGAAATTTGTGAAACTGTCCTATATGGAAACTGCTCTCAGGATATTCTCTGAGTCTCTTAAGGTTTCACATTCCATTTTAAAGAACATGAAACTGAAACTCATAGATAATGCATCGTGAATGAGTTTTAGGCAAGAAAGATAATCTAGAATTCTCGGCAATCAGATATAGCCATACCAAAAAAAAAAAAAAAAAAGGCCAAGTCCTACATCAGATGCTTGAGAAAATAATATATATGTTTTGACTTTAAAAAGAAGTTGAATATTGAAGGTACATGTTTTTTAATCATTCCAGATTTCCACTTTGCCTATTTGTCCCAATTGCTTCTGATAAGAGAACTTTCACATTGTTACTTTTCATGTTTGTCATATGCCCATATACCCGTCATCCCACAGATCTCCTGTGTCATTTTTAGGTGCAAACTATTTCACATCTTCTGTCTTGGGTGAACTTATTCAACACACATTTATTAAACAACTGCTATATGCCCACTGGACTGGGATGGGCTAGATCAATGAACGGTAGAGCCCACAGTGGGGAAACACACTTTACACACACAGTCACAGAACCACCATTTAGTAGTAATTGGGACGTGTGGATGGAGAAGGGAAGGTTCACCCTGTCTTCATATAACTTGGAACTGGGAGGGGTTTCCTATTTCTGAAGGGTAAAATAAGTGTTGTTTGAATAAATGAGCCAGCCACTTTCCTTCCTTGGATCCAATTTTTAACGCAGGGTCTTTTTTTTTCTTCCTGCTTCCTTGACGTACCATTCACAAATCAAAATTGTGGATATTGTGTACCTTAAAAAATTGTGTATATCAAAACGACTTGATGTGGTGACAATGCAGTTTCTTTAGGCTGAATGATTGCCATCCTCCTTCCCTACCCCGGACTGTGATTCGGTAGCAGCTGGGGCCCCTTAGGATTTGAAGCAGGTGCTCTCATTTACCTCTTTTCTTCTCTGTCCTCAGGTTTGCCCCTGAGGATGCTCTACAGCTTTCTTCCACCTACCCTGTTGCCCATGAAGCTGATCTCTATGGACCCCATCCGCTAGCTCCCTGGCCCTGCGCCTTCCAAGCGGATGGGGCCATTTGAGTGTTTGGAGGCAGGCTGCAGGATTTATTTATTTATTTTTAATTTTTTAAAAAAGATTTTATTTATTTGTCAGAGCACACATATGCAGGGGGAGCGGCAGGCAGAGGGAGAAGCAGGCTCCCAGCTGAGCAGGAAGCCCAATGCAGGACTCGGTCCCAGGACCCTGGGATCATGACCTGAGCCGAAGGCAGACGCTTAACTGACCGAGCCATCCAGGTGCCCCAGGCTGCAGGGTTCATACACTATCTCTATATCTGCAGAGTTGCCATGTATTGATTACATCTCTCTCCAGAAAGTCACAGCTCCTGCCCAGCAGCCTTCTCTATAGAGCTACTCTCTGCATCCAAGATCAGCAAACCAGGCTGAGACTAAGACAAGTTAGGTGGCTAGGTGCAAAAGTTAAGGAAGTTGGGACCTTTGGGTCCATGCATTGTCCCGGCCCTGGTGTAACACTTTTCTGTAAAGGGCTGGAGGAAATATTTTAGGGGTTGCAGGTCATACAGTCTCTGATGCAACTGTTCAATTCTACCCTTGAACTGTGAAAGCAGTTGGCAGATGATAGGTGTGTTTCAAGAAAGCTTTATTTTCATAAACAGGTATCGGGCCAGATTTGGCCCGTGGGCTGTAGATTGCCAACCTCCTCTCTAAGCAAGACAATTGCCCACACTTGCTAACTCTGGGGTACAACACTGTCCCTTGTGGCTTCCTTTAACCCTGCTCGCATCTTTGCAAACAATCCCTTTACTAAGCTCCCCTCGAATTATCCAAATTGAGTGTACCATCTGTTTCCTGCTAGGACCCTAATTGATGCACTTGGCTTTGCATTTCTCCAACACAGGCTTTAATTGCAAAGTAACAACAACAACAAAAACAAAACCAACAACAAAAATGGAGATTATGACCAATTACTATGTGGCAGGGACGTGGTGCTTTACATGTATTCATTCATCCCAAATATGACAGAATATTTCACGAAGTTACAATACGCTTTTAAAGTTGGCTGGAGCTGAAATAAATAAACCTTTTTTTTTTTTTCTTGGGGCCTGGAGTCTCAATCCTGCTGCCCTACTTGTCCTCTTCTAATGGAATGGAGGTTTGTTCTAATTAAACAAGAAAACGCATCTTTTCACAAGGGGAGAACGGAGGGCATTGTACTCTGTGCCTCAAAGAAAGCGTGCTTTAATAAGAATCCTTTTATAATCCCTGCTTTTATTTGTTGCTTCCCAAAGCTTTTGCTGGTAATAAAAGGATTGTAAAGTTGACAAATATAAGCAGGGACAAAGAAGTTTGGGGAGATAATGCTTTCGTGAATGGGCAAGTATTTGAGAGCGTATTGATCCCACAACACGTAGAAGATGATCGCGAAAAGCCAAGGCTGCCATCAGGGTGATGTTTCTATTACAAAGTAAAAACCCCTCCAGGCGGGACCATCTATTCCTCGTATCATGTAGAATTATGCCCAGTGCCGAAGAGAAAAATAATTCAGGCCAAAATGTAGGATGCGGTATCTGAAGGTCTGGGCTCCGATGTGAATGCGTTGCACTTCTAACCTACTGCATGATCCTATATAACCAGCAGTGGAGCTTCAGCAACTGGGTTGTGTTCTATGATGGCACATTATGGATGCCTGTTCTCGTTCTACCATCATCACTTACACCAGCAGCCCCCATTATTCCTTCTGGCAAGAGCCACCAACTTTGAGGTTCCAACATGCTGTACTCAAAGGCTTTCCACTTTCAGTGGGGCCCCATGCCCAGTGCAAGGATGGAACATGTGGCCAGCCTGGGCCAATCAATGCACAGCATCCCTCTGGCCACAGAGACTGGTTTAGTTATATGCACATGAGCCAGTTAACCAATAAGACTGAGATGCAATGATGGGCTCTTCTTTCCACTAGACTTGAACGGAGCAGCTAGAACAGCTGGAGCTATTGTGCCAATAGGTGGAGCCTGAGGCTGAAGTCAATGGAGTAGAATGATGACATTGTTCAAAACCCCAAGATAGCCTTCCCTAAAGCCAACCTTGATGAGATGGATTGGAGAAAAACATAAACAAGTTTCTATACTTCTCTGCATCCAAACCTTTTGTGGTTTTGCACATTTTCTCACTGAGAGCATCAAGAGATGGAGATTATTTCCTACCACTTGAATATGGGCTGGTCTTGTGACTTGTTCTGGCCAATGCAATGCAGTGGAAGTGATGGCATATATTATCACTCTATCTCAGAGTCCTGCCTCCATACAGCAAAGCCTGGGCTAGCCTGGCGGAAGGTGAGAGATGATGTGGAGGACAGTCAAACCTCCTAGCCACCTGCCAGCCGCCCATCCACAGCTAACAGCAGATGAATGAGGGAGCCCAGTGGAGACCAGAAGAACCATCCAACTGAGCCCAGCTTTAATTGCTGACCCACAGATTTTGAGCTAAACAAGTAGTTGTTTTAAGCTCCTATATGTTGAGATGAGCTGTCATTCATCAACAACTAATATACACAACCTCACCCCTGGATTTTTCACTTATGTGAATCAGTAATTTATCTTTTGGTTTTGGTCAGTTAGGATTGGGTTTTCCATCGCTTGAAATGAAAGGAATCCTAATACAGTAAAGATGGGACTCCATTCCGCAACCAGATGCCATTGTTAAGGGATCCTGTCTGTCTGATGTGGATCCAACAGTGAGTGAATGATCAATAAATTCTTAATGATTGTGTAATACCTGGCAGGTCTTCAAATCACATTTTGAAGAGCAAAGGATATATTTGTTCTTGATTCTCCAAAGTCCTCTGTATGGGGATCATGCTTGACTTGGCCTAACTCCTCAGNAGGAATTTGGAAGATATGAGAGTCTTCTCCAACCAACACCATGGGTGAAAACAAGTAACCTTCAGTACCTAAGATATCCTGAGTATCTAAGAAACCACCCTGAGCCATCTTCCTCAAGGGAATCTGGAAAAATCTGGGGCTCATTCTATCCTCCTCACTATAGAAACCTGAAATTAAGTGTCATCTTTTTCTTTCTAAGATGAAAGGCATGTACTTTTTCTAGGCAAGAAGCCCAGATCCACCTGCCCTTCTTCTCTTCTAGGACTCCATCCATTTGTTGCTCTAACTTGCTGCATTATTCTGATAACTTATTTTCTTAAAATAAAATAAAATAAAACCTAAATCAGGGACTCCAGAGAAGTCATATTCCACTCCAATAAAAAGAATCTACCTGACCTATAGCAGAGTGGAATCCAGCAAACAATTCTTACCAACTGATGACAAATTGTGTGAGCGTGTGTGTGTGTGTGTGTGTGTGTGTGTGTAGGGAGAGAGGGGACACCATTATTTTTATTCTTTAATCAGAGGATAACCGGACTTTCTCTACCCCGAGTTTACATTTTAAGTTCTTAAATGGATGTTTTTTCTCAAATCCACAGACAAAGTTCAGAAGGAAGAAGACCTTGAGGATGGAAAAGAGAAATACATTCAGTGGCCGGAGATAACTTCTCTCAGCTCAGAGGTCAGGCAAGGGCATCTCTGGCTGACATTCACCCTTCTCTCTAAACTCTCCCAGGCCTTGACAGCTCCTAATATTTCCTTTCTTCCTTCACACTCCTCTTCACTCATAGGCTCATCTCTTTC
>NW_024424341.1:10651295-10732062 GCF_017311325.1 Ursus maritimus
CTGAAAGGCTCAAGGGAAAGACCAAGGTAATGAATGCCATTCATGAGAAAAGGAAGACATGGGTTCCACTGGTCCATCCCCTCCAACTAGACAACTCAGGTGGTATCTGATAATTGCCAATTGTCAGAATGAGGCCGGAGACCATTCAAACCTTCCTTCCTTGTTAGATTGCAAGTCTGCAGAGTAAACCCATATTGGGAAATTGGATGCCAAAAAGAAGACATTCAGAAGGTAAATACGTGAACAGAGTGGAAGGGGGAGGGGCAGGTAAGCTCTGAGGAGACAGACAAAAGGGTGTGTATGAGGGAGAACAGCTGAAGCTACTGGACAGCAAAGCGACAATGCCTAAGAAGCAGTAATACAAAGTCGAGCCATAAGGCAGAAAGTAGCAAAGAGCTTCAATCTATTTCTTGTCCCTTGCCCCCTTTCTTGTATTATAAAATGCAAACTCCATAACATGGTCTGATGGCCCTGCGTGATTGACACCCCCTGTCTCTTCAGCCTCTTCCCTAAAAAGTTTCCCCCTATTCCTAGCTGCACTGACCTTCTTTAATTTCCTCCCAATGCCAGACTTGTTCTTGCCTCTGGGTCTTGGCATTGGCTATTTTCTCTGCATGGCAGGCTCCTCGCCATCTGAAGTCTCAGTTCAAATGTCACCTCCTCTGAGAGGTCATCCTTGATCACCTTCTCCAATATAGACCTGCTGCTGCCCATCACCTCTACCTCACTACTCTAGAATATTCCCCTTCCTTGTACTTCACAGGAGCTAAAATCATCTCGTTCATGTTCTGTCTTTCCTTCTGCTAATTTGGGGCTTAGTTCGCTCTTCTAGCTCCTTGAGGCATAACGTTAGATTTTTATTCGAGATCTTTCTTCTTTTTTAATGTAAGTACTTATTGTAATAAACATCCCTCTTACTACTGCTTTTGCTGCAACCTGTAAGTTTTTCTTTTTTTGTTGTTGAAATCGGAGGGGTCTTTGTTACAGTAGCTCGTCCTACCTACCCTAGCTAATACACCAAGGAAGTCTTGCAGATGTTTTGGAACCAGAAGACACACACATCACAGCTTCTCTGAAATTCCTCTTTCCCATAGTTCACTTCTCCTGGGCCTTGGAACATGAATTCCAGCTGCTCCATCCACCAAAGCTAGAACCATTTTCTCTGTTGGGCACAAAGTCTTCATTCATTAGGGTGCTCTCCAAACACATCCATTCCCTGGTGCTCATTTCCTGGCCTGGAAGTGTGTAAGAAGCACAGCGCTCCCTGGATTTATATGCTCTATTACCTGTATTAGTGAGCACGTAGGCTGCAGCCATTCATCATCTACCAGCCCACCGGATAAAATGATTCACTCTAGACTTAAAGGCTGAAGTCAACTGCATATCGTTTTAACTGGAGGGAAAGGCACTTCCATAAAGTGGCAAGAGCGTTATGGCAGAAAGTTGTATTAATGACCCCACTTCAGTGCTTATCAGGAGGAGGTCATATAATCCCTTCCCGGAATTACATGCTGGCCAGTTCAGATAAATAACACAGATCTTAACCATTCATAATCCAAAATGTTAACAATTAATTTCCGAAATCAATCCTAAAGGGGGCTGGAAGCCCAAATCGCTGGGCCCAGGCAGGCCTTGCTTGGTGGATTCCTCATGAGTCAAAATTTAAACCTCAAACTTGTAACAAACTGTTGTCAAGACACAGCTGACTTAGGCAATCAAGATAACATTATTCAGCAATAACGTGGGTGAAACATACTCTAAGTGTGAATTAATAAGTCGGCTGACACCAGGCCCCAGATGTTTCCCACTCTGGCAATATGCCCAAAGTGATGATAAGCAGATTTACATACTTAACTAATATGTTTATTTAAAGGAAATTTCCAAATCCAAAATAACATCCAGATTTCGTAGTTGGCTGCAGATCAAAAGACATCCTATCAATAAAGACAGAATCCAGGATAAACCTTTTCAACATCTGCTTAAAACCAAACAACAGATTTGAGGGTTTTTGTAAAACTTAATTGCAGACAAATTTTACTGCCTCTTACATAAATATATATTTTCATGTCCCTGGGGTGGTTCTGAGCTCACCAATCCTCATGTTCACAATACACAACATTGTTCTTGTACCAGCACCGACAGCTCTGCCTTTATGGGGCCCTTCCAGTCTCGAGCTTTCTTCCAGCCTGAAGGACGAACAGACTTTCCCCCTCATCAGGAAAGTGGAGCGAAAGGCAGGGGCGGGAGCAGGAGCTTGGAATGCGGTAGAAAAGAAAAATCTGTTCCTCTCCCAACCAGTTAGCGTGTTGTTTTTTCATAATTACGGAAAAGCACTCATTTGCTCTCATTCTCCCTTCATTTTAGAGTGCTGCTCCTTTGAGTACCGATGTTTTTCTTTTTGTTGTGGTGGTGGTTGTTGATTCTGCAAGGGAAGGCTCAGTAACTGGATGGAAGTGTTACTAGGTCTCTGTGCTTGCGAAGGAGATGACGATCGGATGGGTGTCGGCCATATTAGCTCATATCCCTTCAGTGTGAATGAGTTCACTTTCCCTATGTGTTAACTGCCTGAAGTTGGACCAGGATTGTTGCGCACTGAGGCGTTTTTCCTACCCATTGGCCAGGGTTGTAATTGAACTAAGGATGTGCTTTAGAAACTCCCTTTTCCTGGGGATCTGTTTAGTGTCAGAGCCAATATTAGCCTCTTGACCCGGAGGCAGGGAGATTTGGAGAGTCAGAAGTCATCCATCTTTGCTCCCGCTCCATCCTTTGAACTTAGTAATGTTAAATTTTTTAGTCCAATCTCTTCATAGCCAAGATCAGAAGGATAGGTTGGTGGAAACATTCAAAGAAATACCAGCTAAAACAGCTGAGATACTATTTTCCTCCTCTCAGTTGGCAAACTTATTTCTAAATACTTCATTTAATTGTAGTTCAGATTTTTTCCAATAATAAGTGATACCACAGATAATTATCTCTGCATGAAACATGGATATCAAAATCCTTAAAATATGTCTAACCTTTGACCCAGGAATTCAACCTCTAGAATGCCTCTTAAGAAAATAATTATAGGGGCGCCTGGGTGGCTCAGTTGGTTGAGCAGCTGACTCTTTGTTTCGGCTCAGGTCATGATCTCAGGGTCATGGAATCGAGCCCCAAGCTGGGCTCCACGCTCAGTGCTGAGTCTGCTTGAAGATTCTGTCTTTCCCTCTCCCTCTGCTCCTCCCCCATGCATTCACTCTCTTTAAAATAAATAGGTAAATCTTTAAAAGAGAGAAAATAATTACAGATTTGTGCACAGATTTAACTATAAGAAACCATGACTCTGCTTATTATAAGAAAAGAAATATCACAAATGACCTAAATATCAAACAATTAAGATCAGTTAATTAAATGATGGTCCACAATTTATAAAATTATTCAAAATGAAGTAATAAAACTTAATGACAATGAATGGTGCATATATTGGTGAGTAAAAAAAAAAACAGATTGCAAAAAAGTGTGTGTTGTATTTTGCCATTAGTAGATAAACATGTACAGATATGTAATATGTAAATATCTTAATGATACATAACACAATTATGACAGGGGTGCAATCATAGGTGATTATAGATGTTTGCTTTTTTACTTATTTTATAATCTAAGTGTCCCACCCTGAACAACTACTATTTTTATGATTCAAAATCCTAAAAATATTGTGAAGGTTTTAGTTTTATATCAGTTGTCTAGAGGTATAATTTACATACAATGAAATGCATTCATCTTAAGTGTTCATTTCAATGGGTTTTGACAAATGTATGTGCCCTGTGTCACTGACAATTTAAGACACAGAACAATTAAAATATAGAATCACTATATAATTTCTACGCTAAAAAGTTCCTTGATGTCCCTTTGTAGTCAAACTCCTTCTCACCTCTGGCTCCAAGGCAACTTTCTGTCACTCCAGGAGGAGGGAACTGTGTCCCTCCCAAAATTCATATGTTGAAGACCCAACCCCCAGTATCTCAGTGATTGTGACCATATTGGGAGATAGGGCAAGAGGCAAATAAGGTAAGATGAGGTCATACGGATGGGCCCTATCCCAGTATGACTGTTGTTATAAGAAGAGGAGATTAGAACACAGACATGCACAGAGGGAAGACAGAAGGCGGCCATCTACAAGCCAAGGAGAGAGGCCTCTAAAGATACCAAACCTGCTGATACCTGGATCTCAGTCTTCTAAGCCTCCAGAATCATGAGAAAATAAATTTCTGTTGCTTAAGCCATCCAGTCCGTGGTGTTTGTATGTCAGCCTTAGCAATACAGACATCGTAATTTTTTTAAAAGAGTTTTGTATAATGGCATCGTACAGTATGTATGTTTGGCTTCTTTTGCATGGATTTAGCCTTGATGATGTGTGAATCTATAGATTACTCAATTATTTACTCTAATTTGTTGGGGATCCCCTTTTATTGCTGGGTGGTATTTCATTGTTTGGCTATACCACATTTTGTTTATCCATCCATCAGGTAATGGACACTTAGGCTGTTCCCAGTTTTGTGCTATTATGAATAAGCTACTATAAAATTCTTGTACAGGTTTTTTTTTCTTAGACATGTTTTCATGTGTCTTGGGTAAATATCCATGAATGGAACTGCGGGATCATGAGAGAAGTGCATGTTTAAAAGAAACTTCCAAACTGGTTTCCAAAGTGGTGATACCATTTTACAACCCTGCCAGCAACAGATGGAAATTCTAGTTGCGCCACATCTATTCCAATACTTTGTTTTCCAGTCTTTTAAATTTTAGTCATTCTAGTGGTTATGAAGTGGTGTGTCACTGTAGTTTAAATTTACATTTCCCTAATGGCCAAGAATGTGAGCATCTTTTAATGTGTTTATTGGTCATTTGCATATTTTATTTCGTGATCTGTCTTTCCAAGTCTATTGTTCACTATTTATTGGGTAATTTGTCTTTTATTATTGAATTGTAGGAGTTCTTTATATATTCTAGAAACAAGTCTCTGTCCGTTACATGAATTGCAACATTTTCTCCCAGCCTGTGGCTTTTCTTTACATTCTCTTCATACTGTCTTTCAAAGGGCAGAAGTTTTACACTTATTTTGCTCTTGAGAAAAAGAAATGACCAGTGGTGTTTTGTAAGAATTCAAGATCATCAAGATCATTTCATTTCAGCCTAGCCTCCAGTTTTCTGACTCGATTTCTATCTCTCTTGTCACATGGACTTTTCCTCATTAATTCAACTAACTGGTGCCGACTGGTGGAAGCTGGGAGCAGAAAAGGCAAATGAGGTGTCAGGAAGCCACAGGAAAAACAGAACAAAGCCTAACCCTCCCTGGCACTTCCTCTGACCTCTAGGAAGGGAAGCGCCATGTCTGCTGATGTACCTTCCAGTACTTTCTGGCTTCAACCTGACAGCAAGCAGTTTCCTTCATTCACAACTAACAAAAGTCCTTTTCAGGTATGATTTGGTGAGTGCTGTTATGATTCTTTGCCACAAGCAAAACAGAAAAATAGAGATCCTTCAAAATTCTATTAGAAAACAGACCTTTCAGGAAAGGCAGAATTAGGCTCTCTGAGCTAGAAGGCTAAACCATTCCTTCACTCCCCTAGAACTGACTGCTTTCTGCTGTGTGCCCCAAATGAACCCTACATACACATATGTCATCACAACTCAAAGTTTTATGGTGTGTATTTCTTTACATGTCCATCTCTTACCATCGCACCAGAAGCCCCTTGAGGACATGGCCATGCTTTGTCCTTCTTTGTACGTAAAGAGCCTAATACAGAATTGGCACAGCATAAGAGTTTGACGGATACTACCTGAATGAATAAATGAATTAATGAATGAGTGAATTAATTGTTTAAACCCAAACTCTGAGCTACCTCTTCTGGTTCCATACTCCACCTGATGAAATGTTTCACTCTGGAGTTAGACGGACCTGGAATCATACCTCAGCTCCATTTCTTGCCCCTGCATTACTCAAAGTTCTCAGCCTTTGAGCTTCAGCCTCTTCAACTTATTAAAGGAAAATGATGGTTATGATTATGACAATCACCTCATCGGTTTGTGTGGATTAAATGAGCGAACACAAGGTGTGTAACAAGTGTCTGGTTCATGGTAAGCGCTCTGTAAATGTTAGCTCTGATTATTGATAGGCTACATTTTATGTGACTCATGTCTTATAAAATCACTCTTTAATGTTTGCTATGGATAGAAGGTAATGGTAGTGGCGATGAGGATGATCAAATAACTATGGGACCAGGTGTCTTAGGTGCATTATATTTACTACTCTTCACAAGAACCTTGGATCATAGGGATTTTATCCCTGTTTTATCATGGTAACTGAAGGGACTGCATGAGGTCACTGAGCTAGTAAGTGATGAAGGCTGGGATTCAGGCTCAAGCTCATCAGATTCTAAGCTCCTTCAACATGGTCACTCTGTCCCTTTGCTCAAGAAGGTGCTCTTCAGAGGAGAGGATGCCTGTCACCAAGGAGGACAGTGTAAGTCACAGGCATGGAGTTGGCAGATTGCTCAGTCTGGAGGAATGGGGCCCGGCCAACTTTGAGGACCACCAGTTCTATCCTTCCCTCCCTTAGATACTATGTCAGGATTAACTTCTGCAGTATGTTGCACACAACACAAATAACAGGTGCTGAAATGTGATAGAATTTTTTTCTCTTGCATAAGGAAAGAGCAGAGATGTTTAGTCCAATGCTGGTATGGTTAGTTCCCATTTGCTCCCCCGCAAAAAGAAGTCAGGAGAAATGCTCTCCTTACTCACAGGGCCTGAAACTCCCTGATCCCACTAAGACACATCCGGACCCAACAAGTAGGTTAGCGCAGGAACCCACTTTGTCTGGGGACTTGGGACTCTTCTCCTCCACCTAGTGCCACCTTTCTGCTGGCCTAGGGAAAGCCTCCGCACCCTCAGGTAGCCCCACTATAGGCCACTGGGATCCCCAGCAGTACCAGATACAAAAAGCAGATCAAAATAATTCCACAAAGGCTCCGAAAACTGAATTGCTATTGGATATGTTCATCCTAGGATCATATCTCAGCTCCACCTCTTGCCAAGACCTGTGTGCTGAACCTGCTAAAATAAAAGATATAAATAAGACCCGGCATCTCCTAACAATAACAGCTACAAGTCCAGGATGCAATAGGAAACCATCATACCGAGAACCAAGAAAATCATGATGTGAATAAGAAAAGGCAACCAACACCAGCACTGAGCTGGATCAGATGCTGGAATGATCTGACAAGGATTTGGAAGCAGCCATCATTAAAATGTTTCAACAATCAACTACAAGTTTTCTTGAGACAAATTTATAAAAAACAGAAAATCTCAGCAAAGAAAAAGAAGTTAAGAAAAAAAGAGCCAAGTAGAAATTATAGACTGAAAAATATAATAATAGAAATAGAAAGGGCTTATCTCCAGCTGGGTCAGCACCTTCAAAGAACCCCAGAAGAACCACTCAGTGATTTCCAAATTTAAATTCACTAGATATTTCTTAGCTACAAGGGAGGCTGGGAAATGTAGTCCTTATGGTGGGCTGCCAGGGATAGATTGGAGTTTTGTTTATTGGGTAAAAGATAGGAATAAGTATTGAATTATTAACTACCCATGTCTACCACTGAAACAAATGGCTTATATGTGAGAATGAGACCAAGGCTCTGGGAGTTAGTATTGGAATATGGACTTATTATTAAAAAGACTACAGAAATTGTGTGGCCGTTAAGGAGGATGATGAATTTTTGGTTTGGGTGGCATGATCCACAGTTACCACGATTCCTAAGAGCTGGCATAAAGACAACTTGATGTGACCTAATGTCACTAACACCTCAACAGGCTCACCTTCTCAGGAAAGGCCACTTAATTACCTGATTAATTTGCTCATCTTAATTAACTTGTCCCTACTGTTGATAACCTTGTATTGATTGCTCTGCTGGTAGTAATTAGAAAAGTGGTAGAGGAGTAAATGGAGAAGCCACAAGGAGGAAAAATAAAGCATGCACTCCTGTCTCTCAGGACTCTACCCTCTAGACTTTGAGCTCAACACTTTTGTATCTCCTTCTGGGTAAATATGTTAGAAATGCAAGACATTTTTTTCTGGTAATCATTTCTACCTACTCCATACTCCTTTTTTTTTTTTTTAAGATTTTATTTATTTATTTGACAGAGAGAGAGACAGTCAGCAAGAGAGGGAACACAAGCAGGGGGAGTGGGAGAGGAAGAAGCAGGCTCCCAGCAGAGGAGCCTGATGTGGGGCTCGATCCCAGAACGCTGGGATCACGCCCTAAGCTGAAGGCAGATGCTTAACGACTGAGCCACCCAGGCACCCCTACTCCACACTCTTTAGAGGATCTGCCCTTGTCTTTTCCTCAAGGACTCTGCTCACATACCCCCCCCTACCCGCCATGGTTCTCCATACGCAACTACAGCTGAGTGGTCAATGGATGAGCCCAAAACCTAAGCTGGACCAATTACATTCTATTTCCGATTTTTGAATTGGAGCATGAAGAAACAGTATCAGTTAACTTTGGGTGCTGAAACTGTACCATTCCATAGATTAGGAGGGTGGCCAGGGCAACCATTTTGTGGCAGCCATCTTGGACCTTGTATTCTATCAGCAACCAGAGAGAGCTGGTCAGTCAAGCTCACCAGACTCCTAATGGCTTTACAATTCCTGGTCCCAGTCTCTTGTCTCCTAGCCATACTTCTTACTCTGGGCTTTATATGATACCTTTGATTCTTTTAAAAAGTTTTTTTTTGTACATAAGTTCACTCAATTTTGTTGCCATTTCTTGCAACCCCGTGAGCCCCTAATATAGTAAAACATTCTCATTATTGACTTCTTTCCATTTTAGCCTGAACACCTCTGGTGAAAATGCGTATGTAAGGGACCTATGAAAAATCAGTAAAATGGGAGTTCCTATCAAAAATATATAAACCGAGAACAGATTGTTGGGTGGCAGAGACCAGAGGTGGGGAGTGGAAGAAATGGATGAAGGTGGTCAAAATGTACAAGCTTCCAGTTATAAGATAAATAAGTTCTGGGCGTGTAACATACAGTGTGGTAACTATAGTTAATGACATTGTGTTGTATATTTGAAAGTCCCTGAGAGAGTAAATCTGAAAAGTTTGAATCATAACAAAAATAATTGTAACTATGTGAGGTGATGGATGTTAACTAAACTTATTGTGGTGATCATTTTGCAGTGTATACATATATCAAATCATTATGTTGTGGACCTTACAGTTATACAATACTATATGTTAACTATATCTCAATGAAACTGGGAAAAAATGTGTGAAGTGATAAACTGTTCTGGTTTCCATTAGGCCCAGTGCTCTGCCTAACCCTTTCCCACCCATTAACTCAGGTTCTGCCTGCCATTAACATGTCACCATATCCCTACTGACTTCAGTCCTTTGGGACCCCCCTAATTCCCTATCCCACCCAGATTCCCAGAACACTATTGCCTCCCAGAAGTAATCATAGTCAACACTTAGTGCCCATTATTTTGGCTTGGGGCCATGGCCTTACAAAGCTGGTATTGAAGTAATGCTCTCCTACCTAATTTGATTGAATTGAGTGTTCCAGTAAGACTGGTGATGCTTTCCTTGCTACAGGGTCCATCCTAATGAGCAAATGCTGCCTCTCTTTCACAGAAGGCTGCAAATGTGGGCCTGTAAAGAAAATCTTTACAATCACGTCTTGGTGTCTCAGAGATCACCCAACATAATTACACATGGGACTATGCTGGGAAATACTAAAACCAACCTAACTTAGAATGCACATATGGCTTTCGTATACTATTGTGGCATCACACTTTGACTATTTCCTCAAACTTTGACTATTTATTGAGAATATGAGAGAAGTGGAAGAGCCAACACAAATTTAAAGCTGCCTAATCAGTGAGACAGAGTCATGACCATCTGGAGTCTCGTATTCCCAACACCTTTGTCTAGAGTCTTCCTAAGCACTGCCTGAGTTTGTACAAGTCACATAAACAAGAATAACTCCAAACTTTGTTGAGAAGAATGAGGGCATTGTTACAAAGAATGACCAGTGTGGCAGAAATTCATATGCTACTTATAACTCTTTGATAGCTACCCAGTGCCAAGGGTTTTTACCAGTCCTGATACAGCAGAAATCTGGAAGCTCAGAAGACTGAAGAGCCTCATCATAGCCTTGAACTTTCACACAAGAAAAAAACTAACTCCTCCTTTGTTAAAACAACACTTTTTGGGGTCTCTGTTCCTAGAAGCTAACCGAATCCTCATGAATACACATACTTCTGTGTTGACAAGTACGTGTCTACAACATCATTTAAATGGCAGCATGGTATTCCAGGATAGGGAAAGACCACAACTTACTCATTCAGCCAACTATTGTAGGATGTTTAAGCTATTTCTGACATCTTTCTAGGTTAAATAAGGCATGGTGATCACCCTAGTAGTGAAACATCCAGGCACACCCTCAGATATCTTTTGGGAGAAACTGTTAAACTAGTTTATGTACACCAGTTTGGCTGGCCCACCTAAACTATTGCATATATTTAAAATTTTTTGAAACTTACTTCCAACATTCTTCTTCAGAGAGGTAGTACCAAATCATTCTTCTACAAAACTTGCAGGAAGTGGTTTATGGATAGTCTCAACACACTGATGCTATTTTTTTAAAAATCTTTGACAATTTAATTTATGCTGGACTTTTGCAACCCACCCACAGTAGTGTGTTATCTCTTTAGTAATAAGTATCCTTTCCCCATCACCACCACCACCACTACCAGTTTCTCTGCACTAGGCTTAGCAGCCCCACTTATACTCCTACCACCCTCACTTCATTCATCTAATATTATTGAGTACCTATTTTCTACCAGCATTGTGATAGCTATTGATGGTATAAGGATGGACAAGACTCACAAGATCCCTATCTTCATGGAGCAGATTATCCCTGCCACCATTCACAGAGCTGACTGTCTGCGCTCAGGATCTGCCTCCATCCCAGTACATTGTGGAAGCAGATCTCTCTCCCTAACCCTAACCCATGGGCACTCAATTGTTGGCCATGAAGATCTTCACAGACATTGTCTTTTTAATCTGGTTGATCATAATGGGAGACAGTCACCATGGGAACACTATAATGGGCTACTAATGAGTAATTTGGGTGTTAGATATGTGGTCCAAGTATGCTAGAGGAGACTCAGCCTTTACCCCACAGGAGATGAAGTTTTCCTGAGTGCAGTCCCTCAGTTGTAGATGGTCTTCTCTCTCAGACACCCAAATGACTTCAACTATATGGACAAGGGTCCGTCCTTCAACTCCTGCCACCTAACTAGCCTAAGGAGGTCAGAGCTCTGGAATGTTGTAGGAGTCACAGGATCTCTAAGGCAGATGAGATCATAGAGGAAATGGAACATAACCCATCTCCTGTCTAGGAATCTCTCCAATATCCATCTTTCACACACCCGGACTCTATAGTAGTTGTCCTCCATTTCTGTAGTTTTCTAGAGCAGATACATAGTGGAACATGACTCAGAAGCCATGATCCAGATGCAGCCAGAATCAGACCCAGTCTGATTTGAAGCAGTGACCTGACAATGGCTTTAAATAAACTGAGATCTATGGATTCTTGGCCAGACCCCCAGTCAGGTCACATGGGTTTGTATCTTGCAGATTTTATAGGAAAAAATAATGTATAATTCAAGAGCATTCCAAGTACAAGAGGATAGTGTGTGTGTATGTATGTGTGTGACTGTGTACATTTATATGCATGAGGATGTGTTTATGAAGGGGGAGTTTCTTTGAAAACCACCTGGCAAATACAGGTGAATGGCCCTTACCATATAAGTGCATGCAAGTCTCTTTCATTTTGCTGCTTTCCATAGGAGCAAAAAAAAAGTCATTGAGCTCTTCCGTTTTCATTCTTGTCTGTTCCCTGATGGAAGATAAGTTCTCCAGGAGCAAGGATCTTGTCTATCTTGCTTGATACTACCTCCACATAGCCTAGAATGGTGCCTGGCATACAGTAGGTATTCAAAAATTAATGTAAACATACTCATCACATTTCATTCACACAACTACTCTGTGAGGAGAACTCTGTTATTCATTTCTTCATTCGACAGCTTTCTTTGAGTGTCTACTATGTGCCTGATACTATGCCAGCCACACACCATAGTTAATCATCTTCCTCCTCCCTGCCAGGTGCCTTTTGGGGCCTAAATGTAACATGGGAGATGGGAATATGCCCTTGTTAGCAGGTTTTACAGATACTTGGCATTTTATCCGTCCATTCAAACCCATTTTGGAACAAGGGAGTGGAATAGAGATATTTGATTTATTACTGACAATGTGGAAAAATTCAGTCTTCCCCCAACACACACACACACTCCCATTCACACAAATGAGATTCAGTGGAACGGATTTACTTCCAACTACTCTACATTCATGCCCCCCTCTGCTCCCAGGGCAGGCAGACAGGATCCCACCCAACTCATGCCCACATCTCAATTTTACCACCTCTTCCCTTCCTCATAGAGTCTCAGCTTAGACTGGGCCTCGCCTTGCAGAGGATAGGCCTTTCTCATCCCAAGCTGGGGTCTCCAAAGGGGGTTGTACCTCCAGCCAGGAACCAGGTGAGAAAGTCAGAAGTATGCTGGAGGCTCAGTATTCTCAAGGAGAAGTGAGAAGAAGGGGTCCCGAGAGGGTGAAGTCTCCTGCAGCCGGCTCACTGGTGGTTGGCACCTAGGTTTGATAGAGCTGGCTTTGGGGCCTGGGATCAGGCTCATTGCCATCTCAACAGATGGGCACGTGGGTAGATAGCCAACAGATAATGTATGAGCAACAAATGTGTTTGTCGAGGGCAGTTTTTCCAGGGAAAAGCATCAAAGCAGGCTCATCCTGAGACACCACACCTGTGCTCCTCTTCTGTCTAAAAACCTGCTAGAAGCTCATGTCCCAAACATGGGGGAGGGGCCTGTACAATTGCTATCTAATTCCTGCAGGAGGAAGGAAGGTGTGGCTCCAGGGAGCACAAGGAGAAAGACTCCCCCAGGGAGGCAAAAAAGATGCCAACACCTATTTTCAATGAAGGCAGTTGGAGGGAGTGAGGTCAGACACAAAGACGATCCCCATGGGTTTGTCTACATTTCTCCCTCTTACAGCTGAGAAGTTGTGAAAAACCCATTTTATGACGCTCACGTAGCCATGGTGAGCTTTGAGGAGAAAACGAGGAATGTGGAAAACATTGACAACTGCCCTGGAATCTTCTCCCGGGGAAATGAGAAGCTCTGTCTTCATGAGGCATAAATTATGCATATCATGACTAGCGTCCAGAGGTAAGAAACGCATAGCCCATGTGCAGACACTGCTTTATCCTATGTGCCCAGGAGACCCCACTAATTGGCTACAACGTATTCAGTATTTTCTCACGAATCCAAGGCAGGACTTCAGATCTTTTTACAAATTTTATTATCTAATACATTCACAGGGTGCAAAATACTAAAGTATATACTTGAGAAATCGCCCTCCTGCCCTGACCCCCAGCTACTGAGTTCCCTTCCTCAGACTGGGACCAAGGGTGCCCAGACAACATTCTAGCTTTGAGAGGACATAGCACGGGAGATGATTTCCCATTCAGAATCTAGTCTTTCAGTTTCAGAGAAGTGGCTCACTGACATTTTTCCTGCTCCAGTCTTGGTCACCCAATGGTCAGCTGGGACAGAGCAGAGGTAGCTCTGTGGCAATGCTATAGGTCCATAATACTGATTTTCAATTAGATGGGCACCTCTGTGCCCACAATGCTCCAGACGCTCCTGAGTAATGACTGGGCTTCTCAGGGGCTGATGTCTACAGAGCAGGGTCAGTGCCACTCGACAAGCCTTTGCCAACTAGACTTTCTCATGCGCTTCTTGAGGCCTGCTCTTGGGGACGAGGATCAGATGCCAAGCTGGAAAATTTCACTGGGCTATGACTGTTGACAAAGCGTTGAGAAAACAAAAAGCAGAAAAGCAAGCACTGGACCAGGAACCAGAAGATTCTGGGTCCTTCTCCCCATTCTGTTATCTCCTAGTTGCTGTGACCTTGGAAACATCACTTCCCATTTCTGGCATAAAATGAGGGGGCTGCATTGAAGGGAAGTAGGAGGAGTGGTTATATCCATGAGCTTTAGAGCTAGACCTTCTAGGTGTGAATCTCGTCACTGGCACTCACCAGTCTTGTGATCCTGGACAAGACATGTAACTTCTCCTAACCTTCGTGTCCTCCTAAGTAAAGTGAGGATAATAATAGTCCCTGCCTCATGGAGTTATTGTAAGAATTGAATGGGCTCACAATACATTTAAGCTGGGTGGCATAATGCCTAAAACATGCTAAGCACTCAGTCAATGTTAGCTGTTATTATTATTACTTTTAAATATTTTATTTATTTATTTGAGAGAGTGAGATAGAGCATGAGTGGGGAGGAGAGGGAGAAGCAGGCTGCCTGAGAGCAGGCAGCCAGATGTGGGCCTCGATCTTAGGACCCTGGGATCATGACCTGAGCTGAAGGCAGATACTTAACAGACTGAGCCACCCAGGCGCCCCAGCCATTACTATTTTATGATGACTTTCAAAAGTTCCAGGATAACATGGGGATTTTATAGGAAATTAACTATTTATCCAGAGGAATTAACTATTTTTTAAAAGATTTTTGTTTATTTATTTGACAGAGAGAGACAGCCAGTAAGAGAGGGAACACAAGCAGGGGGAGTGGGAGAGGAAGAAGCAGGCTCCCAGCGGAGCAGGGAGCCCAACGTGGGGCTTAATCCCAGAACCCTGGGATCAGGCCCTGAGCCGAAGGCAGACGCTTAAGGACTGAGCCACCCAGGCGCCCCATTAACTATTTTTATGCCAATGCTAATGATGACAATTGGCTACTAAGTTATTTGAAACTTCTCTATTTGCTATTGCTGCCACCCCCATACTCCAAAGGTAGAAACATTAATTTTGCCACCAACGATTAGATTTAGAGATGTTGGTGAAGGTAACCTGTTTCCACCAATAAAGCTTTCACCTTGACATCAAAATCACTTAGGTCAACAAAGAAATGAGAAAGTGTCCATAGGGAAGCCAGGCATTTGAGTTTTCCACACTGAAGATAGGGCCATGGTTTTTGTTCTTAGTAGGTGAAATGTAGACCTGTTTGGTGGTGGGAAGGTTTGATCCCCATGTTATCAAAGTAGCACCAGCTCCATTAAGACTTTTACTTGAGCTGTATCATCAATGTCTCTGAGTTGAACTGTGTCCCCCAGAAAGATATGTTGAAGTACTAACCCCCAGAACCTGTGCCTCTGACCTCTTATTTGGAAACAGGGTCTTGGCATATGTAATCAAGTTAGGATAAGGTCATTCTGAGTTAGGGTAGGCCCCAATACAATGTGACTGGTATCCCTATAAGAAGAAAAGAGATGCGGACACACACGGAGAATGCCAGGAGATCAGAGAGGCAGAGATTAGAGTGGGGTGTCTATGAGTCAAGGAAGCTAAGAGAAAGACATGGAACATAATTTCACCTACATCCTTCAGAAAGAGCACGGCCCTGCCAACACCATGTTTTCAGAATTTTAGCCTCTAGAACTGGAGAGAGAATCAATTTCTCTTGCTTTAAGCCATCCAAGTTTGTGGTATTTTGTTACAGCAGTTCTGGGAAACGAATACAGTTCCTGATGAAGGTGAAGATGGGGGAACTGATTAAAAAAAATCAAGGACAGAGAAACAAGGTCTTTGGGAACATATATGACCATTTCTATTTGCACATATTGAGATCATGGTGCCTGGAACAACCATGCCAAGTGTCCCACTAACCTTATTCCCATTTCAGGGTCCACCTGGCTGTCTCCTCACAATGGAAATCACATTTAAGATAATCCCAATTGTAAGATGCATCATTACCATGTACCACTAAGAAAAAAAAAAAGATACTAATTAAACTCTGACCCCACAGTGATGGAGAGACACATCCCAACCCAGAGATGCTAAACTGTGGGGAAAAAAGTACGTCTTAGATGCAATGAAATATGGTAAAATTTTCCATAATAATGATTGCATGCGGAGTTCTGTTCTGTTCTTGGAGCAATTTCCCGACCGCTGTGAAGACCAATACGGAGGTTACAGTGCTTGCCCTGAGCATGGTTCCAAGTCTACGAAGGTCCCACATGTAGAGTGGAGGGACAGAGCAGGGAGCCAGGAACTGCGGGTAGTGGATAATGTAGTCTGTAACAGGAAATGTTCCAGCCATTTCTGAAACCCATGATGACATCACCGAACCTCAGGACCCTTGCATAAGGTCATGTGGCCCTATTGTATTTCACAGCTTATGTTTGGAGAGAGCTTCCCACCTACAACACAATTTCACAGGGACTCTCGCATTTCCTTTCGCCTCAGCACAATGCTTTAAGGCAGGTAGTTGAGGGAAGTTAAATGCCTTTAGGTTTTGGTGAATTAAATGACTTGCCCAAAGTCACATGGCTGATTATTGTCATAGCTGGAATGTAAACAAGTTCTACTAATGCCATGTCCAGACCTCTCGCTACCCACCCAATTGACTAGCGCCTAACCCAAGTTAATTACAGAGCTTGCTGATTACAGATTCTATTGGTAAATAGGATTAAATTGAGACAAATTCGGGCTGAACATTCTGGAAGATTCCAGAAAAAAATGAACAAATGTTTGTGTGCCCTTGAGAGGATCACCTAACCTCTTGGCTTCTGACTCACTCATTGGAGGCCCCCCAGCCACCTTGTCCCCCGTTTTGATTCCAAAACCTCTTCATGTAAATGAGCTATTGAGCCAGTGAGAGAAAAAGTCTGGGCTCCTTTGGGGGTGTATTTTGGAGCACTTGACTGTTTTCTTAAAGCTTGGGGAAGAGTAAGCAGTAATCAATACTGAAATCTGCCTGAATCTCAGAGGCTCGATGAAGGTGCTTTTGAAGCACATCACAGAGCTTGATTTTCTGTTATTTAGTGCCAAAAGTTATTACCTCAGCAGCAGTGCAATGTCTAATTTATACCAAATTGTTAGCTGAAATCTATTAAAGTTTATTAGCACCGCCTCAGAATACAGTAACATCTCACTGGTTCTGCTCGTGTTTAAATTGACCAGCTGGTTTAACTCTATTAGCTTTGAGGCTGAGATAAACTTGAGTCTGCAGAAGCTATCCACGGCGCTGGGGGAGAATGAATACAGATGAAGCTCGGGGTATTTGGGGTGTCAGGTGCTACCAGATTGCTACAGGCTTCATCTCTCTCAATGTGGCCGTGACCCCGTTAGTCCATTACCAATGGAATGGGGAGCTGTCCTCAGAATTCAGAAAGTAGTTGTCAATGTGATGGAGTTTCCAGCAGAGAGGGAGGCTGGCAGCCCACCACGGTGACTTGGAGGAACCCAGATTGAGACAAGAAACTGCTTTTTCCAGACGTTTCCCCATTGCCTGCAAATTCATGACTTCTAGAGGGCACTTTGCAGCTGGATGGAGGGACGACAAAAGATCTAAGGCTGCCGAGAGAGATGTTCTGACCTTGGGTCCATCCTACCTGTCCTCAGGGTCAGGACCTTGAAGAAACCAGACCACAAACCTATGAAAGCATTGGAGTAGCGGCTGACTGACCCTCTACAATGGTATGCAGCGTTTGGTTGCTTTGAACTGCCCGGAGCAATGAGATTCCCAGCCTTAACAGTCACCCAGATCTGGTTCGAGGACTGACCTCATTGCTCACTATCTGCACAATCTTGAAAAAGTGACCTAAACATTCCCGGTCCCAGTTTCTTCTTCATAAAATGGCTTTTTTGGTGAAGGTCCCAGTGTTGTACGTAAGTGCCCAGCACAGCCTCAGTAACACCATAAATACGTAATCAACATTAATTTCCTTCTCTTGACTTCTGCTTAGTAGTTCATAGCCGTTCAGTTGTCAAATGTATAATTCGGTTAATTATATTTTCATTTCGCTCTATACTTCATCTTGGCTCCCTTATATTCATTATCTTTTTCAAGTCTGGAAGGGACCCAGAATAGTAGGTAGAGCAGGAATTTATAACCCTCTTTGTCACAATAGGAAGTCCTTGATTTAGAGAGGTGAAGAGACCTGCCCAGTGTCACACTGTTAATGTACAATGAGGTAAGAAGGTGAGGTTCTTAAGTCCTGCTCCAGCATCCTTTGCACCTTCCCACGTGGTCATTATGTGCCAGAGTTCTGTCAGGGAGAGATGCTTCAGAAAAGCCACCAAAGCCCATGCCTACATCAGGGTTAGAGGCAGCAGAAACAAAATTCTCAATCCCTCAGAAGCACCTAGAACAGAACTCAACACATAAGAGGTGCTTGTTCTGTGTTGCCCAAAGGAATGAGCTGATGAACCAAAATACATTCCCTCTATTGGGATCTCCAGAATGAACCTGGGGAGAGGGGATGAAAGAAGCTATGTTAAAGAAGAGGCAGAGCGGGGAGGTGGTAGAAAGACCTGGAGTTTCCCAAGTATGTGCCCATGATCGTTCAGGAGGCACACCAAAAGCACGCTCTGTTCTGAATCACAGGCAGCCCCATCAGGAGTGGGGGAGAGAAGACACCCGGGGTGCTGGGCTGTTAGTGCCCGAGAGGCAAAGCTCTCCAACGGAGTAGTCATCCCCGACTCCACACGTCCTCTACCCAGCTCTTGACACCAAGCCGGCAGCACTTGACCCTCTTTGAGACCCCGTGAACTTGTTCAAGACACTGTGTCCCTGTACCTAGCACATGGTCTGACTGCAAAACCGGCTTTTCTGTGGTAAGTGAGTGATGTAAAAAAAAGCAGATATTATTAGCTCCACTTCACAGCTAAAAAAAAAAAAAAAAAAATGATGCCCAGAAAAATGACCCCAATGGAAGGCTTTCAGAAGCATTCCTTCAGAAACATTCATTAAATAATTTAATACCTACTCTATGCCAGCACTGTCCTAGGTATGGGGGATGCCAGGATCACAGGGCACACGGTGTGTCTGCCCTCCCAGTGCAGGAAGACAGACCCAAAGTGGAAAGTACACCCACATCGCACAACTGAATTGTGGTGTGAGGAGATTTAACCAAAGATGGAGACAGAGAACGTTTGTGGGAATTTAATCCAGGCAGTATGATCCTAAAAGACCCACCTAAAATAACGGGGAGTTAAGCTGGGATCTAAAGGATAATAAGAAACCAGACAGAGAAAGGGTGACTGGTGGAAGCAGCAGGAATGTTCCATGTAGAGAAACACCCACTTAAAAGCCTGATTTAAAGAGTCGAGGGAGTGAGCTGGGGACGGAATTTGAGAGAGAGAGAGCAGGATCACATGCAGCTTGATAAGTTGTGGGCTTTATTTTAAGTAAAATACCCCGATGGAATGGCATTAAACAAGGAAGTGACATGATTCATTTATAATTTAAGGAGACCACCCTCTGCTGCTGGGTGAAGAGTGGGTGGGAGAGGGGACAAGGATGGAAGCAAGTTGGCAATTGGGTGGCCATTCCAGCTGGGGCAGGGGTGGTGGTGGCTTGTCTTGGGCTGGTCGAGATGGAGCGATCTGAGAGGAGACTTGGCCAGAATCTAAGCCAGGGAGGGCTACAACTAGAAGTAGAGCCCAGGTGTCCTGACTGTCCATTTGGGCTTTTTAAACTGAACGCACTCTGACGGTGTATGGGCCCTGGGGCAAAAGAAGATGGCGGGCAGGGACATGGAAAGGTCATTAGGAGAATTTGTCTAGAACACTGTGTTCAAACCAGAGTCCACACACATTATTCTCTCTAAAAAAAATTTTTATTGTCACATGCAATTCCAATGACGAGCAAAAAGAAATCAATAGAAGCTCATGGTGGGTGATTTGGATGACCACCCTCTAATCAAGTTCGGCCACACCAGTTCAGAAAGGACTTTTGCAGGTTTTATTGACCACCACGCACGCTCCAAGGACTATTACCTTTGTTCTCCTCAGAAAACAATAGAGAAGAATCCAGTGCATCAATTCGCATGGGATGATAAATTCATGCCAAGTGATGAGAAAGAGAGGGAAGGAGTAGTGTTGGTCTTTGAGGTCTTCTACCCCAGGAAAACATGTACCAAAGCCCAAAATACGAAAGTATGACAAAGGGGGGATGCATTTCGGCAAAAGACCACAACCCATCATATATAATAGTTTTAATTTGAATTTTATTGGATCTGCAGTGATGTTTGTGTTTAATTTCTAATTTGTTTTGGTTTTATATTTGGCTAAAGCCACAAGCACAACATTTTATATCTGATTTTACATTTATGTATATTATTAACATTTTAATAAAAATAATTTGTCATCTCATTGGTGTCCATGATGCTTATTTTCTTCTCAAAAGAGTCTATGTCTTACTCAAGTTTGGGACTCCTGGTCTCGACCAAAGGGAAATCGAACAATGGGCCACGCTGTGTAGGGTTCATGAATTTCCTTTCAAGGGGGGGTGAGGGAGAAGAAGCACCAGGAAGGCGGATCATCTGCCCTTTCTGGTACGTCTCCCAAAAGGTGCAACTCCCTGTCTCCCGAAAGTTAGGTTTAAAATGGGTTTAAATAGTGTGAACTTGTTACTGTTAATTCCTTATTACAGCGGTGGAGATGGGGGCAGCTTCTCCCTCTTCAGGTAAAAAGCAGATTATTATCCTCACAATCCCTTAAGAAGTCAAGGACTGCGCTCTATAAAAACTGAGTCTGTGTAAAGCTAGACCTTGCACTCAGTAGAGAGAGCTGGGCACGTTATATGGAGAGGCGGCAGGAGCTGGGATGGCTGGCTCTCATTCTCCCTCTCAGCCTCATGTGAAGTGGCTGAGCTCATCGGCCCCTCTTACGTTTGTCTTTTCCTCATCTTTGTTGCCTCCTCTCTAGTTGAGCTCTCCCAAGATGAGTGTGCCTGTGACGTGAGTTGGCTATACACGTAGTGTTAGGACTCGAAGGATACAGTACGGGGCATTGTTAGGTGGTGGAGAAAGGTCAGTAACAAGTGGCATTTTCTATGTGGCACCCAAGGCATTCAAGGTGAGGATCCTGGGGCTCTGGGTGGGATGACTTTTCAAAGAGATACGTATCATCTTTACCCAAAAGGTATGCGAATACAGAACACCGCTCCTTGGCTGTGAGCTTGGGCATACGGAAACCCCAGCACCTGAAAAATTGGAGGCCGCTCGTCAGAGGAACCCAAC
The DNA here is from genome assembly GCF_017311325.1 of Ursus maritimus. Taxonomy (NCBI): domain Eukaryota; kingdom Metazoa; phylum Chordata; class Mammalia; order Carnivora; family Ursidae; genus Ursus; species Ursus maritimus. Next base: position 10,672,508 of record NW_024424341.1, read on the forward strand.
CAGGAAAGTGCGGCTGGAAAGAGAGAGCAGAAGACAGGTGATGTCTGGACCGTGTCTCTTGTCTACCCAGCTTCAGGATGGACTGTCCTACGCAGTTCAAGAGAAGATAAAAGCCAGGTGTGTCGCCTGGGGTGGGGGGTGGGGAGATGGCGCCTCCAACAGATTTCCTTTGCTTTGCTTCACGCATCACCACTGACCTCTATCATTGCCCATTTGCAAGGCACACAGAGCACCTCCCTGCGCCGTTGCTTTTTAGGTAAACATTAAACCGTGCTGTACATGGAGAACAGCCAAAGCGTTCGAGAATTCATCAGCAGTGGCGAACCTGAGTGTTTCCATGCGATGCAAATTGCTTTGGCTTCCACGCTGCTCCTGTTGCTTCAAGTGCTGATGGTAAATAGCCTTCCTTGGGATTACTATCAAGTATTCATTTTAACAACATTAATTTACAGCGTGTTATCCCACTTTACATTGTGCGACATGACTTATTCACAGAGTCGGCCCTTTGGTGACTGATATTTATTCATTTGATTCACTGTACTTGCTTGCGATTTTTAGGTTAATGGGACCCGGACTGGAAAAAAAAGATTGTGCGTTGGGTTGTTTGGGTGGGACTCACTCCTGGCAAAGGCGGCAATGCCTCCTGAAAAATCGGTGTCTTTCTGGGTGGGTGGTGGAGAGGGAGAAGGTTGTTAGAAGGGGCTGAGTCAAGTCAATTTCCTTGCCTAAGGACTTCCTGAGGCCGGAACACTGAGGAAGGAGCAGCAACAACGCGAATACTCCTTATCGTCATCTGCATTGTTCAAGTCCCTCTCTATCTATTATCCTCCTGATAACCCTGTAGGGTAACTATAACAGACAGTTCAAGAGTATGGGACCTGGGGACCAATCGCTGGGGTTGAAACTTGGCTTTACCATTTACTAGCCAAGTGACCGTTCTGTGCCTCAACTTCCTCATCCTTAAAATGGGCACAGCAATCAGTAACGACACCGGGTTGTTGGCAAGTAGAGTTGTTACACTAAAACACTTAGAACAGAGTTGACACACGGATGAGGGTAGTTGATCCATGGTCCTTTTCTTCCCTCCATGCACATGGCTGGACTGCCTTTCTGGGTGCTGGAGCTCAGGTGTGGCCACACGACTTGTTTCGGCCAATGAAGTGAAAGAGGAAGAATAGCCATGGTGCTGCTAGGGGAAGACCCTGTGATGCCCTTTCCCCCCACTGCAGGGACCGTGGACACCCGCGCCATGATGGAGCTCCAACAGCCAAAGTGCTAGAGAAAGGAGATGTGGAGTGGAGGTCCCAGCCGACTAAGGATGTAGCATGAGCAAGAAATAACCCTTTGTGATTATCAGCATTATTTTATTTAACTGAGCTGTAACCCAACTTACCTAGCTGACAGAAAGCGGTCTATCAATGTTAAGTGTCATTAGTGTCATTATTTTTCTTTTACAGAAGAAAAATCTGAAGCTCAGAGTCATGGTCCCAACATCATCACACAGCAACTCTGGGACGGAAGCCGAATGAAGCCCCAGGTCTTAAAGTGGATCCTAAGGGGAAGGCAACGGCACTAGACTGGGTACCGCTACACAAGTGCCAAGAACAGGCTTCACAACTTCCTGGCTGTGCCTCAGTTTCTTTATCCATAAAATGGGACTAATAAAATACTACCTAGTGCAGGGGATTAAGGGAGGATTAAATGAGATAATACATGTGGATGCTCATAGGAGTATCTGGAATATACTTGATGACAGTAATGTTGGCTATTATTATTACTATCATTAATATTATTAAGGACTAATTATTTTGTAATCTTAATATCACCTGGTCTCATCAGTCTGTGAATCCAAGAACTTATATTTATATAGATATGTAAGTAAATAACAAAGCCAAACCCAAGGCTCTTAATTGCTGTCATGTTTGCTGCATCCTTATTCTGGAATTTCAGTCTGCTATCCACTTGCACACGGCCAATTCCTCCTACTATTAAATATCTTCTCCACCTGGAAGCCTTTCCTGCTGACTCCCACCCCAGACTATTATATGCCCCTGCAGAACCTCATACTATACTTTCATCAGCCACGTCTGCCTCTTTTTACCATTGTCCAAGGTCTGTCTTCCCTACCAGACTGGAAACTCCTTGAAGGAATCTGTTACGCTCACACCACTAGGGGCTCAATATTAATTCGTAAGAAGAAATAAACAAACAAGAAACAAGGGGACAAATGAGATGAGCAGCCATTCACAAAAGAAATGCATTCAGCCAGCAAACATGGGAAATGGTGCTCAGCCTTGCCACATATTGAAGAAGTGTATAAAAGCAACAGTGAGATATTCTTTTCACCTTAAAGATGGGGAAAGAAAACCCAACACTGATAACATTAAGTGCAGGAGAGGCTAGGGAAAATAGAGCAGATTCAAACTCTATCAAAACATTGGTACAATATTTTGGATGGTAAATTAGCAGTATCTATTACAACGCTGAAAGTGAGCTAATAATTCTATTTCTAGGCTTCCATTCCACTGAAAAGTTAGCACGAGTATGTAAAGATGTACATTCAAGGATGTTCATTGCATTAGTTTGTTGTTAACAAACAAAATTGAAACAGTCTAGAATGCCTGTCTCTGGGTCATTGGTTATGTGAAATGTGATGCTTCTATGCAATGGAATATTACATCATAAGGTCAATTTTTATTGCATGACTCATTAAAGTAGGAACGTGGTCGTGTTCACCACTATGATCCCCATAGTGATTTTGCTTTCTTTTTGCTACTTTTCTGAATGTGTCATATAAAACCTTTTTTTCACATAATGAGTGATTATTGTTTGACTGAACAATCCTAAGAGGGAAAATGAGGAACTGAGACCTCTCCAAATTCTCACCCATATATTTGTATAGTCCTCAAAGAAAGTCTCCCCTTTAACCCCTACCCATAAAATAGATAAAGAAGTAGGCATGCAATAGATGCTAATTGATGGAAAGAGGGAGGTTGCCTATACTAGCACTTTCTGGTTTGAGTTCAGCCAGGCAAATATCCTAGCCCATGAGACTGGATGAGGTGGGCGGAAGAAAGCAAGATGTTCCTCTAAAAGATCACCAATTTGTGGACACTCTGTCAGTGGCTCATGGACACCATGATGTCCCAGGAACCATGGCGAATTAAGTGGACCTTGATATGAACCCCAGTTCTAACACAAACTGTGTGACTAGGAAAAGTTTTTTTCAATTTTCTGAACTCAGTTCCCTTATTTGGAAAAGGAGAGTAATAGATGAGTCGGGGTACTTAGCATTTGCTACTGTCATAAGCAAACCCAGTTTCAATAGCCGGATACAATCCCAATTTATTTCTTGCTCACATAGATTCAACATTGATGTTCCCAGTTGGGTGGCTGTCCCAGAAAGCTCTCAGTCCAGCAGAATATCTTAAACAGAGTCCCATAGAAAGCAGACACCGAGCAAAAGACTGATGTGCAAGCACTTTATGGGGCACCACAATCGCAGGCAGCAGGGGTGCAAACTAGCAGCATGAAGCAGGTTAGAAGGAAGCGTCGGTCTAAGGAGGCCAGCGACTCGGTAGGACCACTGAAGGCAACAGGGTGTGTGATCCCACAGACTCTGACAAAGGACGTGAAATGCACCTTGGGAGTATGCATCTGATAGAAAATTGGTGAAGCATTTATCTATTGGCTCCCATCCCCATGGATCAAAAGTTTGCCCCAAGGACCTGAATAGACATTTTTCCAAAGAAGATATACGAAGGGCGAACAGGTATGTGAAATGATGCTCAACCTCACTGGTCATGTTGGAAGTACAAATTAAAACCACAGTGAGATCATCATCTCACACCTGCTAAAATGGCCACCATCAAAAAGACAACAAAGCTAACAAATGCTGGTGTGGCTGGGAGGAAAGGAAACCCTGGGGCACTGTTGGTGGGCATGTGAATTGATGCAGCCACTACAAAAGAGAGTATGGAGGGTCCTCAAAAATTAAAAATAGAATTACCATATGATATAGCAATTCCAGTTTTGGGAACCTATCCAAAGGAAACAAAAACAAAGGGAAAAAAAAAAAAAAAGATCGGCACCTCCATGTTCAGAGAAGCATTGTTTCTGACAACCAGGATGTAGAAACAACCAAAGTACAACCTAAGTGCCCAATGATGGATGAATGGATAAAGGAGTTGTGAGATACAGGGGCACCTGGGTGGCTTAGTAAGTTGTGTTGGACTCTTGATTTTGGCTCATGTCATGATCTTACGGTTGTGGGATCGAGCCCCACATCCAGCTCCAACCTCAGGGCAGAGTCTGCTTAAGATTCTCCCTCTATCCTTCTCCCTCTGCCCCTCCCCCACTTGTGCTCTAAATGAATGAATGAATGAATAAATAAATTAAATAAATAAATAAATAAATAAAATCTTAGGAAAAAAGAGTTGTGAGATACACACACACAGGAATATTATTCAGCCTTAAAAATTGAGAAAATCCTACCATTTGTGACAACATGGATGGACCTTGTTGGCATTATACTAAATGAAAAAAGTCAGATAGAGAAAGACAAGTACTGTATGGTCTTATTTATACATACAATTTTTTGAAAGGCTCATAGAAAAAGAGATCAGACACGGTTACCAGAGGCAGAAGGCTGCAGGGGAGGGAGCGTCGTGAGAAGGAAGTCAAAAAGGCACGTGTTCCCAATTATAAGACAGGTAAGTACTTACTGGGGGTGTAATGTACAAGGTGGTGGCTGTAGCTAACACTGCTGTGTGATACATAAAGTTGTTAAGGAAGTAGATCTTAAGTGCCCTCATCACAGATTTTTTTTTAAAAGATTTTATTTATTTATGTGACAGAGAGACAGCCAGCGAGAGAGGGAACACAAGCAGGGGGAGTGGGAGAGGAAGAAGCAGGCTCCTAGCGGAGGAGCCTGATGTGGGGCTCGATCCCAGGACTCTGGGATCAGGCCCTGAGCCGAAGGCAGACGCTTAACGACTGCGCCACCCAGGTGCCCCACAAGCAGATTTTTTTCTCTTTTCTTTATGTCATATCTATATGAGATGATGGGTGTTGGCCGAACCTATTGTGAAAATCATTTCACTCTATATGTAAATCAAATTATCATGCTGTACATCTTAAGCTTATACAGTGATGTATGGCAATTATTTCTCAATAAAACTGGAACAAACAAAAGAAACAAACAAAGCTTGTCCCCATGAAGCTTCCGCACCCCCACACCTCTGAGTTATCCCGTGTCGACCACCCACAAAGAAGCCATGGTATACATAAGAGTTGTAGGCTTGAACCTGTGGGGCGCTGGTCAGCACAACAGTGGCTGGAATCATGTACCTAGAGACCCTAGAGAATCTGAAGAGGTACATCTGAGATGTCTCCTACAGGGAGATGCAGAGATTCAGAGGTGTGGGCTTCTTCCATATTCTAGCTTGAACATCTTCACACATGGCTAACCACACCATGGGAGAGGAAGGTAGATAGAAAGACGGAGCCAAGCCCGGAGGTAGTTCATGTCATTTCTGCCGTGTTCCACTGACCAGATATGGTTACATGTCCCACCCCACCCCCATCAAAGAGAAGATAAGAAATGTAGGCTTTCTATGAGCTCAAGAGAAATAAAGGAACTAGTTTGGTGAACAGGGAACATGGTGGCCTCCATTGGCTACCCTGGAAACCTCTCATAGCAGTTGAGTGATTTGGGTGATCATATATGTTCAAGGAACTTGTTCTGGGCACATGGTAGGCAATTGACAAATGATATCTCTACTAAGGCTTCTGCAAAATGAAAACTCAAAGCGGCTACAAAAGATATTCATTGGGGAGAAAGCTATAAGAATGACCTTGGCTAGCAGAGATCTTACTAAAGAGTATGACACTTGGTCCTAACTATGTTCAAATAATGGACTCATGGTTACATTCCCGATCCTCTGGGGCTCATGAAATGGAAGCATGACTTAGAGGGTTGCACCCAGGAGACCAGCCCTCTTGTTACTGAGTCAGGCCATTGCTGTTGATTTGTGCATGTGTTCACTGTATCCCGTGCTCACTGGCTGTCTCTCTTACCAACTGGGCAACTAATCACTGATCAGAAAATACTACTTTACCCAAGGGGTCAGGAAAAGAGCACCCACCTTTCTACTCTTTGCCTGGAATTCTCTTATCTTGTAGTTTAAACAAGATAAGGTGTCCTTTGCCTGCCTTGGATAGAGCTGGAGAAACAGGCAAGAGCTTGGTGTCTTGATTCCCATCCCTGACCCTTCTGGGCATCCTTTCAAAAAATACTGAGCAGGGGTACCTGAGTGGCTCAGTCAGTTAAGCATCAACTCTTAGTTTCAGCTCAGGTCATGATCTCAGGGTAGGGGATCAAGCCCTGCATCAGGCTCCACACACAGCCCAGAGTCTGCTTGAGATTCTCTCTCCTTCTCTTTCTGTCCTTCCCCCTGCTCTCTCTCTAAATAAATGAAATCTTAAAAAAAAAAAAAAATCCTTAGCAGCTACAATGTGCCCAGCTCTCTGCTAAGTGCTGGAGACATAGTAGAAACAGGTTAGAAGGTCTTAGTTTTGGCTTAGTAAGAAAGATATTAAATAACACACAAATCAAATCATATTATTAATTGGGGAAGTACTCTTAAGGAACACTGTTGTCCTCCATGCCTATTCTCCCCTTCTTGCTCATCTCCAGAACTTGCTACTTTCTGGCTGGGCATAAAGCCTTCAAAAAAAAAAAAAGATTGGTTTTCCCAGGCTCCCTGGCAGCTAAGTGTGGCCATTTGACTAAATCCTGGCCTCTGGAATGTAGGCCAAAGAAGTGGGTTGTTCTACTCTCTCTTCCTCCTTTTGGCTGACTGGAAGTCAGATGTGATGGCAGGAACCACAGCAATATTTTTGGATTCTAAGACCAAACCATGCTGAAGAAGGAGCCTGGTCCTTCTTGATTGTGCAGCTGCCTACCAGCCTTTGATGCCTACACAGACTCTTGAATGAGAGAGAAATAGCTACTGTTATTTGGGGATCTCTTTGTGGGAGAAGCGGGACCTATCTTTTGCTAAGATCACCTCATCTGAGAGATGAAAAGGAGCACGTACATGAAGAGCACAGGGGAAGGGTGTTGCAGGAAGAGGAAACCTCACAGGCAGCACCTGTCAAGTGAACCCAAAAGAAAATCAAATGGTGCCTAAGGGAAAAGCAGCAAGGAGAGGGTGATGTGAAGTGAAGCAGGCAGGGGACAGCAGAGCATGTGTGGCTTTGCCATGAAATAGGTGCTTATCCTTGGCTCATTGAACCTCTCAGGTCCTCAGTTTCTATCTCTGTGAAGTGGGACTAGCAGGTACACTTCCGTTCTCATGGGATTGCTGCCAGGAGCAAATGATATGTTAAGAGAGCGAAACCAGCATAGTACCTTCGTGCAGAGCAAGGGCATCCCAACCAAGGTCAACCAAGTTCAAAGCCTGCCTCTGCCACTGACGAACTGTATGACTAGGAGTTAGTTACTAAACTAACTGTATGTACCTCAGTTTCCCCATCTCTAAAATGGAAGTAGTATTAGTATTTACTTCATAGGGCGGCTGAGAAAATTAAGTGAGTTAAGATTTGTCAAGCACTTAGACTAGGACCTGCCACGTACCAATGGCTGTATACATGTTTCTTAAAGAAATAAATGAAAGAAAAACATTTTATGACTTCAAAGAATTACACTATCTACAAATAGCCAGCTCCCATCTTCGGGGAAACTCTCCAGGGTCAGTGACTTTGCCTGCTATTTCCCTCCAACTCCCTAGCATCTATAGAAGTGCCTCCTTTTAAAAGACATCTCATCAAAAGTGACTTTGGAAAAAAGCAAGTCATGCCAAGTGCCTAGGTACAATGACTTCCCTGTATCTCCCTTCCTTCTCCATTGACAGCAATAATGGTAGCCAGGGGCCCTACTCTGGAAGTCCACTGTAGGAATGAGATGATTTTCAAAAACAGGGGTTCACGAACTTCTTCTGTAAATAGTAAATATCTGTAAAATTTGTAAAAATTTGTAAAATTTTGTAAATTTGTAAAATCTGTAAAAATATCTGTAAAAATTAAATATTTTCGGCTTGGTGGGTCTTACAATGTCTGCTGCTTACTGCTTAACCCAGCCATGGTTCCCCCAAAGTAGCCATAGGTAAGGCGTAAATGCATTGATATGGTCGGGAGCCAATAAAACTCCTTATGCACATTGCAGTTTGATTTTCCTATAATTTGCATGAGTCCCGAAATATTTTTGATTATTTTTTTAACCATTAAAACAATGTCAAAACCATTCTGAGCTCATAGGCTGCACAAAAGGGAGTGGTGGATTGGAAATCGTCCGCGGACTGCAGTTTGCTGACCGCTGACCATAAACATTCGGCACAATGTCTGGCACAAAGTATGTGCTCGGTAGCTGCTGTGAACGTGTGTGTTATTAAGATCAGCAAGACAGCATCAGGCAGCAGCTTCCTAGTTCACAAACCCCTCAAAACCAGGCGTGGTCTGGGACTTCACTTTTTCTTCCTGTCCCTCAAAGCCTCTGGACTTGACCTAGGTGGGGGCTGGGCTTTGGGGTGGGGGTGGGGGAGGAGGGTTGCCTAAAGTCCATGCCTTGGTTCAACAGCTTCCTAAGCACCCTGACTTCTTGGACCCAAACCTGCCAGCCTGAAAGGGGCTTTATAAATGAAGAGCCTGTAAAGCAATTCAGAATCTGATTTTGCTGCAAAAGCATGATTTTAACAGATCTGTAGCTGTTCCCAACCTTTTAACACTGTCTCCTGTGAGTCAAGAGATTTTGATCTTGTAACTAAATTGACTCTGCGGCAGGTTGGCCATCCTCCTGGGTAAATTCTCTGACATGCACGGCTTCAGCCCCAACCCCCTCTCAAAAGAAGAAAAAAAGGAAAGGAAAAGAAAAAAAAAAAACACAACTCTCTTCTGTACCCAGTTATCCCCTATCTCATTTCCTCCAAATTGAAATATTAAAAAAAAAAAAATGATAATGAATGTCAGAATCGACTCCCTTTGGCCCTAAACCTAGTGTTCTTTTTTTGGCAGGAGACGTTTCTGTTTAATACCAATGCTAATATTTAGAAAAGTGGCAGCAGATTTAACATAGTTATTTGCATCATTCCAGAGATCTATCGTGTTCCAGGGCCAGGCGATCAGTGTGTGGCAATGGGGCCATTTCTTTTTGCGATTTTATTTTATTTTATTTTATTTTATTTTATTTTATTTTATTTTATTTTTTGAGACAGATTGTCGCAGAATCCAACAAGAATGGTTTCAAAATAAAGAGCTCAAAGAGTAGCTTGGCTGCAGCCAGAGCAGGGGCTCTGGAAGCGCAGGCTTTTCTGGATGGAGCAACATTGTCTGCATTCTATAGCGCAAGGCAAGAGGCTGCCGGGCTGTGTTCAGATGCCAGAATCCCTCCGGGCATGTGCCTGCCCACAAAGGCAGCACTCACGCGTGATGAGCACAGTCCTGGGGCTGGTTTTGTGGGGCTGGAAATGTATCCCATCCCCTAAAGTCAAGAACAGGATGTGACCAGGAATGAATGCGTTCCTCCAATAACAGGGGAGAGAGAGGTAGGACGAGGGGGAAAGGAACAGAGGGAGAAAGGGGAAGAGAGAGGAGAAACACAGAAAGAGACCAAAGGAGCCGTGCGCAAGGGCACGAGGGGCTGGGAGCAAGCGTGAGAAGGTGGGTACCAATATGCAGGAGGTGCCAAGGCTTGCGTCTTTGTGCCTTGAGCGTGGGGCGCACAGAGAGCAGCCTCCAATAAAATTTGGAGAGAAGAGCTGTCACCAGCAGACTTAGAAAAATATGTGTGTTTTCTTACAAATCCAAAAATCCTATAGCTTACAGAGAGGGTGTGTGTGTGTGTGTGTGTGTGTGTGTGTGTGTGTGTGAGCGAGCATGCATATGCCCGCATAAGAAAGAATTTCTTTCTTTTCCTTTGCTTCTCCGCTCCCCCCTCATCTCTGTTTTCTCTTACAGAATAAAAGGTTATTCCCCCTAGAGTTCTGGCTGAGAAACTCAGAGTTCTAGAACTTTACAAAAGCTCCTCTATTGTCCTGAGAGGAACACTTTTCTGGGGGAAGAATTGGGCAGAGGCTTTTGGCTGGCAAGCGGGGAGAAGGATGGGAGGGCAGAGCTCTGGAAGGACATTTTATCCCAGGAACTTGTGGCCGTTGATGAGAATCCCTAAGTGTGAAATCAAAGCTCAGCCTGTCCTTCTAATTCTTCACCATCTAGGAAAAGGGAAATGGAATCAAAGCTAAAAAGCATGCAGGAGATGAAACTGAATTTATTAATCAGAACCTTCTGGTAACCAGTACTTTGGCCCAATGTAATAAATAATGACTTATCATTGTTCTCAGTGAAGATCCCCAAGGTACACAAGATGTTTTGTTGTTGCTGAAACAGAATGCCTTCCAAGTCATTAAAAAAAAAAAATTCTTTTGAGAAGATTTTTGTATAATAATATCCAACATTTGTTGAAGGCTTCTCTCATTGAATCACCATATTATATGCCTTACAGGTAAGTCTTATGATTATTCCCATCTTATAGGTGTGGAAACCGAAACAAAGAGAGTAAGAGAACTTCCCCAGGGTTATAGCTCAGAGTTGGAAGAGCTAAGATTTGAACCCAGGCAGGTCTATCTGACAGCAGATTTCTCGTGCTTAATCTCGAAGCTATACTACCTTCTTGTGCAAAAATATATGTTTGCAGGGGAATAAATCTGAAGATAAATAAAATGGAGCCATTCTAAGGGAGCTTACGGTCATGTCTGGTGTATGTGAATAATTCATGGATGAAGAAAACAGAAGGATTGAAGGTGGTGCTATTCTTCCAATCTTGGGGTGCCATTTTGTGTTGAGTGAGGACAATTCATCATCCCATTCTCGTGGGCTGTGTGTGTGTGTGTGGGGGGGTAAATCTCAAGGAGAACTTCTGGGTGGGGGTTATTTGTGAGCCAGTTTTAACAGGTGAACAGGAGTTTGTGAAATGAACAGGTAATGGGAAAGAAGCTCCAGAAAGAAGGAACAGGATGTTGACAGGCGTGGAGTCACAAACACCATGCATTGTTTCAGAAATCATAAGGAGTTCTAAATGTCTGGAACATAAACGGCAAGACCAGGGGTGGTGATCACTGGGACCGGAGAAATAGCAGGAGTCAGGTCTACAGGGTTGTGTTTAATACCAAAGAGTTTGAACTTCCTAGGGCCTTCAAGAACCAGCCTTGTTTGGAAACTTCATATACACATCTGTAGTGCAGAATGAGGTGCCTGGGAGAGAACAAAGTTATTGAGACCCAGCAAAATAAACTTGCAATCACTGTAGGAACATCCAGAAACACAATCTTGACATGGTCAAAGTTTGAGGTCATGAAGATTAGGTTCATGTCACTGTTTTCCGAAGGGTTGGATCTAAAATCAGCAATGCTCTTTTTTCTTCTTTCTTCCCAAACATGAGCTTTCCCNACACTGGCCATTTGTGATTCTCCTGCTGCACAGGCACTTAGAAAGGCATAATACTATATTTTTTCCAAAGGTAGGGGATGGGGAAGCAATCTGCCCAGTCTGCAAGCATTCCTCTTCGTTTTAAAGAGTCTTCTTTCTGCCACAGGGATGGGACATAGACAGCTGGGTTTCAACTCTTTGACCAATCCTATAGGCAAAGTTGATTGGTGTAATATTGAGGTTTATAAAAAGAAATATATATTTGGTCTTTTCCTGTTCCTGGTGAGCTCCTAAAACTCTTGGAATTTCCTGTGATAGGAGCAATAAAGGTGGCTCTTGTATGTTAATGGGGTGATTTTGGAAAGCACCAAGGGTTGGGGGCCCATTGCCAGGAGAAGCAACCTAGTGATCAGAAGATTGGAACTTTCAGTCCCATCCCCAACCTCAGGGAGGGGAGAGGGCTGGAGATGGACTTCACTCACCAATGGGTCAGTGATTTAATCAATCATAGCAATGTAATGAAACCTCCATAAAAACCCAAAAGGATGAGGTTCTGAGAGCCTCTGGGTTACTGAACACATGGAGATTCAGGGAGATTTGTGTGCCTGGAGAGAGCATAGGAGCTCCAGGCCCATCCCCCATGCCTTGCCCTAGGCATCTCCTCCACTTGGCTGTTCCTGAGTTATATTCTTTCATAATAAACTAGTAATCTAGTAAGTAAAGTGTTTCTTTGAGTTCTGTGAGGTACTCTAGCAAATTAATTGAACCTAAAAAGAGAGTCATGGGAACCTCTGATTTTTAGCTGGTCGGTCAGAAGCACAGGTGACGACTTGGACTTGTAATTGGCATCTGAAGTAGGAGAGCCGTCTTGTAGAACTGAGCTCCCAACTCCTAGAATCTGATGTTACCTCCAGGTAGATAGTGTCAGAATTGAATTGAATTGTAGGACACATAGCTGGAGAATTCCTTGGATGTGTGGGGAACCCCCCCCCAACTTTGGAATTGGGTGTTAGAAACTTAATTGGACCAAAGAGAAGCACATGGCTTAAATTACTTTAGACAGATTCTCTACCAGGACTGTGAAATAGGAATTCAGAGAGAACCAGTTTATGTGAATGATGGAATATGAAGGACATATTAAAAACTTGGACATCTGGGGGGCGCCTGCATGGCTCAGTTGTTAAGCGTTGGGTGGCTCAGTTGGGTGGCATCTGCCTTTGGCTCAGGGAGTGATCCCAGGGTCCTGGGATCGAGTCCCACATCGGGCTCCACTGGGAGCCTGCTTCTTCCTCTCCCACTCCCCCTGCTTGTGTTCCCTCTCTCACTGGCTGTCTCTCTCTGTCAAATAAATAAAATCTTTAAAAAAAAATAAAAACTTGGACATGTGGGTGGCCATTTTTTTCTATGGACTGAGAAGCACAGGAACAGGTATATAAAAAGCATGGAAAAGATGCTCAGAAAGACACAGGAATGAGAGAGAGAGGGAGTACTGTCTGGATCCCCAGGAACTTTACCAGGTTCTGATAGCAGTTCTGTTCTGCAACCCAACTATATTCCTCCCTTGGATTCCCTGAGACATTCATAGTTTTAAGAACCCCCCCCTTTTTTGCTTGAACTCTCTTGAATTGGCTTCTGTTACTTAAAAGTCCAAATAGTTCTGACAGTACCTAAATCCCCACCTGCTAATGGCCACCAAGAATCATAAAGACCAAGTAGATATACAGGAGAAGATTTAAAAAAAATCCCAAGTGGTAATATTGCCCAACTAATACCTACAGAGCATAAACATACTGAATTTCTGGGACCTTTTCTACAGCATGGCATGTCAAGGACTCACAAGTGCCTCTTTGATCCATCCAATGCCGAAGCCATGGCTGAAGATACTGGTTTGATCACCATGGGTAGCCCTTGTTAGACTGTCTTCTTCTCTTTTATTTCCTCCACCCATGTAGATGTTTTCCTCTCCTCTCTTTCAGTGAACACTTGCACACGTATTACAGTGCTTCCCACAGTCAATCTGGTGCCATCATTCCTTCTGTACAGCTCGGTCTTCCCCAGCAGATAGTATATCACTGAGAAGACTGTGTCTTCTCTCCATTTTGCCCACAGTTTTCCTCACAAAATCTTGAGCCTGCAAGCTTTTCAATTAATGCCTTTAAAATGTTTTTAAAGGGAAATTTTCACCAATGAACGAGGTTCATGTCGATATATGATTTTTTCAAGCCTTTCTAGAAACCATCTGAAGGGGAATGGGGTGATTTCTGTGGATGGGACCTCAGTTTGGAGCCTGCAGCTTCCCCCAAGGCCAAGCAATGTTTGGAGATGTGCCCATGCACTGGAACAAGGGAAGAGAAACAGGGTCACTTCAACCAAGGTGCAGAGCTGAGGATCTCTAATGGGACCTGTTAAACTTGCTGCTCTCTCTCCTCTTTGGAGCAGACCACACTTTATTTCTTTCCCATCACAATGAGATAGAGATTCTAGAACTCCCAGAAGGGCAAGCTGACTGAAAGGATTCACCTTTTCCTTACTATCTTAATAGCCAAACTATATCCATAAACAACACACATTTTTTTTAAAAGATTGATTGATTGATTGATTGATTGGTTTAGAGCACAAGCGGGGAGAGCGGGAGAGGGGGAGGATGAGAGAGAATCTCAAGCACACTCCCCGCTGAGCATGGGACCCAAGGCAGGGCTCAATCCCAGGACCCTGAGATCATGACCTGCGCTGAAATCAAGAGTCGGACGCTTAACCAACTGAGCCTCCCAGGCATCCCAACACATATTTCTTTCAAGCCTCAGCCTGAAGGTAGACACTTTAAAGTATTTGAATGGCTAAAACCAACACCGCTACTCACTCCCCCCCCCCCGCCCCCCCAACCAGGCCACTAGCACAACAAAGGAAAAGAGGATACTCCTTTTGTCCACAGTGAAATCCATGGCCATCTTCAGAATTCAAGGGAAAGGATATTTGTGGAGAACTACCAAGAAATAAGCCAACCAAATTCTTGACCAAATGGGCTCTAAGACTTTAGATGCTTCTCACTTTTCCTTACATAGGCATATAACCACCTTCAGTGACCTCTGACCTATCAAATGATGGTCCTAATTTATTAGTATTCTGTTCTTGAAAGAAGGGGGAAAAATCGTCCCATGGTTTGTGCTAAACTTTCAGATTTCTGCCAGCAATGTTCCAGAGAGTCCTCTAATAAAACTCTCAACCCAGCTTCTAGAAAATTGTAAAGGACGATCTAAGCTCAGCTTTTTGCATCCTTGTGAAAAGCACAGACAGGGTTCTCAACTCTTTTTCATTCTGGTTAAGATTGGCTCTGTGCTGTGTGGTAGACCTTCCAGAAGCTAGAACCTGTAAGGACACCCTGGGGGTAAGAAGAACAGATAAACATTCTATTTGATGAAGATTTGTTGGTTTCCTACTGTGTGTTCAACACTCTTCTGTCCACTGTGGGAAAATGGAAGCAACTGTAAGGCAAGAAGCTCAATACTATTGAGACTTCATGTCCCTTCCAGGATGTTCGTTTACGAAGCGTTTTCACATAATTCTCTAATATTAGCAACATTTTTTGGAGGTGGCAATTTGATAGAGAAGGAACATGAGGCTCCAAATGGTTGAGGCACTTGCCACAAATTTAAATGAATATATGATGGGGCAATAAAACTAGAACCCCTGGTTTTCTTACCCTTGGTGTGCTAGTCTTTCCATTTTCCCGTGTCCCTGCTGAACACAGGGGGAAATTAGAAGAAGCAAGGCAAGACCATCCGTGATTGAGTGTTAATGGTTCAATAAATTGCCTGAGGGGAAAAAATGGCGTCAGCCAGAGGGTCATGGAGGGCTTCACGAAGGACAAGTGTCTTGGGTTGGACCATGAAGAACAAAGACAACATTGCCATGAAAGGGATGGAAACAGTGAGGAGAAGAAAGTTTCTGGAGGAGGCTGGGAATTCCCCAGAGTTTGAGATTTAGAAAAAAATTAAAATGGAAAATGCTAAAACCCATTAAAAAAAAAAGTCTGAGAAAGCCAAGCAGAGGTAGTAAAAAACATCATTCTTTAATCTCCATCAGACCAGGAGGGTAGACGAGAGCCAGAAGAGAGGCTTGAAATTCAGCAAAGTGAATGGAAGCCACAGAAGGAAAAGGCCCGCTCTGTGTTAAGGACAGCCAGGATCCTGCAAGCATTCTCCAGAGCTTCGGTCTCTGAGAGGAGAGACCTTCAAAATGCAGAGCTCAGCAACTCCTCCAGAACTCCATCCTCCAAGACACAGATGATATGAAGTTGCCCCCAGCCCGACCTTGAGTTCCATGCAGCCTTTATCGCATGGAGATACCAAAAGGATGGGAGGTGATGGCTGAGAAATTAGGTGATCTTTGGCACCAGAGAGAGAAGTCTGGCATGGCTCTTGAGCTCCTCCCCAGAATTTCCATACTGGCCTCTTCCCTATGTTTAATTCTGTCAGCAACAACTCCAAAATCTCTAGGTCAAAGCGAGCTTGGAGAGCCCAGTGCCTCTCATTGGGTTGGTGGAAGAGTCATTCTGCAGGTCTCTTCACTGTTCCGTCTCTTCTAGAATTGATGACCATGGAACTAAGGGAGCCATTGAGTTGACCCTGAAGCAGAAGTGTCTGGACCACCTAATCCTGAACTGGCCAGCTGGAAGAACCCATATCTGCAGTCCGAGTGGCAAAGAAAAGTCAAGGTCAGTGAAGCAGTTGGTCATAGGACATGCTTTTCCACTGCCTCCCCTGCCTGACCCACTTCTCCACGATCCACCTGCTTCAGCCACCTCGGGCCCCGGTCCTCACTGCCAGATGCTAACAGAGGCTGTTTCTCAAATTGCCAGGAGATTGCTATCCAAACTGTCACCCCCTGATCAGAAAAGAAGGAGTTATGGAAAGTAACTGACAGCACCTGAGAGGTCTCTCATTTGGATTAAATCAAGATCTTTAAATATTTATAAAGTTCTGGTATCTAAAATAGCCAGCCTTTGCCTTGCACACAGACTGTTGAAATATGGGCCTGGTGCCTTCTAAACTGAATATTTGTCTGAGCAGTCATATATTTTGTTTGTGTGTGAGAGTGTAACAGTGTGTGTGATTGCATGTGTGTGTATGTGTGTGTATGTTGAAAAAACCTATTGCATTATGTTAAATATCCCAAGGGCTCCGTATAGAACATGACTGGAATGAATATAGGACAAGAATAACTTTTTTCTATCTCATTAGATGGTCTGAGTTTTGAAATCTGCTCTAAAAGTGTGGTAAAGTGTTCAGTGTTGTAGATTAATGCACTGAATACATTTCTACAGTTCTTGATGTGTTTCATAAAAGGTCCATTTCAAAAGTGTGCTGTATTATAGGTGAACACTCGCAGTAAATAATCTTGTTACAGAAACCTAAGCAATTTTTACGAGGCGTATTTCTGGCTGACTGAACAATTTATTCTCCAGATGTCACATTGTATTTTTCCAATATAAAATGAAACAGCTTTTTTTTTTCTTTTAAGGCTGACTGTGCTGCTTTGTCTGAGTCTAGAACAAAGGAGCTCTCCTTAAGGAGGCTGATGTGGTGTTAAAGCCCATCACTTTAAAATTAACACCACACCTGGGAGGAGTAGGGAGCACCATCGCTGGCTTTCCTTTTCAGGAATGATACTGACAATCAGGCAGGACACTCCCCTGGGTCATCCAGTTGGAGAAAACTCTCTGGCTTCTTGAAAAGCCAGGGAGGGCGGGAGAAAAGGGTGAAGAGAGTGAACAGGAGTGGGGGGACAGGAGGGGACAATGGGGTTTGGAAGGGAAAAGGAGAGAAGGAAGAACAGAAGGAGGGAAGGAAGGCAGAGAAATAGGGGAGGTAGAATGATAAGACGAGATGGAAAAGCAGGTGCAGAGGAGGAGAGAAGACATGCAATGGCGAAGGAGAAGACAGGCAGTGAGAAGGACAGATGGCTGGAGGAGATGGGAAATAAAAGAGAAATATACAAAGTCTGCTACCACCAGAGGCAGCATTTGCTGAGATTTTTTTTTTTCCCTCACAACACCAAGCCCATGAAATACTCTATGAAAAAAATAAAGAGTTCCATGATCAAACAATTTTGGAAAACAATGAATTCTATGTACACCCTCTTCCCTTGGAGACTCACAATGCACCTTAACATAATAAAAGCTTTGAGAGGTCTTGCCACAAAGAAACCTGTTTAACTTCATTTAACACATTGTTTCCAAACTTATTTGAAGTCAAAAGTTCTCTCTCTTTCTTTTTGTCCTCCACAAAGCATCTGTGATCAGGTGGTTTGGACACATTGTCCTAAAAGTTTCTGGCATATCAATCATATGTCATGTCTAGAAGGCTGGGTAATCTCACGCCCTCCATGCCCTTAACATCAACAGGCTGGAGCACCTGGGTGGCTCAGTCAGTTAGCATCTGCCTTCAGCTCAGGTCATGATCCAGGAGTCCTGGGATCGAGCCCTGAGTAGGGCTCCCTGCTCAGAGGGAAGTCTGCTTCTTCCTCTCCCTCTGTTTCTCCCCCTCTGTTCGCACTCTGTCTCCTGCTTTCTCTCTCTCTCAAATAAATAAAATCTTAAAAAACAAAAAACAAAAAACACATCAACAGGGTATGTAAACTGAAACATTCCTTGGAGAGCTCTATAGCTACATGACACTCACCCAGAATGGGCCCCTAGGAAAGTTATTTCTTAAATTATTTATTAACTTGGTCTCTAATGCTGGCCAAGTGTATTAGTCAGCTTTGGCGAGGTACGGTCACAGTAACAAACAATCCCCCGCATTTCTGTGGCTTACAAAGGTTTATTTCTCGCTGGCTCCATACACCACTACAGCAAAGCTGAGGCTCTACACTTCTGTTCCCCGTATCTTCACAACTCAAGATCCAGGTCTCATGGCAGAAGGAAAAGAGCACTGTGAATGATCTGTGCAATGCCTTTTATTTATTTATTTTTAAAGATTATATTTATTTATTTGTCAGAGAGAGAGAGCACACAAGCAGGGGGAGCAGAAGGCAGAGGGAGAAGCAGGCTCCCCACTGAGCAGGGAGCCCAATACAGGACTCCATCCCAGGACCCTGGGATCATGACCCAAGCTGAAAGGCTTAACCGACTGAGCCACCCAGGGGTCCCCATGCAACGCCTTTTAAAGTTTCTGTCCAGAGTACCGTACATCACATTCCATTGGCCAAAGCAAGTCACACGGCTAAGCCTGATGTCAAGGGGGCAGGCAGTACCCTTCTCGCACAGGGACGCACCACCAGTCACACGGCGACGTGTGAGGAAAGTAAAAACTTCCTCCCAGGCAGGAACACTAAAGCAAGCTACTACACAGAAGTTAGAGGGAAAAGCTAGGGCTTTTTGGCATGTCTTTTGGGGGCTCTTTATTATAGGTTCAACCACCTCATAGCCTCAGAACATGAAAAAAAATTAGACAAAGGCAGGAAATGGAGCTGGTGCCAAGGTAGTTGTGTTAGGATAATTAATGAATATGGGGGGGGGGGTCCTACTTTAAGAAAAGTCAGTATATGAAAAGTAGGGTGTATATTAGGGTTGAAGCATTCACAAAGGACGAGAACTCTCGACTTAACGAAAGAATTCCCAACAAAGGTCTACAGAACAGAGTTGAATTTAGTTCAATGTATTTGATTTAACCACATGAAACTGTCATTTTTAAGGATATTTTTAAAGTTACCGACAGCAGTTTCATTGGCCTAATGCAAACATTGCATTCCTGTGCATACTGCAAAAAACCATCATCCAGGATGACTGGAAGCTTTCACCTGGGTGCCAATCATGACTCCCTGTGAGTGTTGAGAAGGATTCTGAAGCAGCATCTAGCCTCGGCAGGAAAATCACTATGATCAACAGGTGCTACCTGGGACGAGATCAGGGCCCTTGGGTGGTGTATTCGCATCTCCAGTCTCCTGCAGGAGCAGGGGTACATCCCTTTTCTCACACCATCAACATACCAGCAGCAGCCCCTACACCTAAGAGGGGTGCCATCCACCTCCCCAAATTCAAAGGATTTTTGCTACAGTGCAACTGTCTTATTCGAGGAGGCGTCATGGACCAACTCAAAATTCCCTCTCCTGGAGAAAAAGAAAAAAACACCTTTATTTCTGGGAATGAGAGAAGAAATCAGACATTAGAAAAAATTATTTCTGGGAATTAAAAAATGTTAGACAATGGAGGAAGTAATGCGAGGGCAGAGAGAAGTACCCAGGTGACAGCCATCTTCCCGGAGTCTCCCTCTTGAGCTGGCTTCCAGAGCAAACAGGTTTGCTCCTGCAAATGGAGCAGGGCCTTTGCACTGGCTGTTCCCTCTGCCTAGAATCTCCCCCCCCCCGCCCCGATATCCACATCTCCTGCTCCCTGACTTTCTTTGGGACTCTGTTCAAATGTTGCCTCTGCAGAGGGGCCTTCCCTGGCCATGCCATACACAACAGCTACCTCTGTCCCTCTCAGATCTGTCCCCCTGCTTTTTTTTCTTCAGAGAACTTGCAACCATCTGCCATGATGAATGATATGGGTGTATCATAGACACTCAATAAATGATTCTTGAGCGAGTCAACGAATGAGGGAAGGAAGCAAATCAGACCACTAACATCGTGGCCCAGCACAATGGGAACACCTTAGAGAAATAGCCTTCCTCCTATAGATTTATTGCTGAAAATTGAAAAGAAGAAGAGAATTCTGACAAATGTAGCCTGATCTCCAAGGGAATAGAGTTTAGAAAGGAAGAGAGGAGAGAAGAGAGATGGGAGGGCATCCTCAGGGGATCTAGCTCACAGGTGAAAAAGAGTATTAACAAAATAAGGAACAGGAGGAACAGATGCAAAAATCCAAGAAAATGACAGAAGAAAACTTGCTTAGGCAAAGGATTGAAAACTGAAAGGATTTTCTAACACCAGGCGAATTAGTGAAAATTCGTCTTTTGTTTTTTGTTTTTTGTTTTAAGATGTATTTATTTGAGAGAGAGAGCACGTGAGCAGGAGAAGGGGCACAGGGAGGAGCAGAGGAAGAGAGGGAGAGAGGCAGGGAGCCCATCTGAGCCGAAAGCAAGCATCGGAGGCTTAACCGACTAAACCACAAGTCCCGAAAATGAGTCTTTTAAAAAACCAGTTATTTTGAGGACTTACGCGAGGGGGTGTGCTCATCACTGGGTTCCGTGCCTTGCACTACACCCTCCCATTTAATCCCCACAACCACAGGTGGGGTTTCACAGATGAATGAATGGAGGCCTAGGAGATCAGGTGAGCAGTCCAAGGTCACAGTGATAGCAGCGAGGCAGGAGTCAAGCCTCCACACTCCAGGCTATCCTGTGCCCCTGCCTCTCAGAGAACCTGGAGCACTTGGGGGAGACTACGGTGAGCACACCACAAGCCCCAGGCACTTAATGAGTGCCTACAACATTAGCACCCTGCAAAACATGCCCCCTCCCCTCAGAGAGCGCTGAGGGCTTTGCATTGATGTTCCAAAGATGTGGACATCTTTCACTGAGCCGTCCTCATTCTCTCTCTTTTTCTCTTAGTCCCTCCCGTGCTCATTGCCATCCTGACAGGCAAGGTTAGGATGGTAGACTCTATTTCTGGAGCAAAGCCCAGTGCAGTGGTTAAGCTCCGCCTCCAGAGCCAGGCAGCCTGGGTTTGACTCCTGATTCTGCCACTTACATACTGTGTGACTTTTTGCAGGTTAAGTAACTTCTCTGTGCCTCCAATTTCCTTATCTGAAAAAAAAAATAGCCCCCTCTAGGGTTTGTAGGAGGATTAATTAAGCTGAGACACACAGAATTCTTAGCACACAGGTACATAGGAAGCAGTGAGATTGCATTCGCTCTCCCATCCCATTGAGCTCTGGCCACAGTGTCTTGCACCCTCCCCTTCACCTTCCAGAACCCTGCCACTGCCGGCATGCAGATGCTGCTCCGTGGATGAGCCTCTACCCCCTATTTAACTGGTTTCCAGCCAACTCTGCTTGCCATCCTCCATAGTGGACCACGGCAAACGCGGTGCAGCCTGGCTCTCTCTCCTTGGGCCTTCTGCACAGTCTCTCCCCCTTCACACCATTTAGTCAATGCCATTAATCAAAATCCTATAGCAGAAAACGCATGCATAAGTCCGACACATTTATTGCTATGGTAACAATTCAGGCACTTGTCCCAGTGTCAAGCTATATCAGTGGAGATAAATTCTATTGTTTTCACAGTGACAGTTTTCTCTGTGTTGGACTTAATCCATGGAAAAATATAGCCTTTCTCCTTATTTAAGAGAGTGAGAGAGAGCTCGAAAGAAAGAGAAAGTGACCTCTGGGTTTCTCACCCCATGCATTCAGAGCTGAAACTAAATTTTTCCTTTCTTCTAAATGAAGGAAGACATTCAGTGATTTGCAGCAGAGTCCCACTGATCAATCCATCAGTGGAATCCCAATAACTAAGAGTCTCCTCTTTGGAAACTGGACTTCTGGGAGGGCCCAAAAGCATCCAGAAAATTTGCAAGATCCTGCTCTGCCAGGGCCTTCACTATCTTAGCTGACACCAGGGCCTGGCTCTTTGCATGCACTGGGGTGAATTCAGCCTGATGCCCCTGCAAACAGTGCTGGTAAACAGAAACGGGTTTGCTCCTAATGAACATTTCCCTCTGGTCCATAGGATCTCTCACCCAGAGAAATGGCCTCTTCTGTGTCTGGAGATGTGTTGAGAGTCCTTTCTCCCATCTTCACCAGAATCTTCGTCTGGAGCCCCATGGCACAGCGGCATTAGAACCTGGCTTCTCTATTATGGGCATTTAGGGGTAGCCTGCACTTTGGGAGGAAGTCAAAAACCCCTCTGGCTCCTCTTCTTTGCTGTGTCGCTTTCCCATCCCTCCTGCGAGCATCAGTCAATTCCCAAATGTGAAATTCAGTTTGAGTCTAGGTGTGTGCCCAGCACTCTGCTAGGTGCCGAGTGAAACGTACAAGAAGAAACACTGCCCTCACATTGCTGATAGTTTAGCTGGAAACACTAAATCTACCTGCTTCCCTCCCTCCCTTCTACCCTTCCTTTTTCCTTCTTTCTCCCTTCTTCCCTCCCTCCCTTCCTTCTCTGCTATCAGCTAGTAAAGTGACCAATGCTGGGGGCTTTCCACACAATACCTGTGTATTAGCTTCCTCTCACTGCTATAGCAAATTACCGCACAGCACACTTAGTGACTTAAAGAAATGCAAGTTTATTCTCCTAGAGTTCAGGAGATCAGAAATCTGAAACGGGTCTCACTGGGCTAAAATCACGGTGTCAACAATGCTGCATTCTTCCTGGATGCTCTAGGGGAGAATCCATTTCCTTGCCTTTCCCAGTTTCTAGTGGCCACCCTCATTCCTGGCTTTTGGTCTCTTCCTCCATCCCCAAAGCCAGTGATGTGGGGCTGAGTCCTCCTTGGAGCACCAACTCTCTGGTTCACTCCTGTCTCTCTTTTCCATTATTAAAGACCCTGGTGGTTACACTGGGCCCACTCAGATAATCCAGGATCATCTCCCTCCTTTAGGATCAGCTGATCAGTCTCCTTCACTCCACTTGCAGCTTTGATTCCCCTTCGTTGCATAATGTAAGATATTCCCAGGTTCCGGGGATTAGGATGCAGACGTCCTTGGGTGGGGAGGCATCATTCTGCCTACCACAACCTGTAAATGTTGAGACTTCTTTGTAAGGTAGGTGTTGTTATCCTCATTTTACATGTGAGAAAGCTCTGTGTCAAAGAATTAAAGGGACTTGCCCAGAGCCACAGAGCTAAAGTAATGGTGCAGCTGGAGATGGAACACGGGATTCCAAAGACGCCTCCATTCCTTACGACCCAGACCACAGTACTTCCTGCTTTGTTCACTCAATAAATTACAGTTGTTGACCACCTACTATGTGCATCACTGTGAGATGCCATTTTGGGGTTAAAACACAAGAAGGGAAGAAAAACAAGGTAAGGCCCCTAATAGAAAGATGGGATGGTGAAGAATTAGGTTCGGAGTTGTACTGTCCCTGAGAAGAGGAGAGTCAGTAATTCAGGAAGGCTTCCAGGAGGTGGTGGGGCCAGGGCTGCATCAAAAGGAGGTACAGGTAACTTGCTCCATTCCTTCCAGACGCTTGTATGTATAAGTACGTTGGGGTGTGAAGAATACACCCAATTCTTGCTCTCAGTTCCTTGGGAAGGCCATCCCAGGGCAGGAAGTCTCGATTCTTTCCAAACCTGGCATTCAAAGTTGCTGTTCCTATTTTCATGGAGGCCTCAGTGAACTTCCACCAAGGTCATTCCCCTTGAGTTTAGAGTAGAATTTGAGGCTGTGTTCCCTCAATCCTGGGAGCCTGCGGCCATGGTGATAGAGGCAGCTTTACTAGTTAAGCCAAAGACCTGCATTTCCCAGGCAGAGCACAAAATGGAGGCCTCCTTTGCTTTTTCATTTCCACTTTCCCCTCTCTCCATCCCACCCTTCCTCCCTCCTCCCTTTCCTTTCTTTTCCTCCCCTCCCTTTCCTTTTCTCTGTTGGCTTGTTTCAAAAGGGAGATTGGAAAAGGGAGCACAGGATGGAATTCTATGTCCTTAGGACCCTCCTGGGAGCCTCCTCCTTATGAATGAAGCCTGGGGTTCTCAGCTGGGCATTCCCATTGTGATGGCAACCTCAGGTCTGGTGAGGCCTGAGGCTGATGGCCTCTTCGTCCTGGCAGCGCAGGAGCAGGAGGCAAGACTGCACTGCCCCCTTACTACCGACCTCTCTGCTGGTTCTGGCATGAGCGAAATTGCTGGAGGGTAAAGGGCCCTTGTCCCAGAAATGAACACCACATTGCAAAGAGGAACTTCACCTCTGTTTCCATGTGTAGGTGCCAGGAAACGAGGGTGATGGGTTATAGGAAGGGGCCTTGGTGTCTCTGCAATGGCATCTCCCAAACCTTGAGAAACCTCTCTCTGTGACTTATGGAAGAAAGGTGACATTTCCATATTGTGTTTTCAGCACAGTGAGGAAGGCCGAAAGAAGGCCTAGAGAACCATCAGGAAGAAAACCAGGGGATAGAGGTCTAGAATGAGAGATGGAAGGAAGTGAAAGAAATAAGAAATGACAGGCAGTGAGGGTGGGTCTTTTGTATGAGGCCAGTCCATGAAGACTGGGTAAGGTGGCTGTTTGGTCTAATGCACGGATATCAACATAGAAAGTCAAGGAAAGCGAAGAAACAGGGAAATGTGCTCCACGCAAAAGAACAGGATAAAATCCTCAGAAATGAACCCTAATGAAGTGAAGTTTATCTGATGGAGTATTCAAAATAGGCATCATTAGGATGTGTGCCAAGGACAGGAGACCACTTTGCACGAGCAAAGTGAAACCTTCAACAGAGAGAGAGAAAATATCGAAAGTACAAAAAGAAATCAGAGATCTGAAACATGCAATAACTAACTGGAAATATTCACTAGAGGGATTCCACAATAAATGGGAAGATCTGTGCCCATGGCTCTTCCAACCCTAAGCCCAGTGCACAAGGCACTCTAGCTCACTGTCACCACAGGATGAATGACCTTCTCTACCTCACCATGAAATGACACAGCATTAATCAGAATTATATCTCCAGCTTATTACTTTGCTTAATAGTGTACTTAATGTGGATTTAATGCTAAAGACCCATGATATAGAAGCAAGAAATTAAGGTAGCAAACCTCTATTTACTCTATTCCTAGCCTACCATTCTAGGTAGGCTGCATTGGTTTAAATTATATTGTATTGTATTATATTATATTGTATTATATTCACACACACACGCTTCTTAAATTGTCAAAATGTTCCTGGTCATAATCCAGTCACTTTCACTCACCTCAATGACATTGGAAAATCACTCTTTAGGTAACTTGGCATTATATTGATTAAAAAAAAATCATATGATTGTCTCAATAGAGGCAGAAAAAGTTTTTGGCAAAATTCAACATCCTTCATGATAAATACTCTCAAAAAATTAGGTATAGAAGGAATGTACTTCAACAGAATAACAGATATACAGGATAATCACACAGTTAACCTCTTAATCAATGATGAGAAAAGCTGAAATCCTTCCTCTAAGATTAGGAGCAAGACTAGGATGTCCACTCTCAGCACTCCTGTTCAACACAATGCTGGGACTCCTAGTCAGAGCAATTAGGCAAGAAAAAGAAATAAAAGGCATACAAATGAGAATGAAAAAGTAAAATTGTCTCTGCAGATGACATAATCCTATGTATACAAAAGCCCTAAAAATTCCACATCATAGTGTTGAAATAAACAAATTCAACAAAGTTGCAGGATATAAAATCAGCATACGAAAAAATCAGTTGCCTTTCCATATGCTAACAATGAACTATCCAAAAGAGAAATTAAGAAAACAATATCATTGACAGTAGCACAAAGAAGAACAACATATTTAAATATAAATTTAACCAAGAAGACAAAAGACTTGTACACTGAAATCTATAAAACATTAATGAATGAACTGAAGAAGACACAACTAAATGGAAAGCTATTTCATATTTATGGATTGTAAGAATCAATATTGTTAAAATGTCCATAATGCCCAAAGTCTGCAGATTCAATGCAATTTCTATTAAAATTCCAATAGCATTTTTTACAGGAATAGAAAAAATCATCTTAAAATTCATACAGAGCCATAAAAGACCCCAAAGAGCCATAGTTATCTTAAGGATGATGAACAAACCTGGAGGCAACACACCTCTTGATTTACGATTATATTACAAAGCTGTAGTAATCAAAACAGTATGGTACTGGCATAGAAATGGATGTAAAGACCAATGGAGAGAATAGAGAGCCCAGAAATATACCCATCTGCATACAGACAAAGGCACCAAGCATACAAAATGGGGAAAGGATAATCTATTCAATAAACAGTATTGGGAAAACTGAATATCAACATGCAAAAGAATGAAATTGGACCCCTGCACTATATACAAAAATCAATTCAAAATGGATTAAAGACTTAAATGGAAGACCTGAAACCATAAAACTCCTAGGAGAAAGCATTGGGAGAAAGTGCCTTAATATTGGTCTTGGCAATGATTTTTCAGATATGACACCAAAGCATAGGCAACAAAAGCAAAAATAAACAAGCGGGATTGTATCAAACTAAAAAAAAAAATTCTGCACAGCAATAAACAATAAAATGAAAAGGCAACCTACAGAAAGGGAGAAAATATTTGCAAGTCATACATCTGGTAAGGAGTTAATAACCATAGTATGTAAGGAATTCACACAACTCAATAGCAAAAAATGCCAAATAATCAGATTTTAAAACAGGCAAAGGACTTGAATAGACATTTCTCCGAAGAGGACATACAAATGATCGACAGGTAAATGAAAAAGTGCTCCACATGACTAATTATCAGGGAAATGCAAATTAAAACCACAACCATTAGGATGGCTACTCCAAAAAAAAAAAAAAAAAGATAGGTGAGGATATGAAGAAAAGGGAACCAAAGACACACTGTTGGTGGATACATACATTGGCACCGCCATTCTGGAAAACAGTATGAAAATTCCTCAAAAGTTTAAAAAGAGACCTACCATCTGATCCAGCAATCCCATTCCCATTCCTGGGTATTTATCCGAAGGAACTGAAACCAAGTTCTCAAAGGGATACCTGCACTCTCCAGTTCACCGTAGCATTATTCACTATAATCAAGAGTTGGAAAGAATCTAAATGTCTATGACAACAGATGAATGGATAAAAGAAATGTGGTATATACATACAATGAAATGTTATTCAGCCTTATAAAGAAAGTCCTGTCATTTGCAAAAACAGGCATGGGACTGGAGGACATTATGCTAAGTGAAGTAAGCCAGACACAGAAAGAGAAATACTGTATCATCTCACCTATACGTGGAATCTAAAAAAGTTGAACTCAGAAGCAGAGAGTAGAATGGTCATTACCAGGGATGGGAGAATTAGGGCTAATGGATAGAATTAGGGCTATTTGTGGTAGCAGCTAACGTTACCTAAATTAATATCACTTTTGAGCAGCTTCATGATTTTTTTGGGGGAAACTGTTTCTCCCGTTGTGTGTCCCCTGGACATCACGGCAAGTCAGGTGTCCATTTTCCACTGTGGAAGCAAAAGAGTCTACCTTTCCTCCCTCCTCCTCAGTATGGCCAGGGAGCAAAGACAGGACTCAAGCTCAGCAAATCAGATGTTTTGTCCTGGAAGAGTCAAATGAAGGGAAGGTATTTTCATCTTTTGAGGTGGTGGTGGCATTCTGGCCACTTTTGTCCCCTACAAGAGACTTCCTGTAAATCCTATTTTCCTGCCCTCCAGGGTTGCCCTGGTTCCTTTCCCTGCTTGTTCAAACTCAAGGCTCTCAACAATTCTCGGAGCTCCTGGTACCCTTCCAATTTCCTCTTCTTGAGTTAGTTGGAGTCAGTTTCTGTTGCCTACAATCAAGGAACGCTAACTGATGCTATCCCCTGAAAAGAACAAACATTGAAAATAAAATTTAAAAGAGCCCCAGTTCTGATAGATACTTTGAAGATTGGTTCGGGTAAGCAATACCAAAAGCAAATATAGATCTTTTAAAATATAAATATACTTTACCTACATGTCCCTGAGTTTTGCGGGAGTATGGGCGGGGGGAGGAAAGAATTAACAGTGTGGTTTTCCTTAAACTGCAATAAATATAAAAACACTATAGTCAAGACAGAGGGACTGTGATTGATTTATTACATTATGGTTCCTTAAAAGTGTTTCATTGCCTTTTTAAAAGCCATCCAGTCATTAAAAAAATCTTTGTGGATTCAGTTTCCAACATTGTTATAAGAGATTCTTGACAGGTCTTCATTTCTAACGGCACTGTTATAAACAGGACCCATAATGATTTTGTTTGGGAGGACGGTTTGGAGGCCAGTGACTAACAGAGCCCGGGCTTCCGTGGTGGCCCCATGCACAGACGGAGCCTGAAGTTAATTTGTACAGAGAAATTGAGGAATTTGGGTTTTGCAGAGTGATGCTGCCAGTCCTTCTTAAAGGGGGCTAGAATACCAAACAGGGCTCTGAAATGTGTTTTCCCTTTTAAATATGAAAGACAAGGAAAAACAACTGAAGTGTCAGATTGTCCTTAAACATCCAACAGGAAGAAATTGTACTTATATGCAATTCAAATTGGAAGGGAAAGATTGTGCCTCAGGCCAACTGAAGGGAAAATGCTGGTTTTCTAATTTGTAGCAAATGGAGATGAGCTCTCCGCTGGGTTGGCCAGGGTCCCCAAGAGACCTGGCAGCAGGAAAAAGATCTGGGGGTGTGATGAGGGCTGCATGTCGGCCGGTGCAGCTCTTTTCTGCCCACCGCCCACCATAGAGACCAGTGTAAGAAATCCAGGCTCCCTCCCCCACCAGGGTACGGAAAATACCCATTGCATTCTAGAAATAAATGTATAATGCAAGTGCTTACACCTCAATTTGATTCCACATTTACTGAGCGCTTACTTGGTCCCTGGTCCCCAAGCCAGACATTGTTGGGATATAGAGGTGAATAAGGCATGATATTTCCTGATGAGTTGAGACCACAGGGAAATAGGAACAAGGCAGGTAATAGAAGTGCTAGAAGGGGTAGAGGACGCATCTATTGTTTGTACCTGCCCAGCATCCCCTGTTCTTGGGACAAGTACCTTAGTTTTCTTTAGGCAAATGGCCCTTCTGTTCAGATGAGGCTGACCCCGGCTCTACTCCACTCATACTTGGCCTCTGGGGAAGGGCACAGGGGCATTCTACTCTCCTGGCCCTCGAGGTCAGTGCAGGTATGGACACTCGACCCAAGCCAGGCCAACGAAACTCAACTCCGGGACTTTGGTGGCTGGAAGTCTTGAGAAAATGTGCTGAGTATTCCCTGGGGCTGCTGAGCCAACAGGAGATGCAAGCCTAGAGCTGCTCATAGGCACACTGCTGCTCCATGGAAAGTGGCCACATGAGAACAAAGACAGCGGGGCTCGGAGTTCAGAGATGGACAGAAACGGTTCTACCTGATGACCTGGGTGAACAGCTGTGGCCATCTTGGCCTGAAGCCTTCTCACTCCAGACATTTAAAAAGGGAACCACTTGCAACTGAAAAGGGTCTGGCTGTTCCTCGTTCAAGTATTATCCCATGGAAAGGAGTAAGTTGGACTTCCAGGAATTTGGCTTGGCTATACGGCAGGTGGCATATGAACTGGCTGAAGGGCCATTTATCAGACGCCATGTGCCTTTCATGTCCTTGAATCTCTTCTGGCCCAAGCGGCCACAGGGGTTCCTGAGAAGTGCTTTGCCTTGGTTTGTGTCGCATGACCCTGTGTGCTGGTCACCTGCCCCATTTGCTATTAGATCCACTTAGCTGCCTTGGCCTGCCCTCTTCATCTTCCATAATTTGACTCCTGCAAATTGTGGTATCCAAGCCTCCTTAACAACAGGCTTCTGGTGAGAGTCTCCCAGGAAGCCCTAATAGACGACTGAGCTCAGTGAGAGAAGGGGAGAAGCTGCAGCGTTTATGCTTTATATAAAGATTTCATACTCCTCTCTCCCTTGGACTTTGTCTTTGGCAGTAGTTCAAGTTCCACCTCCCATCGGATGTCCCACAAACGGCTCCAGGCCCTGCCAGGTGGCCCTGGCTCCTGGGCTAGGAATACCTCATCTTCTCTTTGTCCCTCCAGCTCTATGAGCGGAAGCAACTTCCCACCATTGCTAACTCTGGGTGGTTTCCCCGTCCCTTGAGTCTTGGATGTTAAAGACAAGCACCAAACGGAGATGATCAAAAACACTCAAAGGGGATTTTTTTGGTGATGGAAGTTGGTTGTGATGTTTGAAAAGGCTGTATGTAAACTTGCGCCACATAAAATCACTTCTGATGCCTAAATATCAGTTTGTGTACCCTGGAGGCACACATCTTAGCTTTGGGGGAACGGTTTGAGTCAGGAGAGGGTTGCTTGCGGAGAACAGAAGCCCAATTAAACTAGCTGAAGTTAAAGACATTCTTTTCTTTTCAGAAAGCAGAGCCAACCCCGTTACCACCCCTCTCTCCAGAAGAGCTTCTCTGCTCTGCCGCCAAGCAGCCATCCCAACTGTCCTGAACTCTTAGCCTTCACATCCAAATGGCCTGCTGGGTCCAGTGACACCTACTAGAGACCCAGTAATTCCCCTGAACTTGGGGAAAGAAAATCCTATTGGCCTAGCTTGGTGAGGCATCCAGCTCTGACTCAGCCAGCCATATAGCTCCAGCGGGGTGTGACCCCTATGGGTAGGCACCCTGAAAATACTGAGCCCCAGCCTTGGAGGGAGTCTCTAGTGGCCTGGAAGCCACTGTGGAAATTAGGAAATCAGCTCTGTCCAGGGTACTTTGCAAAGCCACTAGCAATATGGAGAGAGCCTGAGGCACTGTAGTTGCTGTGGGTCTCAGAATTACGATGACTAAAGCTTCAGGTCCCCGCCTAAGGTCACTTGCATCCTGTAATCAGTTGTTGATGGAGTTAGGGTTTTGCATATGGTTGCTCACTTCTGGATAAACATACCAAGAGGAAAGCAAATGCTCTCTTTTGCAACTACTGAAAGCTTATTTTTAAATGCATTTTTTGTTTATTCCCCTCTACATTAGGTTGTTCTTATATTCTCACTTTCTTAAATTCCCAGGAGCAAAAAGTAATAATGACTTACTTACACTGTGTCCTGTTTTGACTTGTCAGACTGTTCAGTTCTAGGATCAGCCGGGGATGCTTGGGGGGGAAGTAATTAGAGTGATTTTAGCTAACCTTCCTGCTCTCTGTTATTAATGATAGCAAAGATGTTTAAACAGCTAAAATGACAACCCCTTTCTCCTAACCCCTAAATTCCTGTTTATGTTTGCCTAAAAAAGTTACACCACTTTGTCCTTTTCAAAGTGGTTGGCAACATATCATTATATCTTTATTCCTCCTCAGCGATTAGTTGGGAAATTGATCCCCAGCCTGCAACCATTCAAGAACCTGGATCAGGGACCCTTAATGGGTTTCATTTTACATACCGACTCCAATCAGTGGTGGGGGCCACCCAGAGAGTTAAGTTGAGAAAGATTCTAAGGTCAGAGCCAGGTTGCGGAAGAGTGCTAGGATCAGTTGGTGATGTCTGCCACCGGCAGAGGAAGAGAGAGCCTGACTTCACTCCTTCCTGTTTGCCATCTCAGACGGAGGCACGTCAGCATAGGTCCAGATACAACTTCTTGGAGTATATGAACCACAGTGAATTTAAAAGATCCCATTAGGGGGACACCTGGGTGGCTCAGTTGGTTAAGCATCTGCCTTTGGCTCAGGTCATGATCCCAGGGTCCTGGGATCGAGTCCCACATAGGGCTCCTTGCTCGTCAGGGAGCCTGCTTCTCCCTCAGCTTTCTGCTCCCCCCCCCTCTCTCCCTAACAAATAAATAAATAAAATCTTAAAAAAAAAAAAGATCCCATTAGGTCCTCACAACACCTGGATGCAATTGGGAGGGCTGAAATTATTATTATATCCTTTGATAGGTGGCAAGGGGAGACTGGGACACTGAGGCTCCCCTAAAAGAAAAGCCAGGGAAGCAAAATTCCTGTGCACTTGACTTCTCCAGAGAAAAAAGTCCACAGGGGTATGGGACAAGGCCCAACGCTGAGCATCCCATAATATCTTGTCATTCTTCTCTGTTCTTTGATGATCTCTTGAATTAATTAATCATTCTAAATAATTGAATCAGGCAACAATTATGGAAGGTATACCAGTTGCACTTCCTCCTCTTCCACACATGGTCTCTGTTGTGCCCTGCCTCACGCCCCTGCTTGCAATGTAGCTAGGAAACATTCTCTGGGCCACCTCCTCATGTAAGTTGGAGGCATGGAATCACAGCCCCATTCCCTTTCACTCCACAGTAACCTACCTGGGGCTGTGCATGTAGTGGTGTTTAATAAGTGCCCACTGAAAGTCAGAACCATCACCTCTGGGGCTATTCCAAGGGCAGTGGTAACATAGGACAATCCCTGGAGGCCCCATATTCATTCCCAGGATCTTCTTACCAATGGGGAGAGCATGGAATAAATGCTTTCCCATTTATCCCAGCATTTGTATATTGCTTTCTGAGTCATCCCTCCCGGAGGCCTTGATGATTGAAGATCATCACAGGGAGAGGAGGACTTACATGCATGTTCTCAACCCAGTTTGGGTCACACAAATCTGAAGAATTAATGTACCCAAAAAAGGCTATTTATTGACACAAATATCCAAATTTAGAATGGGCATGAGTGAAGTGACCCAAGGGATAACCAGATCATTGAGTGCTGTCAGCATGCTTTTATGCTCTCTCTCTGGCTGTCACCCTCACTCCTGCTTCTGAATGATGGCTTTATTCCCTCCTATTGCTGATGGACTTTTACCACATGAGGGAGACCGTGGCTGAATCCTCTTACCATCACCCATACAGGGAAGTGAGCTCTTTTTCTCCAGATCAGTTGGGAAACTCCCAGGGAAGAACTCTGATGGGTCCAGCTGGAGTCACGTGCCCACCTCCTGAGTGTGACCAGGATGGTAATGATTGGCTCAACCATGCCACGGCCTCTTTGCTGGCTCTGTCATCAAAAGTGGGGGAGGGAGGGGTGACCTCTCCAAGAATTGCTGTCAGCCAGGCAGCCACCCCCAAATTTACCCATAACAGATCCTTTCCTCCAAAAATGTACATGCTCACATAGATGCAATTTTTCACCCCAAACTTCAGGGAGTAGATAGGCCCTTCAACTGAACCCTCCAGACCCCTAAGTTAACCCTGTTTACACAAACGCATACAATTTGAATTGCTAGTGGAAAAATTCCAAATCTGACAATCTGCTAAGGCAGATGCCCCCCAGGTAGCCCTTCCAGTCCCATCTGGCTCCATTCCCCTAATCTCCTCCCTTTTCAGCCTGCCCTGAATTTTCATGCCACTTCCTCTCCTCCTTTTCTCCTTCCCTTCTCTCTCTGTTCCAGCCCCTGCTAGGACAATGGGAAGCCATTTCTGTGCGGGGACTCCTGGAAAGAACTCCGTGGTATCAATCAATTTAGAGCATCACCAGGGAGTTAAAACAATGGCACCGAACTGCAAATTATAGAGGTAGAGAGACAGAGTTTTGTTCTCAGAAAAGAGGGTGTGGGTTCTTTAAAAAAATAAAAAAAGAGGAATGTTTCTCAACATTTCATAAATAGTCATTTGAAAACTGCCCAAGAGCAAACTGGAAGTCAACACAATGCCCAGTCGTTCACTTGTTAGACCTGGAAGAATGTGCACGCACACTGCATTCTTTACACACACATATTTACACACACTCTACATAAAGAATGACCTTCTCCCGCTCCGCCCTTCCCCTGCCCGCAATGGTAACATTTACTGGAGATTTTATTACAAAAGCCACAAAATGAAATTCTAATCAATAATAGTTTGCAGGATGGTGGGGGGGAAAGAAAGGGACTGAATACATTCATAGGTAAAAGATGTTATTATCTCAGTTCAGTGACTATGAAAGAGAAATAGATGAAAAAATCTGGGTTTTATATTAAAAACCGGCACAGCTGTAGAGTTACATAATAAAGTATTGCCTGTATCCATGGAAATGGAGAGTAATTGATGTACCACAAGTTATTTTTATAAACCCAAACAAAAAAATTCAATCAGAAATGTCTTTCCCCGTTTTGGGGGCATTGTATATTTTCTATCTGTACATAATGCACACATTGAGAGTGTGAATGTACTCATTATTGATCAGCCGTGTTGAATAGGACATGCTGCTTTCCCTGAATATTCAAGATTAGAATCCCTCGGCCCAGCTCTCCTTCTTGAAAGACTTCCTCTGCATAAATTGTGCAGGGCTTTAAAATTCAGGCAGCTCCAACTCAGATGAATAAAGGAGCCCCTCTCCCAGTTTTGGAGGTGTTGGAGGGGCCAAATTTCGAAGATGGGAACTCTGCATAACGCATTTACTTGACTTGCCCCACAATACCAGCTGTCCCCTCTCCCACTCCCCCAACACAAACACAGTGTGAAGCACAGAGTAGGTGTTCCAAGAAAGCCAGGACGCACAGCACAGTCCAATTTTCCCAATTTACTTGCTAAAGCGCCTGTTAAAATACAGATTCCAGAGTTCCACCCCAGCCCCCTGTGCGGGATTCTCCTGGGCAGAGATCTACAAATCTACAAAATCTATGTACCTCCCCAAGGAAATTCTGGTCATTAGGCAAACTGGAGAAACCCAGATGCAGGGCTGGCTTCTTAAGCACGTGAATCTGTGCAGCCCAACAGGGCCCCGTGCTCAGGAGGTTTTTCTTCTTTGCTTAATGCTCTGCTGTCTTCCCCTGGAAATTCTTAATGATTTTTTAACAAGAGGTCCTAGATTTTCATTTTGCACTGGGTGCTACAGATTATGTGGCTGGCCCCATATAAATGTAGTGGTTCAAAGCATCAATTTAGCAAATAGACCTGGATAAAAATTCCAACTCTGCCACTTTACTGGTTAGGAGATCTTTAGCAAGTTATTTAAACACGGTGAGGGGCACCTGGGTGGCTCAGTTGGTTGAGTGTCTGCCTTTGGCTCGGGTCATGATGCTGGGGTCCTGGGATGGAGCCCCACATCAGGCTCCCTGCTCAGCGGGGAGTCTGCTTCTCCCCCTCCCTCTGCCTACCATTCCCCCTGCTTGTGTGCTCGCTCTGTCAAATAAATAAATAAAATTAAAAACAACAACAATGACAACACTGTGAGCCTCTGTATACTCATCTATAAGATGGGAATGATAATGATATTGATCTCATGGGCTCTAAAATGACACAATATTTGTTTAGCTGCTCACTGCCGGAAGAGAAGCAAAGCTTCAGTCAATGGACACCATTAACATTAGTTGAGCTTTGAATTGTTGAGTTGCGTGAATTAAGGACCTGAAAGAGAGGGGACAGTGCAGCTGGTTGCTGGAGCAGGGTACTAATGAAGGCCTAGCCTTCCTGATGTTGAATCAATGTCCAAAGTGCCTTACATAAAGCAACCCTGCTGTTGGCCAAGCTTCGCTGCTACCACAACAGGGCTGGACTCTAACTGTATCAGCTTTGTATGAGGATCTGCTCAGTGTCTGGCTAAGGAAAA
Organism: Ursus maritimus; assembly: GCF_017311325.1. Classification (NCBI taxonomy): domain Eukaryota; kingdom Metazoa; phylum Chordata; class Mammalia; order Carnivora; family Ursidae; genus Ursus; species Ursus maritimus. Next base: position 10,708,109 of record NW_024424341.1, read on the forward strand.
TAGCCCCACCAGAATGAAACCTACTCTACCATCACTTCTAGTCCACTGACCACAACTGGGGCTGGAGCTGGGGTAGAACAGGGTGATACGACAGTGACAGTGAGTGGGGGCTGGAGTCCTATGAAAGGTTTTCCATCATCTGTCTCAGATCTGTCCACTTCTTTTCATCTCCATAGCCACCCCCTCTTCTATGCCACCATCATTTCTCACCAGGGCTAAGACATTCGCCTGGCTTTCTGCTACCGTTTTGTAAAATTTTAAAAACAGTATTATGTATATGTGATCCACATACCGTGATATCCACCACTGGAAGTTTTAATTCGATAGTTTTTAGTATATTCACAATGCTGTGCAACCATTACCCTATCTATTCCAGAACATTTTCATCACCCCAAAAAGAAACACTATACCCATCAACAATCACTCCCCATTCCAACCCCCCTCTGATCCCTGGCAACTACTAATCTACTTTCTGTCTGCATGGACTTGTCTATACTGGACATTTCATACAAAGGGAATCACATAGTGTATGATCTTTTGTGTCTCATGTCTTTCACTTGCGTAATGCTTTCAAGGGTCATTCATGCTGTAGAATGTATCAGTACTTCATTCTTGTTTTATTGAAAATAATATTTCATTGTATGAATATATCACATTTTGTTTATCCATTCATAAGTTGATGAACATTTGGGGTGTTTCTACTTTGGAGCCACTTTGAGTTTGTTTGTTTGTTCTTTAAGGATTTTATTTACTTGGGGGTGGAGAGGAGCAGAGGGAGAGAGAGAATCTCATGCAAACTCTGAGCTGGGCATGGACCCTGATGTGGGACTTAATCACACACCCTGAGATCATGACCTGAGCTAAAACCAAGAGTTGGATGCTTAACTGACTGAGCCACCCAGGCGCACCATCTGCTTTGGGGCTATTTTGAATAAGGCTGCTGTGTGTACTTATGTTCAGATTTTGTATGGACATGTATTTTCATTTCTTTTGGTTAGATACTTAGGAATAGAATTACTGGGTCATATGATAACTTTTTTTTTTAAACTTTTTGAAGAACTGCCAAATTGTTTTTGCATTGCAGCTGTACAATTTTACAAATCCTCCAGCAAGATATGAAGGTTCTAATTTCTCTACATCCTTACCAATATTTGTTATTCTCTGACTTTTAAATTATGGCCATCCTACTGTGTGTGAAGTGGTATCTCATGGTTTTGATTTACACTTCCTTAATGACTAATTATGCTGAACATCTTTTCACGGGCTTAGTGGCCATTTCTATATCTTCTTTGGGAAAATGCACATTCAAAACCTTTGCCCATTTTTTTGAAATTGGACAAAGTTTTCTTTGCTTAAAGAACTATTTGCTAAAGACTTTTCTTTCCCTATTGATTTTTGGCACCCCCATCAAAAATCAGTTGGCCATAACATAAGGATTTTTGGATTCTCAGTTTTATTCTACTGATCTGTGTTCATCCATATGCTAGTACTATCTTGATTATTGTAGCTTTATAGTAAGTTTTGAAATCAGGAAGTGTGAGTCCTCTTTCTTCTTTTTCAAAATTTTTCTGGCTATCCTGGGTCTCTTACATTTCCATATAAATTTTAGGATCAGCATGTCAATTTCTGCAAAAAAAAAAAAGGCAGCTGGAATATTGATAGGGATTGCATTGAATCTGTAGAACTCTGGAGAGTATTGCCATCTTAACCATATTAAGTCTTTCAATCCATGAACATGGTATATCTTTCCATTTATTTAGATCTTTCAATGTTTTATGATTTCTAATGTAAAACTCTTATTTTTGTTTAATTTATTCTTAAGTATTTCATTCTCTTGGATGCTTTTGCAAATTGACTTGTTTTATTTCATTTTTACATCCTTGTTTAATTTATTCTTAAGTATTTCATTCTCTTGGTGCTGTTGCAAATTGACTTGTTTTATTTCATTTTTACATCCTTCATTGTTAGTGTAAAGAAATACAACTGATTTGTGTATCTTGATCCTGTATCCTGAAACTTTCCTGAATTTGCTTGTTAATTCTAGTAGTTTTTTTCCCGGATTCCTTACGGTTTTTATATACAAGATCATGTCATCTGCAAATAAAGATAGTTTTCTCCTTTCTTTCCAGTATGGATGCTTTTTATTTATTTTTCTTGCCTAATTATCTGGCTAGAGTCAGTACAATGTTGAATAAAAGTGGTAAAACAGACATCTTTGTCTTGTTTCTGATCTTAGGTCAAAAGCATTCAATCTTACACCAAGTATGATGTTAGATGTGGGCTTTTAGTGGATGTCCTTATCAGATTGAGGAAAGTCCCTTCTATTTCTATTTTGTTGAATGTTTTTCTAATGAGAGGGCTACTGCCATTTTTGTCCAAACTCTGCCCATTCTCCAGAGGGCACTCAGAAGAATCTTTGAACTATAGCCTTGCCAAGTTACTCCTCTATTTAAAAATGCTCAGAAACTCCCAAAAGTCATTGGGATAAAGTCTAAATTCCTGTAAGATACTGTATGATTTGGGGCCTCTATTGTCTTATCCTCTCTCTCTCTCCTTCCTTGTGCTCTGGCCACATTCACCTTCTCATTTCACTGCCTTTGTGCCTGCTCTTTTCTCTGCCTGAGATTTCTACCCACTGCCCTTTCTGCTTGGTGAATTCCTACTCATCTCTCAATTTCAGTTAGTTTTTTGTGAAGGCTTCCCAGGCCCTCAGACCCAGTCAGATATCACAGCGCTGTGTTCTCAGATCTCCTTTTCCTTTATAGCCCTTACCACAGTTTGACACTGTGTATTCATTTGATTATTTGACTGATGTCAGTCTTCTCACAGAACATATGCTGCATGAGGGCCACGACTGTGTCTGTCTTATTAACCACTTTATCCCCTGTTGGTGTAGTAACACCTGGCACAAGGAAAGAATGCTTTCGGGAAATATTTAAAGAACAATCTCAACCAAACCAGCCAATCTATATGGAGGTAAAATGGGGGTGGTGATCTCCAGACACAGCTCTTAGCTATGAAGACCCTTAACGCTTCATTCTTTCTTTTACTTTTTTCTTTTCCTCCATGGCCTAGTCAAGAACACTTCAGAAGAAAAGACCTATTTTATATGCTAAAGTTGCAGGGAAAAGTCTCTTTGGAGATGATTTTTAAGCTGAGTCGATGCTATAAATCCTTCCCATTCTCCATGAAGCCTTCCTGATTACTGCCAGTCACAGATAATCTCTTCCTTCTTTTCATAATATCACGGGTTCTTTATCCATATCCCTTTTAAGAGTGTTCATGATTTTCATTGTGTTATCATTACACATATGTTAGTCCTGTTTCCCCTACCATTTGAAGCTAAAAAACCATAGATGGTTTAATCATGGTATCCTCCCATCTCCTAACTTAGTCCTTAGCATTGTGTTAAATATACGAAGGAGTAACAATGACCATGAAGTACATAAAGACTGAAGAAAAAAACCCCAGTTTTGTTCAATCCATTTGTATTCTCCAGTATTAGTTTTTGTGTTCTTTTAACATTAAAAATGTTGTTGCATTTTAATTCTTAATAAAAATCAAAGTTTTGGTGAGCCTATTAACCAAAACTTCTAACTATCCACATATGGCTATGGTAAATCTTATACTCTAGTCAGATAGGTCTATATGCCATCCCCATCTGCCAACCTCACATTTAACTTTTCCCTACTGCTTGCTGAAGTCATTTGCATCCACCCAGAATGCCTGCCTACCTCTCTACCCATCTTTTGAGGACCATTTGAAATCCTATTTCATCCTTGAAGACATTTGTGATCACCCTTCCACTTACTTAACATTTGCTTCTTCTGACTTTATCATAAGGCCCTTTTCCCTGCATGTTTAATGGCTCTTCAAGTCATCTGCAAGCTCCTTGAGATCACAGGCTCTGCTCAAGTCTCTTTCCATGGTCTCAGCACACCCATGCCCACAGTTATCAGAAGTGTAAATATAAAAATCTCCACAACCACAGTTCAATTCCAGAATTATCCCATTGCCCAGACTTCACTCCTAGAATACCTAGGTCCAGGTTCCCGCCATCCCCATCAGACTTCCTCTTGCATTGGCTTTCCTAGATGCATACCTTCCTTGACATTATATCTTGCCTCACATTTTTGTTCTAGCTCTATCTAAGTGGCTGACTCTTGGACTGACCTATAGCTTCCTATGGCTATTAGCCCCACACATCACAGTAACAAGACAGAATGCCCATGCCCAGATTCTCTTAAATATTATCCTCTCCTCCTTTCAGAAGAGGAATATCAGACAGCGTGAATTAGCTCTTAGTCACGTTGAGTGCCCTCTATCCCTGGCAAAATGCCTGGTGCACTGTAGGGTCCCAAAGTGAATATCAAGAGTATTAATTCTAATGTGTTAAGTGTCAGAGTATTTAATTTAAAGAGGGAAGGCAGTGTGAAAAGAGTGTAATACCCAATAAAGTTGGAAATGTGTTCTTTGTGTAGACATAACCTATAGGACAATGGTCTATTTATGCTTGGAAAATTAGGGTAATAGGTTCTATCCTGGTTTCTTCACACATATTGTAAAATAACTTTATTGATGAGAGATGGAGTCCAGAGTAAGTTCCAGGCAACAAAGGAAAAAAATTCCAACTCAATTGGTCCTAAAGCGTTAGTTTAGGATTTGTTTTTTGTTATTTCCTCATAATAGAGGTTCCCAAATTCTCGATGAGAAAACATTTCCTGGGTACTGGATTATATGCAGAAAACCAGCACTCAGTCAAACAAAAACAATAAGAAGAAACAGCCCTGATTTGTTGTGTTTATTTCCATGGAGTATTTCCACCATGGCCAATTTCAAGCTACCAGGGATATTACAATTGCCTTGCAAATTTCCTGCAGCTTGCCTAAACCTACAAGTTTGCTCCAGCACCCCATGAGGCAAGTCATTATACCTGGTGCTGTGAGATACAAAGCCCTCTCCTGACCTCAGTGAGCCTATAACCTAGTGGAGATACAGACATACCCACGTTGATCAACAGCTTTGTTTTTTTCCAAAAGCAATCTCTATCAGCCATGATATTTATTATTATTTGGAGCCCATCAAGGTAAATACAATGAGTTTCCCAAAGGTCTAATTACCAAAGATTGATAGGCTGCCAATTTGTAATAATGCAGCTGTAATATCATCTACTCTAAATGTTCTACCTAATTACATTTTCAAGAGCCACCCTCTAACAGAGTTCTTGGGTAATTTTTTCTTCAGCATTAAGGCATTCATGGCTAGACACAACTAGTCTTTCAAGATATTTAAAGATCATTAGCAGGAAAAAAAAAGTCTCCACTCCAACAGAAATTCTTTTGATGGAACAAGATAAAATTCCTCCATTTGCTCTCGGATTTTGTATTATTTATGAACAAATCACCAATCACGGGGAGAGGGCAGCAAATAGAGATGAAAAAAGCACATTGCAGGAACACATGCTGATGTCATGTACAGCACGTACTGAAAATACTTCCCCGCTCCTTAGTGGGACATGTGAAATGATCTCTGTGGTGATACAGTTTGCTCAAAAGTGAAACTAGTAAAGAACCCGCAGAGATTTCCGTCTCTGGTAACGTGTGAACTCTTCAAGGTTTGGATTTGGTTTGCAAGCAGATTGTAGGAGAAAAGCAAGACTCAAAGTAAGAATGGGGAAGAGTCTTCCCTTAATAGGTTTCATTAAAAAGGATCCCTTCTCTGATGACACCCTGTGTGGATTCAAAGGTCTAAGCAAGTAAAGCGAGAAAATATCATGTTCCTCGCAGATCGTTTTGAATCTGGCTGCTATATTTTTCTTCTTTCAAGTTGTACTTGGCTTTCCTGCTGTGGCCACCATATTCTCTCTATATCATCTTCAGCATCTTTCCCACTGGGACTGGATTCTCTGGGGAGTCTAGAAGCCTGGGACATTTGCTTTTCTGCAGTCTTCATACAGATGATGATCAGCAGACATGTATTGACTTATGTCCCCTCACACTTCCACAACTTCTGACTCCCTCTGAGAACTTCCCCAGCACCCTTTAGTAGCTGCGTGGGAAAGTAGACAAGTCCATGGGACTTCGTTACCAGGTCTGTGTGCCTGGATTCAAGTCCTTTCTCCCACTTTTTCTCCATCTCCGGTGTCCCACTTGCTATGTAAGCTGGGGCCATTTTCTCAGCCTTCTGGAGTTTTCCCATCTCCAAAATGGGTACACATTTATACTTAATAAATGTTGTTTACAGTTATCCATTCAATGTGTTCATGAAGGTTTATGTAATCTCCCCAGCTAGAGGGAATCTGTCCCACTTCTTGTCTTCCAATGGACTCAATGAGGTATGTCCCACCTTCTCCTCACTAAATCGGACCCTACGTGAGGTAGCCTTTATCCATCATATTCATAATCATTCATCATTGTTACCTTCGAGTGCCTGACAATGCCTAGCAGGGTACCTTGCATGCTGGAACCTCCTTAAGGACAGAGAGCATGGTGGTCTTGCTCACTGCTTCTGTGCTTCAGCATAATGCTAATAAAAGCTCCACATGCAAGAGATAGTTGTTAGAGGAAGAATGGGCACATAAGTAATAGCTCAATATACATGCTTTGTAAGAGATGATGCATAAATCAATGGTAGCCATCTACAAGTTCTTGAAAGTCCTTGTTCACCATTGTTCGACTGGAGTTCACTATGAGCATGCTCAGGAAATGATTAGTGAGTGAATTATTCAATGAGCCAATTGATCCAATGATGTAGTGTCTCCTCTTGCACCTCGGAAGGCAACTTGCAGCCTAAAAATACAACTGCGTAGTTTGAGTAACATTTTGCTATTAGAACCAATGGAACAAACATCACAAATGCAAATGAGCTTTCTCTAAATCAGTGATTCCCAACCAGGGCGATTTTGCTCCTCCTATGCCCCCCACCACCGCCCGCCCCCAGGGGACATCTGGCAATGTCTGGAGACATTTTTGATTGTCATAACGGGGGAACTACTACTGGCATCCGTAGTTCAGGGAGGCTGCTGAATGCCCTACGGGAGGCACAGGACAGTCCCCACGACAGAGAATTATCTTCTCTCAAACATCAACAGAGCAGCAGTTGAGAAAGCCTGCTCGAAATGATCAGCTAGGGGGAGATTTCTTTTTTCCATAGCAACATATTAAAACGTGGGTCAAGATTATTGAGATGGTCTGTATCATGCCCGCCTCCTTCACAGAATCACAGGAAGTCGGGATTGAAAGGAACACAAGAGATCATTCAGTACAAATTCCTCTCTTTACATCCAGGACCCTGCAAGTCCAGAAAGGGAAGCGAATGCTTGAGTCTGCACAGTTGGTAAGTAGCCAAGCCAAGCCAACCCAAGAAGCCAAGCCCCCAGTGCCCAGGTTTTCCCAGCTCCCTTTTCAATATGTCTGCAATTGAGCTTCCTTAAAACTCCCGCCTGCATGGTCAGCTACAGCCCAGACCCGGCTGCTCATCTTACCCCTGGATTAGAGCACTGTTTTCCCCCAATTTCCATCATCCCCAGCCACAGGGAAGACTTTTGCCAGATGCATGAACCACCAGTACTATTATTTATATAATCATTATATTTAAATAGACATTGACTTTTTCCTTAAATAAAGGTTGAATAAGGAAATCTTTTATCGGTACTATAAGTAAAAAGGCTGGTCAGATTTGCCATGATGAAAAGGGACCTAAAAATTGGCACCATGCAAACGAAAATGTTCAGTGCTCACTTGATACTGTTGCATGTTTAAGGCTCCAAGCCTGAGCCTCTTTGTTAAAAAGGGAGATTCGCAAGTGTAGGAGGTGTTAAGGACATATTGGCACCAAACTGAGACTTTCTCCTTAATGTAATAAGAGGTATTTAAAAAGAATTGAAAAGGGAATTCATTTCTCACTGTGTGCTTCAATATTATTTATTACGTACCCATGCACCCCTGGAAATCATCTTGTATTCCCTCAGTGGTAAATTTATTTTTGGAAAGACTGGATTAGAGGAATGAAAGCAAAACCCCGATCACTTCCGCCCTCTTTGATATGAGTTCCTTCTTTAGCTTCCCAGACTGAAGGAATGCAGGCATCCTGAGTTCTTCTGTGTTCCCATGCCAGAGGCAATTAAGTAGGGAAATGAAAGAGAAGTTCAATGAGGAAGAGTTCACTGCTTTGCAAGCTTGGACAGGATACACTGAGGTGGTCGAAGGGTATAACAATTCTAAGAAGATCCCCAGTGACCCACACCTTTGTATCATCCCCTCCCCCCCCCTTTGAGTATGGGTTGAACCTGTGAATATGATTATATATCTGTGATTGTTACATTATATTGCAAAAGGGAGATTACCCTCGGTGGGCCTGACCTAATCACATGAGTGCATTAAAACCAGTGATCTTCAGCTGGTAGCAGGCAAGGATGTCCAAGAGATAAACCTCAGCTGGCTTGGAAGAAAGTAAACATCCATGTTGTGCAGTGCCAGTGGGGGCCACTTGGCAAGGAGCTAGGGGCAGACTAGAAGCTGTGAGCAGTTCCCAGCTGACAGCTAGCAGGAAAACGGGAGCTTAGTTCTATTATCTGCAAGGAAATGAATTCAGCCAACAACCAACTGACATACAAGACGACCCTGAGCCCAGACTTCGAGACCTAGAAACTGTGAGATAATCACTTTCAATTGTTTTGAGCTCCTACAAAGTGGGGCTTTGTTACATAGCAAGAGCAAACTACTGTAAAGGGATACAGAGATGAGTAGGTTAGATTGGCTGGCATCAGGAAACTTATATTCTAGTCCTAGAGATAAGATACACATGGAGGCAAATGAAACATTTAAAAAAATATATTTTATATATTTGACAGAGAGAGCACAAGCAGGGAGAGTAGCAGAGGGAGAATCAGGCTCCCCGCTAAGCAGGGAGCCCGATATGGGGCTTAATCCCAGAACCCTGGAATCATGATCTGAGCCGAAGGCAGACGCTTAACTGACTGAGCCACCCAGGTGCCCCAAATCAACTGCAATATTAATCAGGGTATACAAGCTTATGTCTGAGAAAGGTACAAACAATGTGCAGAAAGAAATGTGGCTGAGAAAAATCAGAGAAGGCTTCATGGAGGAGGTGACATTTGCACTGGCCTCAAAGTTCAAAGAGAAGTTCAGCAAACAGAGGTGGAGTCCAGGCAAGCATGTGCTGGACTGACCAGGTTCCTGCTCAGTCTTGCACACAGAGCCGTGGAGAGTACCAGCCCTGGGTTTAGTTGTTTAGTTTCAGTCCCGGCTCCACCACTTGGAATAAAGCTTCTGCTCCTCAATGTTCTCACTGAAGAGAGAGGGGTGATAATGACAGTGTCTACCTACAGTGGACAAAATCCCACGGCCAGAAAACGGCAGGGCCTCCTGTCCTTGTGTGTGCTACCTCCACACTGGATCCACCTGCTCGAAGCTTCTGACCGTGAACCCCTTCCCTGCGGCTGCCTCCAGCGTTTGTAGGGCCCCGGGCAGACCTAAGAATAGAAGCCCATGTACTGTATGTCTGCATATTTACAAGTCAGACATCAAGCTAGACGCTGTTCAGTAAAATACATTCTCTCCTACTTTGGCAGACGCGCTTTCATAATGACAAAACAGAAAAAAAAAAAAAGGTTTTTAAGACATGGGTTTGTGCTGCCTTGTGTCTGTTTGGGACACCTGTAAAGGGCCACCTGAGTTTCAGAGTTGTGACCGTGTAAAGGACCAGCTTCTCCCTTTGCCCAGTCCCACCTTCCCACTTCCTGACCAAAATGTCTCCTGAGAGCACCCTCCCAGGAGCTTTCTGTGTGACGGTCTGATTTCAGGGGACCCCTGACCGTTTGGGGATGTAGGAGAAAAATCTTTTTTTTTTTTTTAAGATTTATTTATTTTAAAGAGAGAGAGAGTGTGTGTGTGTACATGAGTTGGGGGAGGGGCAGAGAGAGAGGGAAAGAGAATCTCAAGCCAACTCCCCATTGAGCGAGGAGTGCTTGATCCCACGACCCATGAGACCACGACCTGAGCTGAAATCAAGAGTCGGATGCTCAGCTGAACTGAGCCACCCAGACACCCCCGTAGAAGAAATTCTAATCTGCACCTTCAGCTCCGGACCCATCCCCCTAGGGCACGTTGGTCCACACCTGATGGTTCAAAGCCAGGAGCCATGGTCATGGAAGCAAACGCTGTTGCTGTTACCTCTTTATTAAAGCGAAGTGCGTCCTCCTTTGGCCGTGTGCCCCGTGAGCGCTCCCCCTGGGGAGGACCAGCTCTGTGTGCCGATCACATTCGGCATTTGAAAAAACATTTAATTATGTGCAAAGAGAGAGTCCATGTGTCACTCGTGGGCCAGGTTTGTTTGGGACTTTATTATCATACATATCACTGTAGCCTATTATTCCCGGACAGATTGGACAAGTTTCAAGGTTAATAAAAATGTTCTGGCAAATTGTTATTTTGAAAGTGATTGAAGGAAATGTCCCACTTAGAGCATATGTTTGACCTTTTGGGGGAGGAAAAGGAAGAAAATGCTCATGGAAGCCTCGTGCAGCTTGATTCTTTTGACAGCTCTAAATTGTTTGGCGCATGTTGAGGTGCTCAAAGCACCACAGAGACTGGCATTTCCTTCCCAAGTCTCTCTCCTCCACTTGGACGCGTCACTTGAGATAATAATGATAATAATCATAAAGTAATAAGTTGCATTTTTTCCGTCAGCCCCAGCATGACGTGCTTCGTGGCTATCATCCTGTTCACTCTTCACAACCCTGGCAAGTCAGGACCCTTTCCACCTCTTCTGTGCTGAAGAGCGAAATGAAGTAACTTGTCCAAGGTCATGGTGGAGGTGGTGGAATGTGGATGGAAACGCCGGGTCTGTCCATCTCTGAACAACCCAAATACTGCTTGTCTTCAGCCACAGCTAAAGGGCGCCACAGGCCTTGGTGGCACCCAGGCTGCCCACTACCATTTCGTGGCCGGCTGCCACAGTGCGTGTGTCTCTGTGCCTCCTCAGGCTGTGTCGGGCTCCGTGCTCATCGGGGACTCTGAGATTCTCTTGCTCTCCCGTTTTATTGAGGCATCCCGGACAAATAAAAATTGTATGCCCGCAAGGTATACAACGCAATGATTCGATAGTCATGTACATTGTGAAATGATTACCACACTCGAGCTAATTAACACATCCCTCGCCTCACATCGTTAACTCTGAGTGTGTGTGTATGTGTGTGTGTGTGCTGAGAACACTGAGGACCTACTCCCTTAGCAACTTTCAAGTTTTCAATACAGCTTTCTTAATGATAGCCATCATGCCACACATTAGATCCGCAGAACTTACTCATCTTACAACTGAAGGTTTGTACCCTTTGGCCATTTCCCTCTCCCCCTTTCCCTCTCCCCCGAGATCCTGGTAACCACCGTTCTACCTTCGGCTTCTAGGAGTCCGACATCTTTAGATTCTACATGTAAGTGAGATCATGCAGTATTTTCATTTCTGCGTCTGGAGTATTTGAGCATCAGGTCCATCCAGATCCGCAGAAGGCCACGCTCCCTGTGCAGAGCAGAAGTGCTAGGGAATCAGCCCCCAGAAGGAGCCATCAAATGACAATTCTTGAGTGCTGGTGTATACATGTCCCAGCTCCCTCGTCCCTTGCGGGGAGGGGATAATCCTGAGGCCATGCGTTCCTTCTGGTAGCTGATCTAACAATGCACCTTTTATTGGCTCTGCTCCCTTTCCTGCACCACTTCTCTACTGCCCCACTGGTGTCCTTGGCACCTCCCAAATAAACTACTTATACTTAAATCTTTGACTTTTTAAAGAAGATTTATTTATTTATTTGAGAGAGAGAGAGAGAGAGAAAGCGAAGGGAGGCGCAGAGCAAGAGAATCTCAGAGTCCCCGATGAGCACGGAGCCCGACACAGGGTGCCATCCTACAACCTGAGCTGAAACCAAGAGTCAGATGCTCAACTGACTGAGCCACCCAGGCGCCCCTCTTTGGCTCTTTTGGAGTCACACTGGAGTAATCTAAACCGAGACAGGGAATCCATAAAATACCCCTGGGATTGGAACATCTGTGTCCTGTAGAGACTGAGGAAGGACAGGTATTGGGCTGACCCCTGCTGCTCCCCAGATGGTAACACTGACTTTTGAAGACTCTACCCCCAGTTCCTTTGGTCCTAACACTAGTGACCCAAAGTTAACGCTCTACCACCTTCATATTGGCAGGAAAATGCTATTCCAGGTAAAATCTTCCCCAAGGAAATGTGTCATGAGAAGTTACGAATTTAAGACTTCCAGAGATGCTAAAGGACACAGACAACTCCAGGTAGTGTGCGGGGTGGTCCACGGTGCTCACACCCACAGACTCAGTCCTCGTGCTCCGTGCTCCCTAGGTTTGCATCCTGGCTGCACTACCTATAGTCTGTGTGACCTTGGGCACACACCTTCATCTTTCGGTCACTTAATATCCTCAGCAGAAAAAGCATGACAATAATACTATCTACCTCATGAAGTTGTTAAGAATATAATTCATTTCCTATGATGAGTTTAGACAGTGCCTAGAATAGAGTAAGTGCTAGAAAAGTATTACTTATTGCTATTATTCGCACATTGAGGGAGGGATGTAAGCTGAGCACCCTGTTATTTTTCCAAGTTTCCCTAACCCTCCTCTCATAGGACTCATGTTTCCATGTATAAAATATAAAACCACAATGCAAATCAGCAATTTCAGGTCATCAAGATGGGTGGGTTTGCTGATGGGTCTGTGTCCCGCCCTGCCACACACCTGTACACACTTGTCCACACGGGACCTTACAACGGTAGTCCAGATCTGCTGCAAAAATAAGCTGAAGGGTCACCTTTCTAAAATAACTTTTATTCTTCAGATGAAGGCCCTATACTGACTCACAAGCAGGCCTATCACGCCTGGGCTTCAGCTCCCCTATTCAACCTTGATCACACCCGCTTTCCGCTTATGGGATGCTGTATGCCCAGTACCCCACTAACACAGCACTCTTCCAGCTCTATCTCGGTGCAGTTGCTTCTGCCATTTCTCCTTTGAAGGCCTACCTTTCCTGGAAACTCTATTCGAGGCTGCCTTCAAGTTTCCCTTTCTGCAAAAGCTTATTTATTCCACTTGACCCACCTCCTCCGTGATTACTTAGCTCTTCATTATCCTCTTCCTTCCTGGCTCATCCCATACACACTGGGCAATTCATTATATTTTGTCTTGTGGAAAGGAAAATGTTCTGAGTTTGTCGTCAAAAGGCCTAGGCACAAATCGCTTGTAGCTTAGCCAAGATACACAAGCTCTCTGAGTCTTAGTTTCTGTATCTGTTACATTATTCCTTCGTCATTCCGTCAACAGACATTTTTGACCGGGGGTGATGTGCCAGCCATTGTGTCAGGCCCTGGAGACGTGACATAAGTGAGACCACGTGGTCCCCACCTCTGTGGAGCATGGAGTGAAGCAGGGGAGACAGTCCCTAAACAAATGATAACACCATTCAATAGCCACGTAATCAACTGTAATTGTGCTAAGTACCGGAGTAGGTGCTATGGGTAGCATGTCCACACCCCCTTTCACCTGCAGATCACCTGTAACTTTGATAGACAGCTGACAGCCCCTCCTCTGGCACTATGTCTCCATGCCTGAGCGCTTCCTCTGGGGCAGACGACAACTCCGGGAACCACTTGCAGTCAACGAGAAAAGGGAGTCCATGAATAAGTACCCCAGCTTTCTTGCCTATTGATAAGACAATTCTGAGGTATGTTCTGGAGCAGAGTCAAGCAAGCTTTTTCTCAAAGAGCTAGACAGTATATATTTTAGGCTTGGCGGGTCATATGGGCTCTGTCATGACTCTAAGGTAGATAGTACGTGACAAAGGAGCACGGCCATGTTCCAATACGACTTTACAAAAATAGGCAGGTGGCCCCTGAGCCACAGTTGGCCAACCCCCATTCTAGACTCTCAGAGAGCTCTCAGGGGAATTGGGTCCAATTACCCATAGCTGTAACTTACCCACTAACACACTATTTGTCTCGCCTCCCTTCCCTGACTCCCTGCATCTCTCCCTTACTGCGTGTGCTAAAATCACCTCCAAAATCCTGGTGTTGGTTCTGCTTTGGAAGAAACCAAAATTGAGACCAAGGGCTATAAAGGAAAAGTGTTAAGAAGTTTTGAGGCCACATAACAGAAAATTCATCCAGTCTGATGGGGTCAGAGAGAATATTCCAGGCAGAGGGAACAGAGTGTGCAAAGCCCTGAGCAGGAAGGAATCATGGGTGCTTTGAAGACCTCAAAAAACACCAGTTGTTGGAGCATTGGAGGAGGTGGGAATAACAGAACCAGAGAGAACAGTGGCCAGAGAGAGAGAGGTGGGCCTGGATACTATAGGACCATCTAGGCCCTGCTGAGGCCTCGGGCCTGGACCCTGGGGCAGTGGGGAGCTGCTGAAGGGGTTAGACAGGTCAGAGGCATGATGAGCTACGCACACGCAGGCCGGGCTCAGAGGGGCCATGAGAAACTCCACCCCCTGCCCCCCCTGGCCCATGTGAGTGACCTTCTACCCCTGTGCCACTCACCCCCATTCACTCAGAATTCTAGGCAGAAAATCAAAAACATCACCCTTGAACAGGACTCATAAACAGTTAAGTACTTTCTATCAACAGGGAATAGAGGGGAAAATACCCAATAAAAATACATAATAAAACAACTACAGAGCAAACAGAGCTGCCGCGCTCAGGCCCTGCCAGGTTATTACTTAGACTAGGAAGAGGATTTTGTGGTAATATTATTTGATTTTTCTGGCTCCCTGCCAATTATTTCAAAATGCCCTTTATTCCTTCCTACTTTGTATCTTCGTCTTGAAGAACTGAGGCTCTAAATCTTCAATGGGGAATTCTGGAAAAATAGCCCCCTTCCACCCCCAACCCCATTACGTGGGCGAGAAAGAAGGAAATGTCACTGGGAGTTTTCGGAGTCTTTGTATTTCCTCCAGAAACCCCCTTCTTCCAGGGGTGTAGGCATTTCTGAACCTAGCAGCCCCCTTAAGGGATAGCCTTGTATTGCTGGGGGGCAGCAAAGACTGTCGACTATCCTCCTCCATAAAATTCTACACCGGTATTTGGAACTTGAGGGTGGAATAAGTGCACAGAGACCTAAAGAAGCACCTAGAAGCCTCTTGACATGCTGGCCAGGTTGGCAGGGGGCTATTTCCCAGTAGAGATTCAAGGGACTGCTACTTGGTCCCTACAGAGAGACTCAGTCTGTAATAGCAGCCAGGCCTTCCAGCAGAAGACTTCAGGACAAAGTTCTCTATCACTAAATTCACTCAGCCCCAAGCCATATCCATACTTTCCAAGCATGTGTAAGGTATCCCCCCGTCTCTCGGCCTCTCCTACCATGTTGCCCCAGCACGTGAACAGGTATGTGTTTGTGCACACATTCACTGAGCTCCTTCTGGGTTGTTCTGAGGAAATTGTACAGCTCTTACAAATAACATCAGGGTTGACATATTCGTAGACACAAAGGAAAAATCAGTTCAAATATCCCCACCAGAGATAGTGCTGCATTCTGACGTTGGCTAGACCTTCCCATTTTTTCTTTTATTTCTTCCACTGTTCTTTTGACAGTGGTGAACAGAATACATTCCCAGGCCAAGTAGTTAGGGAACCATAAATTCCCCAAAGGGTAGGAGCGCCTTTTTGGCTGATGTATTAGATTTCTCTGGGTTTCGACTGACAGAAAATCCAGCTTAGACCTGCTTAAGCAAAATGGAAATGAGGCAAGCCCAACGGAAAAGACCAGGGGTAAGGCTGGTAACAGGTGCCTCCTGGTTCCTTGTTTTCTTTTTTCAATGAAAAATATATTGTTTATTTTCTCTCTTGTTAATCATCAGACATGACCAATATCAGTCATTATACATGAATTTTTAAATCACAAGAGGATTTAAAGAAATAACTGTTCTATATGCAGGAAGAAGTTACCAAAATTTATCACTGACTAGCTGTGACTTTACAACATTTTTGATCCCTGATAGTAAATGCATTTCATTGCAACCCCGTTATTCTTGCCCATTCTCTCTTTTTTAATGCTGGTGATGACCCATTGAATTTATTTTTACAACTCACTAATGGGTTACGACTCAAGGTTTGGAAAGCATAATGTTAGGATATTCTGCTCAAATTTTCTACTGAACTGCCTGAGCAGCTAGAAGGGACCTGAGCGGTGGGGGCTACATTTCTCTCTCTTTCAACTGAGTCTTGCCTATGTTGGTTTCACTGTCTGGCTCTACATAAGAGCAAAATGGCGACAGTTGCTCTAGACTCTCTGTCCTTCTGCTTTAATGCTAGGAACCCATGGCTCTCCCAGCATTCCCAGCAAAAACCTCATTGTGTTTCATTGGCTTTGCTTAGACCAAGCACCATGCCTCGAGCAATCACTGTGGTCAGAAGAATCCTATTTGTGGACCGGCCTGATGATGTGCTGTGTCTATGACCAACCATGGAGCTTTAGCCAAGCACATGAGCTGAAAGTTGGGGCAAACTGGATATGCTTATAGAAGAAGGGTAATAGGGAACAGAACTGCAAAAACAATAGATGTCCTCTACAGGGCTAGTCCTAGCCACCTAGGGTGAAGTTAGCAATTAACTTATGATTGGCAAGTGGGGGTTACTGCCCCAAGTGTGGCCCCCTCCTGACTTACCAATGCCTGGGATAACTTTAACAGAGGTCTGAAGCTTTCCTTTCACAACAGAAGATAAAGCTTAAGGTACAAATGCCTCTAAGAAAGAGGAGTCAATTCAGACTAAAGTGTAAAGGGCTGACGCAAAAACTTATTTTGATTGGGGTGGAAAGGAAAAGGTATCATGGGAGGATTCATGCCATGGAGTGGAAGAGAGGCATAGATAAGAGAGGTGCAAAGAAGACGAAAAATATCTATCTCCATCATAATTTAGCCTAAGGTTATCCCTACTCTAGCATACTGGATAAACCATCCTATCTTAAGCCCAAAAGGAGCTTTTCCATTGTGCAATTGAAGCTCTTCTTGCTACTAGGAATAGAAGAAGGAAATGAAAACTATATTCTCAGAAGAATTACGATTTGCTTGGGAAACAGAATATATGATACAAAATCAGGACCACCATTTATGGTGGTGAGGTCTCATTGTGAATGGCACCCCCTGGAATTGTGCCTGGGACAGCCCAGAACCATATACTCTGGTTCTGTAAGATGGCTGAAAGTAAGCCATCAGCAAATCCATATAAACTCAGGGAAGCGTTCCCCAATCTGTGTTCTGTGGAATACTAATTCTTCAGAATTTTAATAGGTATTGGTTAACGAAAAGTTCACGGAATTAAGGAGTTTGAGAAAGGCTAAGTTCAAAAGGACCTTTGCTGGACCTCTCAGAGCTGTTAGTATGCTAACATGGGTAGTAAATCTGCAAGAGGGAAGTACAGAATGCGACCCTATCCAAATATATTTGATGATAGAGTTACATGCACAATTTTGTGCAGTGCAAAAATGAGTAGCAAGCATTTTTCCTTTTTCAAAGATTAGTTACAATCATTCAAAAAGTCATTCTTGAACACCTACTCTGTGCCAGGAATCATACATACCAAGTGCTGGGGAGATACACCAGTTAAGAAAGATATAGTCACGTTAAATGAAAGACATTAAACAGATAATCGCACAATTAAATAATATATAATGTCCTATATGATGCCCCTATAAACCGATTTACATATGCATTGATTTGAGCTGACACATGTATATATGTATTACTATGAATATGCACGTTGTGTGCACAAATGTGTATATATACATATGTAAACACAGTTTTTTTTTTAAAGAAACTAAATCCAGTATATCTGATTCATTAGAAAATTCTAAAACTGGCACAGACTACAAAGATGATCCGATCTAACTAACCTCTTCATTTTTTAGACGCGCTCATTTATCCAACAAATACTCACTGAGTGCCTCCTAAGTGTTAGGCACGATTTAGACACAGGGATACAGTCCCTGCCCTCAGGGAGTTTATGTAGTCTAGCTGGAGAAACAGACGTTGATCAAATAATCATACAAATTAATCTGCATGAAATTCATCTTTTCAACAACAACTTATTGAGGTAAAGACCAAGGTTATAAGGACATAAACCAAAAAGATTCTAGTTCAGCCCTCCAAACGCTAGGGCAACATGAATGTCCAGATAACAATTTACATATAAAGAGAATGAGAACTGAAACGGATATTCATGCAAAGTAAAATGGGAGCATATCTAAAGAGGATACACCTGGGTGGCTATTAAGGGAGGACGTGGTAGAGGAGGGAGCATATGAACTGTGCCTTAAGAGATGACAGAACAAAGCCCCAGAGAGGTGAAGTACCTATGAAGCCACATGACTTAATCGTGGCAGATGCAGAAGAAAAACATCGGGGGTCCAGAGCTTACAAAAACTACAGGAGGGCCAGCAGCCAGGGCTGACTTTTCCAGAGCTCTTGAGGAGAGCTTTGGACCCATACAGAGTGAAAGCATTAAGAGAATGAGTGTGAACCAGTCCCCCCTCCCGTGGCAGCCGTCTCAATCTGTGGGCCTCCGGTAAGCCCTGCACAGAGCCGAGCAGCTCTAAAGCTCATTGGTCTGAGCCAAAGAACAATCTGGCTTCTGAGGTGTGTTTGCTAGCAATTCAGATGACACCTTCCACTTGAAGAGAGAAGCTGGGACAGATGCCAAACCCACTGCAAGCCACTCTGGTCCTTAAAATGGCACTTACAGGGGCTGTAGAAAATGTAAACTGGATCAATCACTCAAGATAGAAGAGCAATCATAACCGTAAAATTCTCATTCAGCTCGAATCTACCGACAGTAAGAAAGGGACGAATCTTAGCCCGCTTTGCCACCAACAATTAAAAGTATTAAGTGTAATAAAGATATAGACAGAATTAGATATAAAGATATAGACATACAGAGATGACATATATACCTATTTATCCAAATCATACATATACAGCTCAATAAATTATCACAAACTAAAGGCACCTGTGTAACTAGCACCCACATTAAGGGGCGTCTGGGTGGCTCAGTTGGTTAAGCATCTGACTCTTGGTTCTGGCTCAGGTCATGGTCTCAGGGTCATAGAATTGAGCCCCACCTGGGACTCTGCTCAGCGTGGAGTCCGTTTGAGACTTTTTTCCCCTCCCTCTCCCTCTGCTCCTCCCCCTGCCCATGTTCTCTCTCTCTCTCTCTCTCGAATAACTAAATTTTTTTAAAGCTAGAGTGACATTTTACTTATTTATTTTTTATAATAATATTTTTTTATTATATTATGTTAGTCACCATACAGTACATCCCTGGTTTTTGATGTAAAGTTCTATGATTCATTAGTTGCGTATAACACCCAGTGCACCATGCAATACGTGCCTCCTTACTACCCATCACCAGCCTATCCCATTCCCCCACCCCCCTCCCCTCTGAAGCCCCCAGTTTGTTTCTCAGAGTCCATAGTCTCTCATGCTTCATTCCCCCTTCTGATTACCCACCCTTTCTTTAACCCTTTCTTCTCCTACCGATCTTCCTAGTTCTTATGTCTTAAAACAAACAAACAACAAAACCAGCACCTACATTAAAAAATAGACCACTGAGTTTGAGAAGTTCTTTATAGATCTTGGATACCAGCCTTATGGTGACTAACATATCATAATAAAAAAAAATAGATCATTACCAACATCACAGAAGCCCTTACACTTCTTTCTAGCCACGCCCCCAAGGATGGACATCTTTACTCCAACAGCATAGATTAGTTTTGCCTGTTTTGTACTTCAGGAAATGCATCATGCGGTTTTCACTTTTGTGCGGTTCCTTCTTTTAACCATTGTGCATATGAGCCTCATTCATACTGTTGCATATGGTTGTATGGTATTCATACCCAATGCACAGTATTCCATTGCGTGGCCATACCACGATTTATGTGTCTATGCTGCTGCTGATGGGCGTTCGAGCAGTTTCCACTTTACGGCTGTTACAAATTATGCTTCTAAACATACGTTAGTACATATCTTTGGTGATCATGTGTATCAGTTTCTCTTGAATCCGCATCCAGGTGTAGAATCACCATGTTTTAGGACATAAGCAAGTTCAGCTTTAGTACATATTGCTGAAGACTTTTGCAAAGTGGCCACATCAATCTGCACTCTCACTCACAGCGTGCCAGTTTCTCCATGTCTTTACCAGCTCTTGGTATTTTCTGCCTTTTCCACTTTTGCTATTCTGGCTGGCGTGTAAGTGGCATTGCATTGTAGTTTTAATCCTCATATACCAGATGCTTTAGTGAAATGTACTACTTTCTCATATGCTTATTGGTAATTTGACACCCTCTTTTGTGAATTATCTGTTCAAGTGTTTTGCTCATTTTTCTATTATGTTATCTCTTTCTCTTCCATATTGATTTGTAGGAGTTTTTGGTATACTTTTGAGAAAAGGGTCTTTTGTGGATATACAAAATGTTTTGCCTTTTCCCGTTATTGTGTCTTTTGAGGGATGGAAGTTCTCAGTCTGAATGTACTCCAATTTATCAATTGCTTTTCCTTTATGACTAGTGATTTTTGTGTCCTATTTAAAAAATCTTTGCCTGCTCCAAGGTCATAGATATTTCCTCCAGTTTTCTTCTGAAAGTGTTATTGCGTTGCCTGTCGGACATCAGTCCACCATGTATGTGGAATTAATTATTTGGTGTGGTGTGAGGTAAAGATCAAAATACATATTTTTTTTCACATGGATATCCAATTTGCATGTGACAAGTGTTAACAGTGAGGTAAAATCAGCAGACTTTTTTCAAAGAAGCCAGCATGGGATGTAGAGCGAAAACCTGGTCAATCTAATGGTATACCATTAGGGCAAAAGGAGAGGAGTCTTCATATTTATATGATTGTACTGAAGGCTTTGTATAGTGGTTCTCTAAGATGAGACAGAATCTGTTTCTCAATCTAATGACCCACCGTCTTCCTCACAAGGCCTAAGATCCAGGGACCGATGTCGTTGCTCAGTCACACCATGCTTCCTTACGCTGCCATGCTTTTGCACATTCTATTCTCTGCATGGGATGCTTTCCCTAGCTCTTGTTCACCTCCTCCTACTGCTTCAAGACTGTCTCCAGTGCTCCCTTGTCTGTGAAGAGGTCCCTGATTCTGTTCCCCCAAGTTAGTTTCTCCCATCACATAGTTCACCTGCTTCTGTGATAGCAATTATCTTACCCTGTTTTAATTCTTTGCCTCATTTCCATTATATCACGAAATCTTTGAAGACAGAGGCTGTGATTTATCTTCATATCTCCACCATTCAGCATAGTGATTGGCCCCTATAAGATAACTTAACTTGTTTTGATTTGATTAATGTCAAATAAATCATACTAATAGGAATGCATCCGACAGAGGCATGACAAGATGGAAATGGGACCACGACATGTCTTAGAAAGTAGAAAAACATGGTTAACATAATGTTTGTAGTAACATCACCCTTTCTGAATAGGAGAGGAAACCAAGAGGGGCAAAGGAGGAAGGGCAGAAGCAAAGGAGAAGGAGAAAAAAGGAAAGAGTCGTTAGCACTCATCGTAAATTGATATAAAACTGAATAAAATATATAAGAGAACTATTTTCAAACATTAGCTAAAAAGCAGCCCAGGAATGTGAGAAAGAAGAGATATATCTAAAGTGAGCCCCATGTTTACTATAGTCTCTGGATGGGGACAGTTTCCTGGCTGTGACACAGGAAGGTGAAGCCCAAGAAAACAGGATGTTCCTAATAAGCTGAGTATACAGAGTCTAGACTTTAAGACCAATAAAACAGCTTGAAATTGCAGGATGGGGCTCTGAAAGGAGGCTACTTTCCAGAAAAAGCATCTCCAGAAGTTTGGATAGAGAAACTCCATGCGTGCTTGTTTAAAAGCTGGACTGAACAGGGTAAGTTTCCACAAGACCTAGCAGAAAATAATAACTGTGCCACTGAGACGTCCTCAGGTGGAAGGGACATACTCAAGGTCACACCAAGTTAATTGCCAGGAAAAAACTTCAACCCTCTTTAAAGGAAGACATCATAATTCAGATTCCTTGAAATATATTTTCTACCATGTTCGGCATACAATAAAAGATTATAAGACATGTGAAGAAACAGGAAAATGTGATCCATTACCAAGATGAAACCCATCAATAGAAATAGGCATTGAGACGACACAGATGTTGGAATTAAGAGTCAAGGACTCTAAAGCAGTTATAAATAACCTGAAAGACTTAAATGAATATGGTCTTACTGAGTAAATAGTAAATCTCAAGGGAAAACAGAAGCTATTAAAACAACTAAATGGAAATTCTATAACTTAAAAGTACAATATCTGAAATAGAATTCCCTGGATGAGCTGGACATTAGAAAGGGAAGAAAAACAGTCACTGACCTTTAAAACAAGGCACTTGCAATTATCCCATAAGACCACATATTTTTTAAATTGAAAAACCTGGAGAGTCTTTGTGATCTGAATGACAGTAATGAGGCACCTGTGTGATTGCAATAGCAAAAAGATGGGAGAGATTGAGAAGATGTTATATATATGTGTGTGTGTATACACACACACACACACACACTGGAATATTATTCAGCCAAAAAAAAAAAAAAGAATGAAATCTTGCCACTTGCAACGACATGGATGGAGCTAGATAGTATAATGCTGAGCAAAATAAGTCAGTCAGAGAAAGACAAATACCATATGGTTTCATTCATATGTGGAATTTGAGAAACAAAATGGATGAGCAGGGGGAAAAAAAGAGAGAAATCAAGAAACAGACTCAACTACAGAGAACAAACTGATGGTTACGAGAGGGGAGGTGGGAGAGGAAATAGGGGACATGGGGGTGAAGGAGGGCACTTGCTGTGATGAGCACCAGGTGATGAACAGAGCTGTTGACTATTTTTTTTTTAAAGATTTTATTTATTTATTCGAGAGAGATAAAGACAGCCAGCAAGAGAGGGAACACAAGCAGGGGGAGTGGGAGAGGAAGAAGCAGGCTCATAGTGGAAGAGCCTGATGTGGGGCTCGATCCCGTAACGCCGGGATCATGCCCTGAGCCGAAGGCAGACGCTTAACCGCTGTGCCACCCAGGCGCCCCCTGAATCACTATTTTTTACACCTAAAACTAATATAACACTGTATGTTAACTAACTGGAATTAAAATAAAAAAAATAAATAAAGGTGTAGAATTTCCCAAATTTAATGAAAAACAGATCTAAGAACCTCGACAAAACTTACACAGGATAAATTCAAAGAAACTGCAATGAGCCCATCATTCTTAAGCTCCCGAAAAAGAAAAAGAAAAACCAAAGATCCCAAGCAGCTGGAGAAAACCAACACATTACATGGAAAGAAATGATATCAATGTTGGCCAACTTTTTACAAAAAACTAAAATAAGAGATAATAAGATAATATCTTTTCAGTTGTGAAAGAAAATGCTGTCAAATCAGAATTTTATATCCAGCAAAATACATCTTTTAAAAATTGGGGAAAAATAAAAGCACTGTTGGATAAACAAAAATTGAGACAGTTTGTCAGCAACCAGCTGTATTACAATAACTAAAGGAAAGTCTTCAGGCTAAAGGACTTGATCCACATAGAAACTCAGCTATTCGAAGAAATGAAGAGCATCAAAAATGTTGAATATGAGGGTAAATATAAAAGCTTAGATTTCTTTTTCCTTCTTTTAATTTTCTTAGAAATTAAAAGAGGGAGGAGGGAAGGAAGAGAGAAGAGCAGTATGAAGTAAAAACCGTATACAACCAGGGAAGCTAGTATCAAATCTTGGCTCTGCTACTTATAAACCATATGATCGTGGATCAGCTGTTTAAATCTCTGAGCTACTTCCTTCATCCATTACTGGGTTAACTCTTACCTTTGTATAGTTGTTAAGAAATTGGGGAGAA